>NC_139998.1:59958243-60117751 GCF_964263955.1 Coregonus lavaretus
CAGGACAACCCACAGGACAAATATACAATCAGTCAACAGGCCAGGGCACCTTCAGGACAACCCACAGGACAAATATACAATCAGTCAACAGGCCAGGGCACCTGCAGGACAACCCACAGGACAAATATACAATCAGTCAACAGGCCAGGGCACCTGCAGGACAACCCACAGGACAAATATACAATCAGTCAACAGGCCAGGGCACCTTCAGGACACATATACAATCAGTCAACAGGCCAGGGCACCTTCAGGACAACCCACAGGACACATATACAATCAGTCAACAGGCCAGGGCACCTGCAGGACAACCCACAGGACAAATATACAATCAGTCAACAGGCCAGGGCACCTTCAGGACACATATACAATCAGTCAACAGGCCAGGGCACCTGCAGGACAACCCACAGGACAAATATACAATCAGTCACAAATGGCACCCTGAACTATTTACTGCCATATTCCTATGTGTTTTCCGAAACCTACAAATTGTAAAATAAACTTGAACATAGGGCTTTTGACCATGGCCCAGAAGGCTCCGGTCTAAAGTAGTGCACTATATAGGGAATAGGGTACCATTCTCTGGTCTAAAGTAGTGCACTATATAGGGAATAGGGTGCCATTCTCTGGTCTAAAGTAGTGCACTATATAGGGAATAGGGTGCCGTTGGGGGAGGTTAATCTACTGCAGAGTAAGAAATAAAACATGTTATGGGCAACTTCGATGGGGGTGGGGGGTGGGGGGTGGGGGGTGGGGGCCAAAATAAAATTGGAACTCATCATGAGGGGCCGTAGTTGCTCTTGGGTCTGCGTACCCACATCCACGGCCCTGACTGCATGTGGGTACGCAGTAGGGCTGACCCCAATTAGTCCACGGCTCTGACTGCATGTGGGTACGCAGTAGGGCTGACCCCAATTAGTCCACGGCTCTGACTGCATGTGGGTACGCAGTAGGGCTGACCCCAATTAGTCCACGGCTCTGACTGCATGTGGGTACGCAGTAGGGCTGACCCCAATTAGTCCACGGCTCTGACTGCATGTGGGTACGCAGTAGGGCTGACCCCAATTAGTCCACGGCTCTGACTGCATGTGGGTACGCAGTAGGGCTGACCCCAATTAGTCCACGGCTCTGACTGCATGTGGGTACGCAGTAGGGCTGACCCCAATTAGTCCACGGCTCTGACTGCATGTGGGTACGCAGTAGGGCTGACCCCAATTAGTCCACGGCCCTGACTGCATGTGGGTACGCAGTAGGGCTGACCCCAATTAGTCCACGGCCCTGACTGCATGTGGGTACGCAGTAGGGCTGACCCCAATTAGTCCACGGCCCTGACTGCATGTGGGTACGCAGTAGGGCTGACCCCAATTAGTCCACGGCTCTGACTGCATGTGGGTACGCAGTAGGGCTGACCCCAATTAGTCCACGGCTCTGACTGCATGTGGGTACGCAGTAGGGCTGACCCCAATTAGTCCACGGCTCTGACTGCATGTGGGTACGCAGTAGGGCTGACCCCAATTAGTCCACGGCTCTGACTGCATGTGGGTACGCAGTAGGGCTGACCCCAATTAGTCCACGGCCCTGACTGCATGTGGGTACGCAGTAGGGCTGACCCCAATTAGTCCACGGCCCTGACTGCATGTGGGTACGCAGTAGGGCTGACCCCAATTAGTCCACGGCCCTGACTGCATGTGGGTACGCAGTAGGGCTGACCCCAATTAGTCCACGGCTCTGACTGCATGTGGGTACGCAGTAGGGCTGACCCCAATTAGTCCACGGCTCTGACTGCATGTGGGTACGCAGTAGGGCTGACCCCAATTAGTCCACGGCTCTGACTGCATGTGGGTACGCAGTAGGGCTGACCCCAATTAGTCCACGGCTCTGACTGCATGTGGGTACGCAGTAGGGCTGACCCCAATTAGTCCACGGCCCTGACTGCATGTGGGTACGCAGTAGGGCTGACCCCAATTAGTCCACGGCCCTGACTGCATGTGGGTACGCAGTAGGGCTGACCCCAATTAGTCCACGGCCCTGACTGCATGTGGGTACGCAGTAGGGCTGACCCCAATTAGTCCACGGCCCTGACTGCATGTGGGTACGCATTAGGGCTGACCCCAATTAGTCCACGGCCCTGACTGCATGTGGGTACGCAGTAGGGCTGACCCCAATTAGTCCACGGCTCTGACTGCATGTGGGTACGCAGTAGGGCTGACCCCAATTAGTCCACGGCTCTGACTGCATGTGGGTACGCAGTAGGGCTGACCCCAATTAGTCCACGGCTCTGACTGCATGTGGGTACGCAGTAGGGCTGACCCCAATTAGTCCACGGCTCTGACTGCATGTGGGTACGCAGTAGGGCTGACCCCAATTAGTCCACGGCTCTGACTGCATGTGGGTACGCAGTAGGGCTGACCCCAATTAGTCCACGGCTCTGACTGCATGTGGGTACGCAGTAGGGCTGACCCCAATTAGTCCACGGCTCTGACTGCATGTGGGTACGCAGTAGGGCTGACCCCAATTAGTCCACGGCCCTGACTGCATGTGGGTACGCAGTAGGGCTGACCCCAATTAGTCCACGGCCCTGACTGCATGTGGGTACGCAGTAGGGCTGACCCCAATTAGTCCACGGCCCTGACTGCATGTGGGTACGCAGTAGGGCTGACCCCAATTAGTCCACGGCCCTGACTGCATGTGGGTACGCAGTAGGGCTGACCCCAATTAGTCCACGGCCCTGACTGCATGTGGGTACGCAGTAGGGCTGACCCCAATTAGTCCACGGCCCTGACTGCATGTGGGTACGCAGTAGGGCTGACCCCAATTAGTCCACGGCTCTGACTGCATGTGGGTACGCAGTAGGGCTGACCCCAATTAGTCCACGGCTCTGACTGCATGTGGGTACGCAGTAGGGCTGACCCCAATTAGTCCACGGCTCTGACTGCATGTGGGTACGCAGTAGGGCTGACCCCAATTAGTCCACGGCTCTGACTGCATGTGGGTACGCAGTAGGGCTGACCCCAATTAGTCCACGGCTCTGACTGCATGTGGGTACGCAGTAGGGCTGACCCCAATTAGTCCACGGCTCTGACTGCATGTGGGTACGCAGTAGGGCTGACCCCAATTAGTCCACGGCTCTGACTGCATGTGGGTACGCAGTAGGGCTGATCCCAATTAGTCCACGGCTCTGACTGCATGTGGGTACGCAGTAGGGCTGACCCCAATTAGTCCACGGCCCTGACTGCATGTGGGTACGCAGTAGGGCTGACCCCAATTAGTCCACGGCCCTGACTGCATGTGGGTACGCAGTAGGGCTGACCCCAATTAGTCCACGGCTCTGACTGCATGTGGGTACGCAGTAGGGCTGACCCCAATTAGTCCACGGCTCTGACTGCATGTGGGTACGCAGTAGGGCTGACCCCAATTAGTCCACGGCTCTGACTGCATGTGGGTACGCAGTAGGGCTGACCCCAATTAGTCCACGGCCCTGACTGCATGTGGGTACGCAGTAGGGCTGACCCCAATTAGTCCACGGCCCTGACTGCATGTGGGTACGCAGTAGGGCTGACCCCAATTAGTCCACGGCCCTGACTGCATGTGGGTACGCAGTAGGGCTGACCCCAATTAGTCCACGGCCCTGACTGCATGTGGGTACGCAGTAGGGCTGACCCCAATTAGTCCACGGCTCTGACTGCATGTGGGTACGCAGTAGGGCTGACCCCAATTAGTCCACGGCTCTGACTGCATGTGGGTACGCAGTAGGGCTGACCCCAATTAGTCCACGGCTCTGACTGCATGTGGGTACGCAGTAGGGCTGACCCCAATTAGTCCACGGCTCTGACTGCATGTGGGTACGCAGTAGGGCTGACCCCAATTAGTCCACGGCTCTGACTGCATGTGGGTACGCAGTAGGGCTGACCCCAATTAGTCCACGGCTCTGACTGCATGTGGGTACGCAGTAGGGCTGACCCCAATTAGTCCACGGCTCTGACTGCATGTGGGTACGCAGTAGGGCTGACCCCAATTAGTCCACGGCTCTGACTGCATGTGGGTACGCAGTAGGGCTGACCCCAATTAGTCCACGGCCCTGACTGCATGTGGGTACGCAGTAGGGCTGACCCCAATTAGTCCACGGCCCTGACTGCATGTGGGTACGCAGTAGGGCTGACCCCAATTAGTCCACGGCCCTGACTGCATGTGGGTACGCAGTAGGGCTGACCCCAATTAGTCCACGGCCCTGACTGCATGTGGGTACGCAGTAGGGCTGACCCCAATTAGTCCACGGCCCTGACTGCATGTGGGTACGCAGTAGGGCTGACCCCAATTAGTCCACGGCCCTGACTGCATGTGGGTACGCAGTAGGGCTGACCCCAATTAGTCCACGGCCCTGACTGCATGTGGGTACGCAGTAGGGCTGACCCCAATTAGTCCACGGCTCTGACTGCATGTGGGTACGCAGTAGGGCTGACCCCAATTAGTCCACGGCTCTGACTGCATGTGGGTACGCAGTAGGGCTGACCCCAATTAGTCCACTGCTCGACTGCATGTGGGTACGCAGTAGGGCTGACCCCAATTAGTCCACTGCTCCATTGTTTGGTCGTTAGGCTGTTGGTCGACCCAGATTGTTTTAGTAGAGCAGTAACTAATATATATATTTATTTGCGCAAATCTCAGTGAACTAATCCATTACGGAGGCTTAGACTAAAAGCCAATTTATGCTTGATTCGAAAATGTGCTAGGAGGAGACCACAGAAACGTGAAGGGGAGGAGACCACAGAAACGTGAAGGGGAGGAGACCACAGAAACGTGAAGGGGAGGAGACCACAGAAACGTGAAGGGGAGGAGACCACAGAAACGTGAAGGGGAGGAGACCACAGAAACGTGAAGGGGAGGAGACCACAGAAACGTGAAGGGGAGGAGACCACAGAAACGTGAAGGGGAGGAGACCACAGAAACGTGAAGGGGAGGAGACCACAGAAACGTGAAGTGGAGGAGACCACAGAAACGTGTGTGTAAAGTAGAGGTAAAGAAACAGAACATGATCCGCACATACGAAGAAGCGTCGGGACCTTTAGTCCGGCGAAAAAAAGGTCAGGGAAAAGTCGGATCCACAGCCAACATGTTATCATGTGGATAAGGTTGGTAGCTGGCTCACCTTGTAACTGAGGGTAAAACCATCTAGATTATCATGTGGATAAGGTTGGTAGCTGGCTCACCTTGTAACTGAGGGTAAGACCATCTAGATTATCATGTGGATAAGGTTGGTAGCTGGCTCACCTTGTAACTGAGGGTAAAACCATCTAGATTATCATGTGGATAAGGTTGGTAGCTGGCTCACCTTGTAACTGAGGGTAAAACCATCTAGATTATCATGTGGATAAGGTTGGTAGCTGGCTCACCTTGTAACTGAGGGTAAAACCATCTAGATTATCATGTGGATAAGGTTGGTAGCTGGCTCACCTTGTAACTGAGGGTAAGACCATCTAGATTATCATGTGGATAAGGTTGGTAGCTGGCTCACCTTGTAACTGAGGGTAAGACCATCTAGATTATCATGTGGATAAGGTTGGTAGCTGGCTCACCTTGTAACTGAGGGTAAAACCATCTAGATTATCATGTGGATAAGGTTGGTAGCTGGCTCACCTTGTAACTGAGGGTAAGACCATCTAGATTATTAACAGGCTGTTTCTTTCTGACTGGGTCTATCGTCTCCAGGAAGATGGACAACCTGAAAAACACAAGCGAGATTCAATTCATTTTTCATTTACTTTATTGTGACAATAAATTCAATACCATCAACATGGAAAAAACATCACAACTATTAGCATAGCACTATTGTTGATATTACATGTACATCCTGTAAGATTAGTTAGCCTATCAACTCACTAAAATCTCTCAAAACCATCGCAAACCCTTACCAAATGAGAGCCCAATCAGTGTGTGGTGTCTGTGTTGCAGTACTCTAACCAATGAGAGCCCAGTCAGTGTGTGGTGTAACCAGTGAGAGCCCAGTCAGTGTGTGGTGTAACCCGTGAGAGCCCAGTCAGTGTGTGGTGTAACCCGTGAGAGCCCAGTCAGTGTGTGGTGTAACCAGTGAGAGCCCAGTCAGTGTGTGGTGTAACCAGTGAGAGCCCAGTCAGTGTGTGGTGTAACCAGTGGGAGCCCAGTCAGTGTGTGGTGTAACCAGTGAGAGCCCAGTCAGTGTGTGGTGTAACCAGTGAGAGCCCAGTCAGTGTGTGGTGTAACCCGTGAGAGCCCAGTCAGTGTGTGGTGTAACCCGTGAGAGCCCAGTCAGTGTGTGGTGTAACCCGTGAGAGCCCAGTCAGTGTGTGGTGTAACCAGTGAGAGCCCAGTCAGTGTGTGGTGTAACCCGTGAGAGCCCAGTCAGTGTGTGGTGTAACCCGTGAGAGCCCAGTCAGTGTGTGGTGTAACCCGTGAGAGCCCAGTCAGTGTGTGGTGTAACCCGTGAGAGCCCAGTCAGTGTGTGGTGTAACCCGTGAGAGCCCAGTCAGTGTGTGGTGTAACCAGTGAGAGCCCAGTCCGTGTGTGGTGTAACCAGTGAGAGCCCAGTCTGTGTTTCAGTACCTGCTGCTGTCCTCTGGGCACCGCTGTCCCACAGCCTCCTGCAGTTGAACGTTGAGGAACGCCAGCTGCTGCCAGCTCTCCTTCTCCAGGACCTTATCAAAGATGGCTGTATAGAAGTCATACATGGTGTCTCCTGCCTCCAACAGGAAGTAGTTCCTCATGGCCTGGAGGTATTCCAGCAGTCTGGAGGTTAAAGGTTAGGTTAGTACAGGGCCTATAACAGCTGTAGAAGTCATCCTGGAGGTCCTCCAGATGTCTGGGGGTTAAAGGTTAGGTTAGTACAGGGCCTATAACAGCTGTAGAAGTCATCCTGGAGGTCCTCCCGATGTCTGGGGGTTAAAGGTTAGGTTAGTACAGGGCCTATAACAGCTGTAGAAGTCATCCTGGAGGTACTCCCGATGTCTGGGGGTTAAAGGTTAGGTTAGTACAGGGCCTATAACAGCTGTAGAAGTCATCCTGGAGGTACTCCCGATGTCTGGGGGTTAAAGGTTAGGTTAGTACAGGGCCTATAACAGCTATAGAAGTCATCCTGGAGGTCCTCCCGATGTCTGGGGGTTAAAGGTTAGGTTAGTACAGGGCCTATAACAGCTGTAGAAGTCATCCTGGAGGTCCTCCCGATGTCTGGGGGTTAAAGGTTAGGTTAGTACAGGGCCTATAACAGCTGTAGAAGTCATCCTGGAGGTCCTCCCGATGTCTGGGGGTTAAAGGTTAGGTTAGTACAGGGCCTATAACAGCTGTAGAAGTCATCCTGGAGGTCCTCCCGATGTCTGGGGGTTAAAGGTTAGGTTAGCACAGGGCCTATAACAGCTGTAGAAGTCATCCTGGAGGTCCTCCCGATGTCTGGGGGTTAAAGGTTAGGTTAGTACAGGGCCTATAACAGCTGTAGAAGTCATCCTGGAGGTCCTCCCGATGTCTGGGGGTTAAAGGTTAGGTTAGCACAGGGCCTATAACAGCTGTAGAAGTCATCCTGGAGGTCCTCCCGATGTCTGGGGGTTAAAGGTTAGGTTAGCACAGGGCCTATAACAGCTGTAGAAGTCATCCTGGAGGTCCTCCCGATGTCTGGGGGTTAAAGGTTAGGTTAGTACAGGGCCTATAACAGCTGTAGAAGTCATCCTGGAGGTCCTCCCGATGTCTGGGGGTTAAAGGTTAGGTTAGCACAGGGCCTATAACAGCTGTAGAAGTCATCCTGGAGGTCCTCCCGATGTCTGGGGGTTAAAGGTTAGGTTAGTACAGGGCCTATAACAGCTGTAGAAGTCATCCTGGAGGTCCTCCCGATGTCTGGGGGTTAAAGGTTAGGCTTAGCACAGGGCCTATAACAGCTGTAGAAGTCATCCTGGAGGTCCTCCCGATGTCTGGGGGTTAAAGGTTAGGTTAGTACAGGGCCTATAACAGCTGTAGAAGTCATCCTGGAGGTCCTCCCGATGTCTGGGGGTTAAAGGTTAGGCTTAGTACAGGGCCTATAACAGCTGTAGAAGTCATCCTGGAGGTCCTCCCGATGTCTGGGGGTTAAAGGTTAGGTTAGTACAGGGCCTATAACAGCTGTAGAAGTCATCCTGGAGGTCCTCCAGATGTCTGGAGGTTAAAGGTTAGGTTAGCACAGGGCCTATAACAGCTGTAGAGGTCATCCTGGAGGTCCTCCCGATGTCTGGGGGTTAAAGGTTAGGTTAGTACAGGGCCTATAACAGCTATAGAAGTCATCCTGGAGGTCCTCCAGATGTCTGGGGGTTAAAGGTTAGGTTAGCACAGGGCCTATAACAGCTGTAGAAGTCATACTGGAGGTCCTCCAGATTTTTTTACATTTACATTTTAGTCATTTAGCAGACGCTCTTATCCAGAGCGACTTACAGGAGCAATTAGGGTTAAGTGCCTTGCTCAAGGGCACATTTACGTCATTTAGCAGACGCTCTAATCCAGAGCGATTTACAGGAGCAATTAGGGTTAAGTGCCTTGCTCAAGGGCACATTTACGTCATTTAGCAGACGCTCTTATCCAGAGCGACTACAAATTGGTGCATTCACCCTATAGCCAGTGGGATAACCACTTTACAATTATACTTTTTTTTTTTGGGGGGGGGGGGGGGGTAGAAGGATTACTTTATCCTATACCAGGTGTTCCTTAAAGAGGTGGGGTTTCAAATGTCTCCGGAAGGTGGTGAGTGACTCCGCTGTCCTGGCGTCGTGAGGGAGCTTGTTCCACCATTGGGGTGCCAGAGCAGCGAACAGCTTTGACTGGGCTGAGTGGGAACTAACAGGTGTCTGGGGGAGGGACCAGGAACACCTGTGTCAGTCAGTCCTACAGTACTGGGACTATTAGTGAGTCCCAAATGATACGCCATTCCTTTATAGTGCACTACTTTTGACCAGGGCCAAATAGGGCTGCAGTGCACTATATAGGGAATAGTTATCAATAGTAGTGCACTATATAGGGAATAGTTATCAATAGTAGTGCACTATATAGGGAATAGTTATCAATAGTAGTGCACTATATAGGGAATAGTTATCAATAGTAGTGCACTATATAGGGAATAGTTATCAATAGTAGTGCACTATATAGGGAATAGTTATCAATAGTAGTGCACTATATAGGGAATAGTTATCAATAGTAGTGCACTATATAGGGAATAGTTATCAATAGTAGTGCACTATATAGGGAATAGTTATCAATAGTAGTGCACTATATAGGGAATAGTTATCAATAGTAGTGCACTATATAGGGAATAGTTATCAATAGTAGTGCACTACATAGGGAATAGTTATCAATAGTAGTGCACTATATAGGGAATAGTTATCAATAGTAGTGCACTATATAGAGAATAGTTATCAATAGTAGTACACTACATAGGGAATAGTTATCAATAGTAGTGCACTATATAGGGAATAGTTATCAATAGTAGTGCACTATATAGGGAATAGTTATCAATAGTAGTGCACTATATAGGGAATAGTTATCAATAGTAGTGCACTATATAGGGAATAGTTATCAATAGTAGTGCACTATATAGAGAATAGTTATCAATAGTAGTGCACTATATAGGGAATAGTTATCAATAGTAGTGCACTATATAGGGAATAGTTATCAATAGTAGTGCACTATATAGAGAATAGTTATCAATAGTAGTGCACTATATAGGGAATAGTTATCAATAGTAGTGCACTATATAGGGAATAGTTATCAATAGTAGTGCACTATATAGGGAATAGTTATCAATAGTAGTGCACTATATAGGGAATAGTTATCAATAGTAGTGCACTATATAGAGAATAGTTATCAATAGTAGTGCACTATATAGGGAATAGTTATCAATAGTAGTGCACTATATAGGGAATAGTTATCAATAGTAGTGCACTATATAGAGAATAGTTATCAATAGTAGTGCACTATATAGGGAATAGTTATCAATAGTAGTGCACTATATAGGGAATAGTTATCAATAGTAGTGCACTATATAGGGAATAGTTATCAATAGTAGTGCACTATATAGGGAATAGTTATCAATAGTAGTGCACTATATAGAGAATAGTTATCAATAGTAGTGCACTATATAGGGAATAGTTATCAATAGTAGTGCACTATATAGGGAATAGTTATCAATAGTAGTGCACTATATAGGGAATAGTTATCAATAGTAGTGCACTATATAGAGAATAGTTATCAATAGTAGTGCACTATATAGGGAATAGTTATCAATAGTAGTGCACTATATAGGGAATAGTTATCAATAGTAGTGCACTACATAGGGAATAGTTATCAATAGTAGTGCACTACATAGGGAATAGTTATCAATAGTAGTGCACTACATAGGGAATAGTTATCAATAGTAGTGCACTACATAGGGAATAGTTATCAATAGTAGTGCACTATATAGGGAATAGTTATCAATAGTAGTGCACTATATAGGGAATAGTTATCAATAGTAGTGCACTATATAGGGAATAGTTATCAATAGTAGTGCACTATATAGGGAATAGTTATCAATAGTAGTGCACTATATAGGGAATAGTTATCAATAGTAGTGCACTATATAGGGAATAGTTATCAATAGTAGTGCACTATATAGGGAATAGTTATCAATAGTAGTGCACTATATAGGGAATAGTTATCAATAGTAGTGCACTATATAGGGAATAGTTATCAATAGTAGTGCACTATATAGGGAATAGTTATCAATAGTAGTGCACTATATAGGGAATAGTTATCAATAGTAGTGCACTATATAGGGAATAGTTATCAATAGTAGTGCACTATATAGGGAATAGTTATCAATAGTAGTGCACTATATAGGGAATAGTTATCAATAGTAGTGCACTATATAGGGAATAGTTATCAATAGTAGTGCACTATATAGGGAATAGTTATCAATAGTAGTGCACTATATAGGGAATAGTTATCAATAGTAGTGCACTATATAGGGAATAGTTATCAATAGTAGTGCACTATATAGGGAATAGGGTGCCATGTGGGATGAAGCCTATACCCACTCAATGATCCTGTACCTGGTATGTTTCAATGAACTAGTCAATGACCTTAATTGATCAATGAAGTACAAGGGAAGAATGAACACCCACAGACAGACACTTGGCCCTGGAGGACTAGAGTAATGACTGACAGACACTTGGCCCTGGAGGACTACAGTAATGACTGACAGACACTAGGCCCTGGAGGACTAGAGTAATGACTGACAGACACTTGGCCCTGGAGGACTAGAGTAATGACTGACAGACACTAGGCCCTGGAGGACTAGAGTAATGACAGACAGACACTTGGCCCTGGAGGACTAGAGTAATGACTGACAGACACTTGGCCCTGGAGGACTAGAGTAATGACTGACAGACACTTGGCCCTGGAGGACTAGAGTAATGACAGACAGACACTTGGCCCTGGAGGACTAGAGTAATGACTGACAGACACTTGGCCCTGGAGGACTAGAGTAATGACTGACAGACACTTGGCCCTGGAGGACTAGAGTAATGACTGACAGACACTTGGCCCTGGAGGACTAGAGTAATGACTGACAGACACTTGGCCCTGGAGGACTAGAGTAATGACTGACAGACACTTGGCCCTGGAGGACTAGAGTAATGACTGACAGACACTTGGCCCTGGAGGACTAGAGTAATGACAGACAGACACTTGGCCCTGGAGGACTAGAGTAATGACTGACAGACACTTGGCCCTGGAGGACTAGAGTAATGACTGACAGACACTTGGCCCTGGAGGACTAGAGTAATGACTGACAGACACTTGGCCTTGGAGGACTACAGTAATGACTGACAGACACTTGGCCCTGGAGGACTAGAGTAATGACTGACAGACACTTGGCCCTGGAGGACTAGAGTAATGACTGACAGACACTTGGCCCTGGAGGACTAGAGTAATGACTGACAGACACTTGGCACTGGAGGACTAGAGTAATGACTGACAGACAATTGGCCCTGGAGGACTAGAGTAATGACTGACAGACACTTGGCCCTGGAGGACTAGAGTAATGACTGACAGACACTTGGCCCTGGAGGACTAGAGTAATGACTGACAGACACTTGGCCCTGGAGGACTAGAGTAATGACTGACAGACACTTGGCCCTGGAGGACTAGAGTAATGACTGACAGACACTTGGCCCTGGAGGACTAGAGTAATGACAGACAGACACTTGGCCCTGGAGGACTAGAGTAATGACAGACAGACACTTGGCCCTGGAGGACTAGAGTAATGACAGACAGACACTTGGCCCTGGAGGACTAGAGTAATGACAGACAGACACTTGGCCCTGGAGGACTAGAGTAATGACTGACAGACACATGGCCTTGGAGGACTAGAGTAATGACTGACAGACACTTGGCCCTGGAGGACTAGAGTAATGACAGACAGACACTTGGCCCTGGAGGACTAGAGTAATGACTGACAGACACTTGGCCTTGGAGGACTAGAGTAATGACTGACAGACACTTGGCCCTGGAGGACTAGAGTAATGACAGACAGACACTTGGCCCTGGAGGACTAGAGTAATGACAGACAGACACTTGGCCCTGGAGGACTAGAGTAATGACAGACAGACACTTGGCCCTGGAGGACTAGAGTAATGACTGACAGACACTTGGCCCTGGAGGACTAGAGTAATGACTGACAGACACTTGGCCCTGGAGGACTAGAGTAATGACAGACAGACACTTGGCCCTGGAGGACTAGAGTAATGACAGACAGACATAGCAACGTTACCTGTAGTCCTTCTTCAGGGTGGTCATGAGGTTGCCGCAGCACTCGATGTACCTCTTCTGGATGTGTGGGTAGAGGCAGGAGCGCAGCGTCAGCTCAAATGTCTGACACGTCACTGATTCCGATGAACGGTCCACGATCACGTCACCGCCTGAGAATCTCTGGTGGAAGTCACTCTGCTCCAGGTAGAGCCTGGAGGGGGTTGGGGTTGAGGAGTTACCAGAGCTGGGGGGTAGGGTTAAGCTTTCTGGAGCCACCAATTCAATGATAGTTTTCCACTAATTGGTCTTTTGAACAATCACATATCTTTTTTCAGAGCCGATCTGATTGGTCAAAAGACCAATTAGTAAAAAAATATCATAATTGGGCTGCCTGTCTAAACACAGATACTGAGACTTTAACTGTTCTGTTCTACGCTGCTCTGTTCCGTCTCCGCTCTGTTCCGTCCCGTCTCTACTCTGTTATGTCTCTTCTCTACTCTGTTCTGTCTCGTCTCTACTCTGTTCTGTTCCGTCTCTACTCTGTTCCGTCTTTACTCCGTTCCGTCTCTACTCTACTCTGTTCCTTTCCGTCTCTTCTCTGTTCCGTCTCTTCTGTACTCGGTTCTGTCTCTACTCGGTTCTGTCTCTACTCGGTTCTGTCTCTACTCGGTTCTGTCGCTACTCCGTCTCTACTCTGTTCCATCTCTACTCTGCTCCGTCCCTACTCGACTCTGTTCCGTCTCTACTCTGTTCCGTTCCATCTCTACTACATCTACTCTGTTCTGTCTCTGCTCCGTTCCGTTCCGTCCCTACTCTGTTCCGTTCCGTCTCTACTCTGTTCCGTTCCGTCTCTCCTCTGTTCCATTTCTACTCTACTCTGTTCTGTTCCATTTCTACTCTACTCTGTTCTGTTCCGTTTCTACTCTACTCTGTTCCGTTCCGTTTCTACTCTACTCTGTTCCGTTCCGTTTCTACTCTGTTCCATTTCTACTCTACTCTGTTCTGTTCCATTTCTACTCTACTCTGTTCCGTTCCGTGTCTACTCTGTTCCATTTCTACTCTACTCTGTTCTGTTCCATTTCTACTCTACTCTGTTCTGTTCCGTTTCTACTCTACTCTGTTCCGTTTCTACTCTACTCTGTTCTGTTCCGTCTCTACTCTGTTCCGTTCTGTTCCGTCTCTACTCTGTTCCGTTCCGTCTCTACTCTGTTCCGTTCCGTATCTACTCTGTTCCATTTCTACTCTACTCTGTTCTGTTCCATTTCTACTCTACTCTGTTCTGTTCCGTTTCTACTCTACTCTGTTCCGTCTCTACTCTACTCTGTTCCGTTTCTACTCTACTCTGTTCCATTTCTACTCTACTCTGTTCTGTTCCATTTCTACTCTACTCTGTTCCGTTCCGTTTCTACTCTGTTCCATTTCTACTCTACTCTGTTCTGTTCCATTTCTACTCTACTCTGTTCTGTTCCATTTCTACTCTACTCTGTTCTGTTCCGTTTCTACTCTACTCTGTTCTGTTCCGTCTCTACTCTGTTCCGTTCTGTTCTGTCTCTACTCTGTTCCGTTCCGTCTCTACTCTGTTCCGTTCCGTCTCTACTCTGCTCTGTTCCGTTCCGTCTCTACTCTGTTCCGTTCCGTCTCTACTCTGTTCCATTTCTACTCTACTCTGTTCTGTTCCATTTCTACTCTACTCTGTTCTGTTCCGTTTCTACTCTACTCTGTTCTGTTCCGTTTCTACTCTACTCTGTTCCGTCTCTACTCTACTCTGTTCAGTTTCTACTCTACTCTGTTCCGTTCCGTTTCTACTCTACTCTGTTCCGTTCCGTTTCTACTCTGTTCCATTTCTACTCTACTCTGTTCTGTTCCATTTTTACTCTACTCTGTTCCGTTCCGTTTCTACTCTGTTCCGTTTCTACTCTGTTCCATTTCTACTCTACTCTGTTCTGTTCCATTTCTACTCTACTCCGTTCCGTTCAGTCTCGCTACTCTGTTCCGTCCCGTCTCGACTCTGTTCCGTTCCGTTCCGTCCCGTCTCGACTCTGTTCCGTCTCGACTCTGTTCCGTCCCGTCTCGACTCTGTTCCGTCCCGTCTCGACTCTGTTCCGTCCCGTCTCGACTCTGTTCCGTCCCGTCTCGACTCTGTTCCGTCCCGTCTCGACTCTGTTCCGTTCCGTCTCGACTCTGTTCCGTTCCGTTCCGTCTCGACTCTGTTCCGTTCCGTCCCGTCTCGACTCTGTTCCGTTCCGTCCCGTCTCGACTCTGTTCCGTTCCGTCTCTACTCTGTTCCGTTCCGTCTCTACTCTGTTCCGTTCCGTCTCTACTCTGTTCCATCTCTACTCTATTCTGTTCCGTCTCTACTCTACTCTGTTCAGTTTCTACTCTACTCTGTTCCGTTCCGTTCCGTCTCTACTCTGTTCCATCTCTACTCTATTCTGTTCCGTCTCTACTCTACTCTGTTCCGTTTCTACTCTACTCTGTTCTGTTCCGTTTCTACTCTACTCTGTTCTGTTCCGTTTCTACTCTACTCTGTTCTGTTCCGTTTCTACTCTACTCTGTTCTGTTCCGTTTCTACTCTACTCCGTTCTGTTCCATTTCTACTCTACTCCGTTCCGTTCCATCTCTCTACTCTGTTCCGTTCCGTCTCTACTCTGTTCCATCTCTACTCTATTCTGTTCCGTCTCTACTCTACTCTGTTCCGTTTCTACTCTACTCTGTTCCGTTCCGTTTCTACTCTACTCTGTTCCGTTCCGTCTCTACTCTGTTCCGTTCCGTCTCTACTCTGTTCCATCTCTACTCTATTCTGTTCCGTCTCTACTCTACTCTGTTCCGTTTCTACTCTACTCTGTTCTGTTCCATTTCTACTCTACTCTGTTCTGTTCCGTTTCTACTCTACTCTGTTCTGTTCCGTTTCTACTCTACTCTGTTCTGTTCCATTTCTACTCTACTCCGTTCCGTTCCATCTCTCTACTCTACTCCGTTCAGTCTCGCTACTCTGTTCCGTTCCGTCTCTACTCTGTTCCGTTCCGTCTCTACTCTACTCCGTTCCGTCTCTACTCTACTCCGTTCCGTCTCTACTCTACTCCGTTCCGTTCCGTCTCTACTCCGTTCCGTTCCATCTCTCTACTCTACTCCGCTCCGTCTCTACTCTGTTCCGTTCCGTCTCTACTCTACTCCGTTCCGTTCCGTCTCTACTCTGTTCCGTTCCGTTCCGTCTCTACTCTGTTCCGTCTCTACTCTACTCTGTTCCGTTCCGTCTCTACTCCACTCCGTTCCGTCTCTACTCTACTCTGTTCTGTTTCTACTCTACTCTGTTCTGTTCCATTTCTACTCTACTCCGTTCCGTTCCATCTCTCTACTCTGTTCCGTTCCGTCTCTACTCTGTTCCATCTCTACTCTATTCTGTTCCGTCTCTACTCTACTCTGTTCCGTTTCTACTCTACTCTGTTCCGTTCCGTTTCTACTCTACTCTGTTCCGTTCCGTCTCTACTCTGTTCCGTTCCGTCTCTACTCTGTTCCATATCTACTCTATTCTGTTCCGTTTCTACTCTACTCTGTTCTGTTCCATTTCTACTCTACTCTGTTCTGTTCCGTTTCTACTCTACTCTGTTCTGTTCCGTTTCTACTCTACTCTGTTCTGTTCCATTTCTACTCTACTCCGTTCCGTTCCATCTCTCTACTCTACTCCGTTCAGTCTCGCTACTCTGTTCCGTTCCGTCTCTACTCTGTTCTGTTCCGTCTCTACTCTACTCCGTTCCGTTCCGTCTCTACTCTGTTCCGTTCCGTCTCTACTCTACTACGTTCCGTTCCGTCTCTACTCCGTTCCGTTCCATCTCTCTACTCTACTCCGCTCCGTCTCTACTCTGTTCCGTTCCGTCTCTACTCTGTTCCGTTCCGTCTCTACTCTACTCCGTTCCGTTCCGTCTCTACTCTGTTCCGTTCCGTTCCGTCTCTACTCTGTTCCGTTCCGTCTCTACTCTACTCTGTTCTGTTCTGTTCCGTTTCTACTCCACTCCGTTCTGTTCCGTTTCTACTCTACTCTGTTCTGTTCCGTTTCTACTCTACTCTGTTCTGTTCCATTTCTACTCTACTCCGTTCCGTTCCATCTCTCTACTCTGTTCCGTTCCGTCTCTACTCTGTTCCATCTCTACTCTATTCTGTTCCGTCTCTACTCTACTCTGTTCCGTTTCTACTCTACTCTGTTCCGTTCCGTTTCTACTCTACTCTGTTCCGTTCCGTCTCTACTCTGTTCCGTTCCGTCTCTACTCTGTTCCATCTCTACTCTATTCTGTTCCGTCTCTACTCTACTCTGTTCCGTTTCTACTCTACTCTGTTCTGTTCCATTTCTACTCTACTCTGTTCTGTTCCATTTCTACTCTACTCTGTTCTGTTCCGTTTCTACTCTACTCTGTTCTGTTCCATTTCTACTCTACTCCGTTCCGTTCCATCTCTCTACTCTACTCCGTTCAGTCTCGCTACTCCGTTCCGTTCCGTCTCTACTCTACTCCGTTCCGTTCCGTCTCTACTCTGTTCCGTTCCGTCTCTACTCTGTTCCGTCTCTACTCTACTCCGTTCCGTTCCGTCTCTACTCCGTTCCGTTCCATCTCTCTACTCTACTCCGCTCCGTCTCTACTCTGTTCCGTTCCGTCTCTACTCTGTTCCGTTCCGTCTCTACTCTGTTCCGTTCCGTCTCTACTCTACTCCGTTCCGTTCCGTCTCTACTCTGTTCCGTTCCGTCTCTACTCTGTTCCGTTCCGTCTCTACTCTACTCTGTTCCGTCTCTACTCCACTCCGTTCCGTTCCGTCTCTACTCCACTCCGTTCCGCTCCGTCTCTACTCCACTCCGTTCCGCTCCGTCTCTACTCCACTCCGTTCCGCTCCGTCTCTACTCTACTCTACTCCGTTCAGTCTCGCTACTCCGTTCCGTTCCGTCTCTACTCCGTTCCGTCCCGTCTCGACTCTGGTCCGTCCCGTCTCGACTCTGTTCCGTCCCGTCTCGACTCTGTTCCGTTCCGTCCCGTCTCGACTCTGTTCCGTTCCGTCCCGTCTCTACTCTGTTCCGCTCCGTCTCTACTCTGTTCCGCTCCGTCTCTACTCTGTTCCGCTCCGTCTCTACTCTGTTCCGCTCCGTCTCTACTCTGTTCCGCTCCGTCTCTACTCTGTTCCGCTCCGTCTCTACTCTGTTCCGCTCCGTCTCTACTCTGTTCCGCTCCGTCTCTACTCTGTTCCGCTCCGTCTCTACTCTGTTCCGCTCCGTCTCTACTCTGTTCCGCTCCGTCTCTACTCTGTTCCGCTCCGTCTCTACTCTGTTCCGTTCCGTCTCGACTCTGTTCCGTTCCGTCTCGACTCTGTTCCGTCCCGTCTCGACTCTGTTCCGTCCCGTCTCGACTCTGTTCCGTCCCGTCTCGACTCTGTTCCGTCCCGTCTCTACTCTGTTCCGTCCCGTCTCGACTCTGTTCCGTTCCGTCCCGTCTCTGTTCCGTTCCGTCTCTACTCTGTTCCGTTCCGCTCCGTCTCTACTCTGTTCCGCTCCGTCTCTACTCTGTTCCGTTCCGTCTCTACTCTGTTCCGTTCCGTCTCTACTCTGTTCCGCTCCGTCTCTACTCTGTTCCGCTCCGTCTCTACTCTGTTCCGCCTCTACTCTGTTCCTTTCCGTTTCTACTCTGTTCCGTTCCGTCTCGACTCTGTTCCGTTCCGTTCCGTCTCTGTTCCGTTCCGTTCCGTCTCTACTCTGTTCCGCTCCGTCTCTACTCTGTTCCGCTCCGTCTCTACTCTGTTCCGCTCCGTCTCTACTCTGTTCCGCTCCGTCTCTACTCTGTTCCGCTCCGTCTCTACTCTGCTCCGCTCAGTCTCTACTCTGCTCCGCTCAGTCTCTACTCTGCTCCGCTCAGTCTCTACTCTGTTCCGCTCAGTCTCTACTCTGTTCTGCTCAGTCTCTACTCTGTTCTGCTCAGTCTCCGCTCTGTTCTGCTCCGTCTCTCCTCTTCCACTCACCTGGCGAAGTTGATGGCCAGTAGAGGGTCATGTATGTCGTCCATCTGTAGATGCTGAGCTACAATCGACTGCATCTTGATCAGGCTCTGCTTAGTGGCCTGTTGCTCGGTGACTGTATCCATGGGGGAGTCCTCCCGGCAACGGAGGCGGGACTGAACAGACTCCAGGAAAAGAGTGTACAAGCTCTTCCTTTCCGCATCTAAAACATACAGAGAACATTAGGAACCTAAGCAGAAAGCAGGGGTTTTAGACCATAGGGCCATACATTGCTAGATTATAGCTCAAGGCTCAGGGATGAGATCGGAACACGATGTTTTGGTTCCATAATACTGTATATTCTGAAACACACATTTGTTTGCTCTCTGAGGTTACGCAGTACTCAAAAAGTCGTCTGTCTCCTCCATCTCAAACACATCTCTCTGTACCACACTCTGCACTAGAAACACTAGCCTGGTGACCAATTACAGACCAGCAACAGAACAGCTACAGACCAGCAACGGACCAGCAACGGACCAGCTATGGACCAGCTATGGACCAGCAACAGACCAGCTATGGACCAGCTATGGACCAGCAACAGACCAGCTATGGACCAGCTATGGACCAGCAACAGACCAGCTATGGACCAGCTACGGACCAGCTATGGACCAGCTATGGACCAGCAACAGACCAGCTATGGACCAGCTACGGACCAGCTACGGACCAGCAACAGACCAGCTATGGACCAGCTATGGACCAGCTACGGACCAGCAATGGACCAGCTATGGACCAGCTACGGACCAGCAACAGACCAGCTATGGACCAGCTATGGACCAGCAACAGACCAGCTATGGACCAGCTATGGACCAGCTACGGACCAGCTACGGACCAGCTACGGACCAGCTACGGACCAGCTACGGACCAGCTAAAGATGAACTACGGACCAACTAAAGATGAACTACAGACCAACTAAAGATTAACTACAGACCAGCTACCGACTAGCTCCAGACCAGCTACCGACTAGCTCCAGACCAGCTACCGACTAGCTCCAGACCAGCTACCGACTAGCTCCAGACCAGCTACCGACTAGCTCCAGACCAGCTACCGACTAGCTCCAGACCAGCTACCGACTAGCTCCAGACCAGCTACCGACTAGCTCCAGACCAGCTACCGACTAGCTCCAGACCAGCTATAGAACAGCTAAAGATGAACTACAGACAAGCTAAAGACCAACTAAAGATTAAGTGCAGACCAGCTACAGACAAAAACTGACCTCTAGTGGAGCCATCTGTCATCTGTCTGCTCAGCCTCTACAGACCTCTAGAGGAGCCATCTGTCTGCCCAGCCTCTACAGACCTCTAGAGGAGCCATCTGTCTGCTCAGCCTCTACAGACCTCTAGTGGAGCCATCTGTCTGCCCAGTCTCTACAGACCTCTAGTGGAGCCATCTGTCTGCCCAGTCTCTACAGACCAGACCTCTAGTGGAGCCATCTGTCTGCCCAGTCTCTACAGACCAGACCTCTAGTGGAGCCATCTGTCTGCCCAGCCTCTACAGACCTCTAGTGGAGCCATCTGTCTGCCCAGTCTCTACAGACCTCTAGTGGAGCCATCTGTCTGCCCAGTCTCTACAGACCAGACCTCTAGTGGAGCCATCTGTCTGCCCAGTCTCTACAGACCAGACCTCTAGTGGAGCCATCTGTCTGCCCAGTCTCTACAGACCAGACCTCTAGTGGAGCCATCTGTCTGCCCAGCCTCTACAGACCTCTAGAGGAGCCATCTGTCTGCTCAGCCTCTACAGACCTCTAGTGGAGCCATCTGTCTGCCCAGCCTCTACAGACCTCTAGTGGAGCCATCTGTCTGCCCAGTCTCTACAGACCTCTAGTGGAGCCATCTGTCTGCTCAGCCTCTACAGACCAGACCTCTAGTGGAGCCATCTGTCTGCCCAGCCTCTACAGACCAGACCTCTAGAGGAGCCATCTGTCTGCTCAGCCTCTACAGACCTCTAGTGGAGCCATCTGTCTGCTCAGTCTCTACAGACCTCTAGTGGAGCCATCTGTCTGCCCAGTCTCTACAGACCAGACCTCTAGTGGAGCCATCTGTCTGCCCAGTCTCTACAGACCAGACCTCTAGTGGAGCCATCTGTCTGCCCAGCCTCTACAGACCTCTAGTGGAGCCATCTGTCTGCCCAGTCTCTACAGACCAGACCTCTAGTGGAGCCATCTGTCTGCCCAGCCTCTACAGACCTCTAGTGGAGCCATCTGTCTGCCCAGTCTCTACAGACCAGACCTCTAGTGGAGCCATCTGTCTGCCCAGTCTCTACAGACCTCTAGTGGAGCCATCTGTCTGCTCAGCCTCTACAGACCTCTAGTGGAGCCATCTGTCTGCCCAGCCTCTACAGACCTCTAGAGGAGCCATCTGTCTGCCCAGCCTCTACAGACCTCTAGTGGAGCCATCTGTCTGCCCAGCCTCTACAGACCTCTAGAGGAGCCATCTGTCTGCCCAGCCTCTACAGACCTCTAGTGGAGCCATCTGTCTGCCCAGCCTCTACAGACCTCTAGAGGAGCCATCTGTCTGCCCAGCCTCTACAGACCTCTAGTGGAGCCATCTGTCTGCCCAGCCTCTACAGACCTCTAGAGGAGCCATCTGTCTGCCCAGCCTCTACAGACCTCTAGTGGAGCCATCTGTCTGCCCAGTCTCTACAGACCTCTAGAGGAGCCATCTGTCTGCCCAGCCTCTACAGACCTCTAGTGGAGCCATCTGTCTGCCCAGCCTCTACAGACCTCTAGTGGAGCCATCTGTCTGCCCAGTCTCTACAGACCTCTAGTGGAGCCATCTGTCTGCCCAGCCTCTACAGACCTCTAGTGGAGCCATCTGTCTGCCCAGCCTCTACAGACCAGACCTCTAGAGGAGCCATCTGTCTGCCCAGTCTCTACAGACCAGACCTCTAGTGGAGCCATCTGTCTGCCCAGTCTCTACAGACCTCTAGTGGAGCCATCTGTCTGCCCAGCCTCTACAGACCAGACCTCTAGTGGAGCCATCTGTCTGCCCAGTCTCTACAGACCTCTAGTGGAGCCATCTGTCTGCCCAGTCTCTTTACAGTCCAGGTTCTTGAGGAGCTGCATGCTCTTCCCAGCCATGATGATCTGTTTGAGGACCGGCTTGAGGAAGGAGACCATGGTGAGCTGAGACCTGGATCCCTGCTCCCCTCCGCTGCTCCCGCTGGCCGCGTCACTCAGCTTCTCCTCGCTCTCCACCGTCTCTGAGATACTGTACAGGGTGTAGGTGGCGTACCAAAAGTCTCTGTGATTCACTGGTACGTCCTTGTTCCTGGTTGGGAGATACAGAGAAGATATGGGTAAGGACCAATGATTTCTATATATACACTAGATGACTGATACGGGGCGCTGTGTTGAAGCCACCATGACTCCATCTTGGCATTCCCCCTCCATTATAAAAAATATTTTGGAAGCTTTAGAAATGCACTTGTTGGTTGCTCCTAATCTCCCCAACTCCATTCATATTAAACAACAGCCTGCCTGTTGGTTGCTCCTATTCTCCCCAACTCCATTCATATTAAACAACAGCCTGCCTGTTGGTTGCTCCTATTCTCCCCAACTCCATTCATATTAAACAACAGCCTGCCTGTTGGTTGCTCCTAATCTCCCCAACTCCATTCATATTAAACAACAGCCTGCCTGTTGGTTGCTCCTATTCTCCCCAACTCCATTCATATTAAACAACAGCCTGCCTGTTGGTTGCTCCTATTCTCCCCAACTCCATTCATATTAAACAACAGCCTGCCTGTTGGTTGCTCCTATTCTCCCCAACTCCATTCATATTAAACGACAGCCTGCCTGTTGGTTGCTCCTATTCTCCCCAACTCCATTCATATTAAACGACAGCCTGCCTGTTGGTTGCTCCTACTCTCCCCAACTCCATTCATATTAAACGACAGCCTGCCTGTTGGTTGCTCCTACTCTCCCCAACTCCATTCATATTAAACGACAGCCTGCCTGTTGGTTGCTCCTATTCTCCCCAACTCCATTCATATTAAACGACAGCCTGCCTGTTGGTTGCTCCTATTCTCCCCAACTCCATTCATATTAAACGACAGCCTGCCTGTTGGTTGCTCCTATTCTCCCCAACTCCATTCATATTAAACGACAGCCTGCCTGTTGGTTGCTCCTATTCTCCCCAACTCCATTCATATTAAACGACAGCCTGCCTGTTGGTTGCTCCTATTCTCCCCAACTCCATTCATATTAAACGACAGCCTGCCTGTTGGTTGCTCCTATTCTCCCCAACTCCATTCATATTAAACGACAGCCTGCCTGTTGGTTGCTCCTATTCTCCCCAACTCCATTCATATTAAACGACAGCCTGCCTGTTGGTTGCTCCTATTCTCCCCAACTCCATTCATATTAAACGACAGCCTGCCTGTTGGTTGCTCCTATTCTCCCCAACTCCATTCATATTAAACGACAGCCTGCCTGTTGGTTGCTCCTATTCTCCCCAACTCCATTCATATTAAACGACAGCCTGCCTGTTGGTTGCTCCTATTCTCCCCAACTCCATTCATATTAAACGACAGCCTGCCTGTTGGTTGCTCCTATTCTCCCCAACTCCATTCATATTAAACGACAGCCTGCCTGTTGGTTGCTCCCTATCTCCCCAACTCCATTCATATTAAACAACAGCCTGCCTGTTGGTTGCTCCCTATCTCCCCAACTCCATTCATATTAAACGACAGCCTGCCTGTTGGTTGCTCCCATTCTCCCCAACTCCATTCATATTAAACAACAGCCTGCCTGTTGGTTGCTCCTATTCTCCCCAACTCCATTCATATTAAACAACAGCCTGCCTGTTGGTTGCTCCTATTCTCCCCAACTCCATTCATATTAAACGACAGCCTGCCTGTTGGTTGCTCCTATTCTCCCCAACTCCATTCATATTAAACGACAGCCTGCCTGTTGGTTGCTCCTATTTTCCCCAACTCCATTCATATTAAACGACAGCCTGCCTGTTGGTTGCTCCTATTCTCCCCAACTCCATTCATATTAAACGACAGCCTGCCTGTTGGTTGCTCCTATTCTCCCCAACTCCATTCATATTAAACGACAGCCTGCCTGTTGGTTGCTCCTATTCTCCCCAACTCCATTCATATTAAACGACAGCCTGCCTGTTGGTTGCTCCTATTCTCCCCAACTCCATTCATATTAAACAACAGCCTGCCTGTTGGTTGCTCCCTATCTCCCCAACTCCATTCATATTAAACGACAGCCTGCCTGTTGGTTGCTCCTATTCTCCCCAACTCCATTCATATTAAACAACAGCCTGCCTGTTGGTTGCTCCCTATCTCCCCAACTCCATTCATATTAAACGACAGCCTGCCTGTTGGTTGCTCCTATTCTCCCCAACTCCATTCATATTAAACAACAGCCTGCCTGTTGGTTGCTCCTATTCTCCCCAACTCCATTCATATTAAACGACAGCCTGCCTGTTGGTTGCTCCTATTCTCCCCAACTCCATTCATATTAAACGACAGCCTGCCTGTTGGTTGCTCCTATTCTCCCCAACTCCATTCATATTAAACAACAGCCTGCCTGTTGGTTGCTCCTATTCTCCCCAACTCCATTCATATTAAACAACAGCCTGCCTGTTGGTTGCTCCTATTCTCCCCAACTCCATTCATATTAAACAACAGCCTGCCTGTTGGTTGCTCCTATTCTCCCCAACTCCATTCATATTAAACAACAGCCTGCCTGTTGGTTGCTCCTATTCTCCCCAACACCATTCATATTAAACAACAGCCTGCCTGTTGGTTGCTCCTATTCTCCCCAACTCCATTCATATTAAACAACAGCCTGCCTGTTGGTTGCTCCTATTCTCCCCAACTCCATTCATATTAAACAACAGCCTGCCTGTTGGTTGCTCCTATTCTCCCCAACTCCATTCATATTAAACAACAGCCTGCCTGTTGGTTGCTCCCTATCTCCCCAACTCCATTCATATTAAACAACAGCCTGCCTGTTGGTTGCTCCCTATCTCCCCAACTCCATTCATATTAAACAACAGCCTGCCTGTTGGTTGCTCCCATTCTCCCCAACTCCATTCATATTAAACAACAGCCTGCCTGTTGGTTGCTCCTATTCTCCCCAACTCCATTCATATTAAACAACAGCCTGCCTGTTGGTTGCTCCTATTCTCCCCAACTCCATTCATATTAAACGACAGCCTGCCTGTTGGTTGCTCCTATTCTCCCCAACTCCATTCATATTAAACGACAGCCTGCCTGTTGGTTGCTCCTATTTTCCCCAACTCCATTCATATTAAACGACAGCCTGCCTGTTGGTTGCTCCTATTCTCCCCAACTCCATTCATATTAAACGACAGCCTGCCTGTTGGTTGCTCCTATTCTCCCCAACTCCATTCATATTAAACGACAGCCTGCCTGTTGGTTGCTCCTATTCTCCCCAACTCCATTCATATTAAACGACAGCCTGCCTGTTGGTTGCTCCTATTCTCCCCAACTCCATTCATATTAAACAACAGCCTGCCTGTTGGTTGCTCCCTATCTCCCCAACTCCATTCATATTAAACGACAGCCTGCCTGTTGGTTGCTCCTATTCTCCCCAACTCCATTCATATTAAACAACAGCCTGCCTGTTGGTTGCTCCCTATCTCCCCAACTCCATTCATATTAAACGACAGCCTGCCTGTTGGTTGCTCCTATTCTCCCCAACTCCATTCATATTAAACAACAGCCTGCCTGTTGGTTGCTCCTATTCTCCCCAACTCCATTCATATTAAACGACAGCCTGCCTGTTGGTTGCTCCTATTCTCCCCAACTCCATTCATATTAAACAACAGCCTGCCTGTTGGTTGCTCCTATTCTCCCCAACTCCATTCATATTAAACAACAGCCTGCCTGTTGGTTGCTCCTATTCTCCCCAACTCCATTCATATTAAACGACAGCCTGCCTGTTGGTTGCTCCTATTCTCCCCAACTCCATTCATATTAAACAACAGCCTGCCTGTTGGTTGCTCCTATTCTCCCCAACTCCATTCATATTAAACGACAGCCTGCCTGTTGGTTGCTCCTATTCTCCCCAACTCCATTCATATTAAACAACAGCCTGCCTGTTGGTTGCTCCTATTCTCCCCAACTCCATTCATATTAAACGACAGCCTGCCTGTTGGTTGCTCCTATTCTCCCCAACTCCATTCATATTACTTGTATTCTACTGCCATTATTGTGCAACTCGATCACAAAAATATAACCTGCTAGATGGTTACTACTGTATATTTATTAGAGCATTTTTTACATTAGATTGAATAACTTCAGATGATAACCTTGATTTTAAACGGTCATATGAAATCTATACTACCTTCAGAGAGTATTCACACCCCTTGACTTTTTTCACATTTTGTTGTGTTCCAGCCTACATTTTAAGGGATTAAATGTAGACGTGTCACTGGCCTATCTGTTGGTTGCTCGTTGTAACCCACTCCTTCTCATTTCTCTAACTTTTAATTCCGTAATTGTATTCCATCTTGCATTGCATTAGTGAACTGTTACTCCACTTGGAGCCTCTGATTGGCTAACATAAACAAGCTACACAGGTGAAGGCTACCGGTTGGCTACCGGTCTTTTTATGGGGCATATCATTAAAAAAAACACATTGAAAAGTTTGTTGTTTTATTAAATGAACAATTTGAAATGTCATGATATATCCTTGTATGTAACAATGTCATAATGGATATTTTAATTTAGAAAAAGCCTTTTCAGTGTTAAAACAGGCAACAACAAAAAACTCAACTAACATATAATCTGTTTCCTAAATGGCACCCTATTCCCTATGGGCTCTGGTCAAAAGTAGTGCACTATATAGGGAATATGGTGCCACTTGGAATGCACCCGTAGTTCTAGTTTTGACAGATGACACTCAACACGGTCATGACATGTAAAGAGAGCATTCATCAACGGCCTATGTACCCTGAGGAGTGCCAGGCATAAGTACACTACCAGTCAAAATCAAAATATATTTTATATTTCAGGTTTTTCAAAGTAGCCACCCTTAGCCTTGATGACAGCTTTGCACACTCTTTGCATTTCAATTAACACCTGTTAATTCCAGGTGACTGCTTCATGAAGCTGGTTGAGAGAATGCCAAGAGTGTGCAAAGCTGTCATCAAGACAAAGGGTGGCTACTTTGAAGAATCTCAAATATAAACTATATTTTGATTTGTTGAACACTTATTTGGTTACTACATGATTCCATATGTGTTATTTGAAACCATAGAATGAGTAGGTGTGTCCAAACTTCTGACTGATAGTGTATGTTCATGACATGTAAAGAGAGCATTTATCAACGGCCTATGTACCCTGAGGAGTGCCAGGCCTAAGTACCCTGAGGAGTGCCAGGCCTATGTACCCTGAGGAGTGCCAGGCCTAAGTACCCTGAGGAGTGCCAGGCCTAAGTACCCTGAGGAGTGCCAGGCCTAAGTACCCTGAGGAGTGCCAGGCCTAAGTACCCTGAGGAGTGCCAGGCCTATGTACCCTGAGGAGTGCCAGGCATAAGTACCCTGAGGAGTGCCAGGCATAAGTACCCTGAGGAGTGCCAGGCCTAAGTACCCTGAGGAGTGCCAGGCCTATGTACCCTGAGGAGTGCCAGGCCTAAGTACCCTGAGGAGTGCCAGGCCTAAGTACCCTGAGGAGTGCCAGGCCTAAGTACCCTGAGGAGTGCCAGGCCTAAGTACCCTGAGGAGTGCCAGGCCTAAGTACCCTGAGGAGTGCCAGGCCTAAGTACCCTGAGGAGTGCCAGGCATAAGTATGTTCATGACATGACCAGAAACGTGGCTTATCCAGGCATGTTCCATACCTCTGAATGATGAACTCTTTAGCGGGGTCAAACAGGTGACCATGAACGATCCATTCATCCACTATCTCCAGGTACGGTCTGACTGTCTCTGTCCACAGAGAGAATAACAGAGCCACCTAGGTCAGAGGTCAGGGAGGTTAGACGCTTACACCTGGCTGTTTGGAGTCGATTAACTCTGCCTCAAAGCCATGCATATTATAGATACAAAACAAACACACTAACAGACAGAGAAATGCACACTCACAGACACGGTCACACAAACACGGTCACGCTCACAGACACGGTCACGCTCACAGACACGGTCACGCTCACAGACACGGTCACGCTCACAGACACGGTCACAGACACGGTCACGCTCACAGACACGGTCACGCTCACAGACACGGTCACGCTCACAGACACGGTCACAGACACGGTCACGCTCACAGACACGGTCACGCTCACAGACACGGTCACAGACACGGTCACGCTCACAGACACGGTCACGCTCACAGACACGGTCATGCTCACAAACACAGTCACGCTCACAGACACGGTCACGCTCACAGACACGGTCACGCTCACAGACACGGTCACAGACACGGTCACGCTCACAGACACGGTCACGCTCACAGACACGGTCATGCTCACAAACACAGTCACGCTCACAGACACGGTCACGCTCACAGACACGGTCACGCTCACAGACACGGTCACAGACACGCTCACAGACACGGTCACGCTCACAGACACGGTCACGCTCACAGACACGGTCACGCTCACAGACACGGTCACGCTCACAGACACGGTCACAGACACGGTCACGCTCACAGACACGGTCACGCTCACAGACACGGTCACGCTCACAGACACGGTCACAGACACGGTCACGCTCACAGACACGGTCACGCTCACAGACACGGTGACGCTCACAGACACGGTCACGCTCACAGACACGGTCACGCTCACAGACACGGTCACGCTCACAGACACGGTCACGCTCACAGACACGGTCACGCTCACAGACACAGACACACTCACACGTAAACACAAACACTCACGGCCTGTTCGGATGCC
Source organism: Coregonus lavaretus (assembly GCF_964263955.1). Taxonomy (NCBI): domain Eukaryota; kingdom Metazoa; phylum Chordata; class Actinopteri; order Salmoniformes; family Salmonidae; genus Coregonus; species Coregonus lavaretus. The sequence continues at coordinate 59,986,913 of NC_139998.1, forward strand.
TCTCCCACGCTGTCGTACTCTATGATAGCCTTGTAGAGTGTGTTGAGCAGGTGTGAAGCCCGCACCACGTTAGGGGTCTCAGGGGGTACTTCTGCCACACCCGTACAGAACACCTTGTGGAGCACCTTGATCTGGGCCAGGTGAGGGGTCAGTCTGTCCAGCACCCCCGCCAGGGTCACCGTCTCATCTACAGAGAGGTTATAACAGGTTATAACAGGGTCACCGTCTCATCTACAGAGAGGTTATAACAGGTTATAACAGGGTCACCGTCTCATCTACAGAGGTTTTAACAGGTTATAACAGGGTCACCGTCTCATCTACAGAGAGGTTATAACAGGGTCACTGTCTCATCTACAGAGAGGTTATAACAGGGTCACCGTCTCATCTACAGAGAGGTTATAACAGGGTCACCGTCTCATCTACAGAGAGGTTATAACAGGGTCACCGTCTCATCTACAGAGAGGTTATAACAGGTTATAACAGGGTCACCGTCTCATCTACAGAGAGGTTATAACAGGTTATAACAGGGTCACCGTCTGATCTACAGAGAGGTTATAACAGGGTCACCGTCTCATCTACAGAGAGGTTATAACAGGTTATAACAGCGTCACAGCTCAGCTTCAGGTAGTTACATAACAGTTAGGGTTGCAAAATTCCATTAACTTTCTCAGAATTCTCAGATTTTCCAGAAATCCCATTTAGAATGTAAAAGATTCTCGGAATCAGAAAGGAGTAAGCAAGAAATCTAAGCAGGTAGCTTAGTGGTTAAGAGCGTTGTGCCAGTAACCGAAAGGTCGCTGGTTCTAATACCCGAGCCAATCTGTCGATGTGCCCTTGAGCAAGGCACTTAACCCTAATTGCTCCTGTAATTCGCTCTGGATAAGAGCGTCTGCTAAATGACTAAAATTTAAAAAATTTAAATCTGGAATCCTCCAAACACGATATGGAAGTTAGCAGAATTTTGCAACTCTAATCACAGCATACATCAGACAGAAGCCACAGGATAAAGTATTCAACACATAACGATGAAAGGTGAACCTACCTTTCCCTATGAGGTCTCTCTCTATGGTGGTGAGCTCCTGTCTGAAGGAGGTGAAGTATTTATAGAGGGCCCAGACAAAGGCTTGATAGGTCCTGAAGGGAGGCTCAGTGCCCTTCTTAGAGGAGTAGGATCCTGGAGGACAGGGCTCAGTGTTGTACCCAGTTACCTCGTCTATAAACCTCTGCAGCCGGAACACTGCCTGACCGTAGACGGCTATGTGCTCCAACACCGACCGTAGGCAGTTCTAGTAGGGAGAGAGAGAGACACAGAGAGAGAGAGGGGAGAGAGAAAGAGAGAGGGGAGAGAGAAAGAGAGTGAGAGAGAGAGATAAAGAGTAGAGAGAGAGAGATGGGGTTAGACAGGGAACTCCAATGTTAAGAGACCAAACTTGTTCAAGATTGTTAATAATAAAAGTATACACAGGTAATGATGATTGGACTTTAGTCTTACGTTAGTCAGGTGAGTAACCACCACGTCATTCCTGACCACCACTTTTCCGTCCTGATGCTGGAATATAAAGTGTTTCTTCACCCCAGAGAGCAGCCTGGGGACAAACAACCATGGGTCAACTGAAGCCCTTAAGAGAATTTCCGGAACATTTGCATACTTTTTAACCAGTAGCTCTGACAGTAGTGCTCAAGAGCCAAAACGGGTCCCCCAAAAAATGTAGTCCTACGTCATATCTGTGAAGCACGCCCCTTCTTTCTCTGCTGTGTGTGCATCTTGCTAGCTGTCACTCAAATGGCGAGGGGCTGGAACTCGCATTGCTAGGGGGCACAGCTTCCAGAAAACAAGTCACTTTCAAACTAAGAGTTTCCTTATTCTAGTCCTTACCCTGGTATATATGGTATACTGCCCAAGCCTATTTTATTTCATGAACTTTTAGTAATTTCATAAAAACACTCTTCCTCAAATACTTTTATTGTGCTCCTAAATTTCTTTATGTGCTCCTTAATTTCTTTATGTGCTCCTTAATTTTTCTACTTAGCAGCACAAGGCTCCTTGTAAGAAATGTGAGCGTAGAGGCCTGGGAGCATGTCTTTAAAAACACTCAGGACAAACTAAGTACAGAATCGGTGTTTCCCAGAATATGCATTTAGCAGCGGCACACTACGCCACTGCAAAAAATGTATAACATTAAAACATACAAAAAACTAGACAGTCAGGGAGAATCTCAAATTCCAAAAATGTCATGGCATTACCCCCATTGATTTTGTTATAATGTTTGAGTCAATCAGATAGCATAGGAACAAGGCATAAGCCATGGCCAAATGTGTAGAATTGCAGGAAGCTTGAAAACAGCAACATTTTGTCTCTGTGGCCCAAGAGGAGGGCCTCTAAAATTGCGGCATTGGCCACGCCCACTACCACCCCTCCCACCATTAGGGACCAGGGTTGTTTTCTCCATTATATAGTCCCCAGAAATTACACTGCAGTATGAAGGTTACTAGTACATTCACCAGATCCCTCTATATTTTACAGTGGGGGAAACAAGTATTTGATCCCCTGCTGATTTTGTACATTTGCCCACTGACAAACACATGATCAGTCTATGATTTTAATGGTAGGTTTATTTGAACAGTGAGAGACAGAATAACAACAACAAAAATCCAGAGAAACGCATGTCAAAAATGTTATAAATTGATTTGCATTTTAATGAGGGAAATAAGTATTTGACCCCTCTGCAAAACATGACTTAGTACTTGGTGGCAAAACCCTTGTTGGCAATCACAGAGGTCAGACGTTTCTTGTAGTTGGCCACCAGGTTTGCACACATCTCAGGAGGGATTTTGTCCCACTCCTCTTTGCAGATCTTCTCCAAGTCATTAAGGTTTCGAGCCTGACGTTTGGCAACTCGAACCTTCAGCTCCCTCCACAGATTTTCTATGGGATTAAGGTCTGGAGACTGGATAGGCCACTCCAGGACCTTAATGTGCTTCTTCTTGAGCCACTCCTTTGTTGCCTTGGCCGTGTGTTTTGGGTCATTGTCATGCTGGAATACCCATCCACGACCCATTTTCAATGCCCTGGCTGAGGGAAGGAGGTTCTCACCCAAGATTTGACGGTACATGGCCCCGTCCATCGTCCCTTTGATGCGGTGAAGTTGTCCTGTCCCCTTAGCAGAAAAACACCCCCAAAGCATAATGTTTCCACCTCCATGTTTGACGGTGGGGATGGTGTTCTTGGGGTCATAGGCAGCATTCCTCCTCCTCCAAACACGGCGAGTTGAGTTGATGCCAAAGAGCTCGATTTTGGTCTCATCTGACCACAACACTTTCACCCAGTTATCCTCTGAATCATTCAGATGTCCATTGGCAAACTTCAGACGGCCCTGTATATGTGCTTTCTTGAGCAGGGGGACCTTGCGGGCGCTGCAGGATTTCAGTCCTTCACGGCGTAGTGTGTTACCAACTGTTTTCTTGGTGACTATGGTCCCAGCTGCCTTGAGATCATTGACAAGATCCTCCCGTGTAGTTCTGAGCTGATTCCTCACTGTTCTCATGATCATTGCAACTCCACGAGGTGAGATATTGCATGGAGCCCCAGGCCGAGGGAGATTGACAGTTATTTTGCGTTTCTTCCATTTGCGAATAATCGCACCAACTGTTGTCATCTTCTCACCAAGCTGCTTGGCGATGGTCTTGTAGCCCATTCCAGCCTTGTGTAGGTCTACAATCTTGTCCCTGACATCCTTGGAGAGCTCTTTGGTCTTGGCCATGGTGGAGAGTTTGGAATCTGATTGATTGATTGCTTCTGTGGACAGGTGTCTTTTATACAGGTAACAAACTGAGATTAGGAGCACTCCCTTTAAGAGTGTGCTCCTAATCTCAGCTCATTACCTGTAGAAAAGACACCTGGGAGCCAGAAATCTTTCTGATTGAGAGGGGGTCAAATACTTATTTCCCTTATTAAAATGCAAATCAATTTATAACATTTTTGACATGCGTTTTTCTGGATTTTTTTGTTGTTATTCTGTCTCTCACTGTTTAAATAAACCTACCATTAAAATTATAGACTGATCATGTCTTTGTCAGTGGGCAAACGTACAAAATCAGCAGGGGATCAAATACTTTTTTCCCTCATTCACCAGATCCCACTATATAGTACATTCACCAGATCATTTGTTTTTTCCTGGTCATTTAGTCCAGAAGGAAAATATACTAATATACTATCCAGTATGAAGGCTGAAGGAGGAGGAGTCCAAAGCTCAGTGTTACGGATACAGGTATCCCTAGAGAATCATCCCATCTTACCACAGTGTCTCCCTAGAGAATCATCCCATCTTACCACAGTGTCTCCCTAGAGAATCATCCCATCTTACCACAGTGTCTCCCTAGAGAATCATCCCATCTTACCACAGTGTCTCCCTAGAGAATCATCCCATCTTACCACAGTGTCTCCCTAGAGAATCATCCCATTTTACCACAGTGTCTCCCTAGAGAATCATCCCATTTTACCACAGTGTCTCCCTAGAGAATCATCCCATCTTACCACAGTGTCTCCCTAGAGAATCATCCCATCTTACCACAGTGTCTCCCGGATCACTTGGGTCTCGGTGACGAAGGCTTTCTCTTCAGGCAGATACAATGGGTCAGTGTTGTACAAGTGTTGGTCCCTGTGGAGAACAACCAACGCAATAAGGCTTTACGATTTGAGATTATAATCTCTTCACAAACGTCAACATGGCATGCACAGATAACCATGTCTGCCCAGAACCCTTTGGGCCTGGTCAAAAGTAGTGTCCTATATAGGGAATAGGGTGCTATTTGGGACTCAACCCAGGTTGTATTATGGGTTCAGGGGTCATACCAGATGTTGAGCAGGTTGGAGTGTAGATGGAGACTGTGGGGGAAGCGGGGAGTGTGCCCCTGCCAGTACGGAGTCACAACATGTTGCTCTAACCAGGACCTGGCATCAGGCTCACCCACTGTAATCACAAGAGAATACAATAAACCCACTGTAATCACAAGAGAATACAATAAACCCACTGTAATCACAAGAGAATACAATAAACCCACTGTAATCACAAGAGAATACAATAAACCCACTGTAATCACAAGAGAATACAATAAACCCACTGTAATCACAAGAGAATACAATAAACCCACTGTAATCACAAAACAATACAATAAACCCACTGTAATCACAAGAGAATACAATAAACCCACTGTAATCACAAGAGAATACAATAAACCCACTGTAATCACAAGAGAATACAATAAACCCACTGTAATCACAAAACAATACAATAAACCCACTGTAATCACAAGAGAATACAATAAACCCACTGTAATCACAAGAGAATACAATAAACCCACTGTAATCACAAGAGAATACAATAAACCCACTGTAATCACAAAACAATACAATAAACCTACTAATCACAAAACAATACAATAAACCCACTGTAATCACAAGAGAATACAATAAACCCACTGTAATCAAAAAACAATACAATAAACCTACTAATCACAAAACAATACAATAAACCCACTGTAATCACAAGAGAATACAATAAACCCACTGTAATCACAAGAGAATACAATAAACCCACTGTAATCACAAAACAATACAATAAACCCACTGTAATACCAGAACAATAAACCCACTGTAATACCAGAACAATACAATAAACCCACTGTAATCCCAGAACAATACAATAAACCCACTGTAATCCCAGAACAATACAATAAACCCACTGTAATCCCAGAATAATACAATAAACCCACTGTAATCCTAGAACAATACAATAAACCCACTGTAATCCCAGAACAATACAATAAACCCACTGTAATCCCAGAACAATACAATAAACCCACTGTAATCCCAGAACAATACAATAAACCCACTGTAATCCTAGAACAATACAATAAACCCACTGTAATCCCAGAACAATACAATAAACCCACTGTAATCCCAGAACAATACAATAAACCCACTGTAATCCCAGAACAATACAATAAACCCACTGTAATCCCAGAACAATACAATAAACCCACTGTAATCCCAGAACAATACAATAAACCCACTGTAATCCCAGAACAATACAATAAACTCATGGTGTTTATACTTGCGTACTATTGTTTGTACAGATGAACGTGGTGCCTTCAGGCGTTTGGAAGTTGCTCCCAAGGATGAACCAGATTTGTGAAGGTATACAATTATTTTTCGGAGGTCTTGCCTTATTTCTTTTGATTTTCCCATGATGTCAAGCAAAGAAGCACCGAGTTTGAAGGTAGGCCTTGAAATACATCCACAGGTACACCTCCAATTTACTCAAATGATGTCAATTAGCCTATCAGAAGCTTCTAAAGCCATGACATCATTTTCTGGAATTTTCCTAGCTGTTTAAAGGCACAGTCAACTTAGTGGATGTAAACTTCTGACCCACTGGAATTGTGATACAGTGAATTATAAGTGAAATAATCTGTCTGTAAACAATTGTTGGAAAAATTACTTGTGTCATGCACAAAGTAGATGTCCTAACCGACTTGCCAAAACTATAGTTTGTTAACGAGAAATGTGTGGAGTGGTTGAAAAAATGAGTTTTAATGACTCCAACCTAAGTGTATGTAAACTTCCAACTTCAACTGTAGATGAAATCTCTCTTGGTAAATAGTGTGGTCAACAGCTTATCATGAGATACTCTACCTCAGGCAAGCAAAACCTAGAGACATCCTTCATATTAGATTTCGTGCACCAGCTGTTGTTTACAAATATATACAGACCGCCACCCCTTGTCTTACCGGAGTCAGCCGTTCTATCCTGCCGATGTAGCATATATCCCGCCAGCTGTATGTTGTCCATGTCATCGTTCAGCCACGACTCAATGAAACATAAGATATTACAGTTTTTAATGTCCCGTTGGTAGGATATCCGTGATCTTAGGTCATCCATTTTGTTTTCCAATGATTGTACGTTGGCTAATAGGATTGATGGAAGAGGCAGTTTACTCGCTCGCCGTCGGATCCGTACAAGGCACCCCGACCTACATCCACGATATCTCTGTCTCTTTCTCATGCGAATGACAGGGATTTGGGACTTTTCGGGTGAATATCCTTTGTGTCCGACTCGTTGAAGAAAAAAATCTTTGTCCAATACGAGGTGAGTAATCGCTGTCCTGATATCCAGAAGCTATTTTTGGTTATAAGAGACGGTAGCAGAAACATTATGTACAGAATAAATTACAAATAACGCAAAGAAAACACACATAATAGTATAATTGGTTAGAGGGCTGTAAAACGGCAGCCATCTGCTCCGGCGCCATTCTTTTGACCAGAACCCTATGGATGATACAGGGAATAGGGTGCCATTCTTTTGACCAGAACCCTATGGATGATACAGGGAATAGGGTGCCATTCTTTTGACCAGAACCCTATGAATGATACAGGGAATAGGGTGCCATTCTTTTGACCAGAACCCTATGGATGATACAGGGAATAGGGTGCCATTCTTTTGACCAGAACCCTATGGATGATACAGGGAATAGGGTGCCATTATTTTGACCAGAACCCTATGGATGATACAGGGAATAGGGTGCCATTCTTTTGACCAGAACCCTATGGATGATACAGGGAATAGGGTGCCATTATTTTGACCAGAACCCTATGGATGATACAGGGAATAGGGTGCCATTCTTTTGACCAGAACCCTATGGATGATACAGGGAATAGGGTGCCATTATTTTGACCAGAACCCTATGGATGATACAGGGAATAGGGTGCCATTATTTTGACCAGAACCCTATGGATGATACAGGGAATAGGGTGCCATTCTTTTGACCAGAACCCTATGGATGATACAGGGAATAGGGTGCCATTATTTTGACCAGAACCCTATGGATGATACAGGGAATAGGGTGCCATTATTTTGACCAGAACCCTATGAATGATACAGGGAATAGGGTGCCATTATTTTGACCAGAACCCTATGGATGATACAGGGAATAGGGTGCCATTCTTTTGACCAGAACCCTATGGATGATACAGGGAATAGGGTGCCATTATTTTGACCAGAACCCTATGGATGATACAGGGAATAGGGTGCCATTCTTTTGACCAGAACACTATGGATGATACAGGGAATAGGGTGCCATTATTTTGACCAGAACCCTATGGATGATACAGGGAATAGGGTGCCATTATTTTGACCAGAACCCTATGAATGATACAGGGAATAGGGTGCCATTCTTTTGACCAGAACCCTATGGATGATACAGGGAATAGGGTGCCATTATTTTGACCAGAACCCTATGGATGATACAGGTTCAGGCACTGAGAGTGTATGATCTGTACCTGTCCAGGTAACAGGGACCGTCTTCTCTGCCTGCTCCTGGTCCTCCTGGGGGGTGCGGTCCACCTGTATCCCAGAATCCTCTCTGCTGAGCGGCTGCTGACTGTCCTCGTCCTCGCTCTCCTCCTCAGACCACTCCTAGATAGAGAGATGTTTAACAGACCACTCCTAGATAGAGAGATGTTTAACAGACCACTCCTAGATAGAGAGATGTTTAACAGACCACTCCTCGATAGAGAGATGTTTAACAGACCGCTCCTAGATAGAGAGATGTTTAACAGACCACTCCTCAATAGAGAGATGTTTAACAGACCACTCCTCGATAGAGAGATGTTTAACAGACCACTCCTAGATAGAGAGATGTTTAACAGACCACTCCTCGATAGAGAGATGTTTAACAGACCACTCCTAGATAGAGAGATGTTCAACAGACCACTCCTAGATAGAGAGATGTTTAACAGACCACTCCTCGATAGAGAGATGTTTAACAGACCACTCCTAGATAGAGAGATGTTTAACAGACCACTCCTCGATAGAGAGATGTTTAACAGACCACTCCTAGATAGAGAGATGTTTAACAGACCACTCCTAGATAGAGAGATGTTTAACAGACAACTCCTAAAAGCAGACGCTTTTATCCAAAGCGACTTACAGTCATGCGTGCATACATTTTTGTGTATGGGTGGTCCCGGGGATCGAACCCACTACCCTGGCATTACAAGCGCCGTGCTCTACCAGCTGAGCTACAGAGGAACTGCCTGGATCAGACAGAGGGCTTAGAGAGAGATGGGCTTGAGAGATGGGCTTGAGTCCCAAATGGGCTCTGGTCAATAGGGTGCCAATTGGGACGGCGCCATGGTTTCAAAACAGTACAGTAGATTCCGGTAATAATATAATGAAGGGGTAAACGTCACGTAACATGCTTGAGATGGAAAATAAGCAGAAGAAGAAGTGCTGAAGCATGGTTTACTCACTGGGGTGTCTGGGTATGGGCCTGTGTCTAGATCTGCTTCCTGTAAATATTCTCCCCAGTCAAAGTCGTCTTCTTTCTCTATACAGACACAGGGACAAGGGATGATGTAGTCCAGGCTGAGAACACATCAGGGGTAATAGGACCATCAGAGGGATGAATGGGTCATGTAATGTACTCTAAGAGGACCATCAGAGGGATGAATGGGTCATGTAATGTACTCTAAGAGGACCATCAGAGGGATGAATGGGTCATGTAATGTACTCTAAGAGGACCATCAGAGGGATGAATGGGTCATGTAATGTACTCACCAGTCTCCTTCAGTCTGGGCGTCTCGCTGTAGTTGGAGTTAAGGGGAGAGTCAGAGAGGTGTAGGAGAAGGGCCAGGAGACTGTGATGAACATCAGTCTGCAACAAACATGAGGAGGACACAAGGAAGGTAATTCACTGCACACTAAGTGTACACGTTCATTTCATGATACAGCCTGTGTGCATTATGTTGATTATACAGTCATACCTGTAGGAATCCGATGTAATTCTAGGGCCATACCTTAGTTTTAAACTAAACACCATAAACACAAGGACACAGTCAGACGATTCACAAGCACTGAGAATTGTAGCTCCGACTGCAACTAGGATCTGTCAATAATGTAAACCCTTATAGATGCCTATGACAGATCCTAGTTACAGTAATGTAAACCCACAGATGCCTATGACAGATCCTAGTTACAGTAATGTAAACCCATAGATGCCTGTAACAGGCCCAAGTTACAGTCCGAGCTATGGATCGTGAACAGAGACAGGATTTTTCACCTAGTAGGCTTGGGGATTCGAACCAGCTACCTTTCAATTACTGGCGCAACGCTCTTTACTGCTAACGCTACCTGCCCCCCCACACTTGTAATGATACAGTCTGTCTGCATTATGTTTCTTGCCCATCCATACCTTAGTTCCATCTGTGTTGGGTAGAGGTGAGTTGAGGAACTCTTCTGTCAGTCTAAGCCAGCTCTCTGCTTTACTCAGGTCTGAATGCACCATCAGTTTCTCATAGATCCTGAAACAGTGGAATTTCATCATGCTCATAATGAACAGGTAACGTTAATTCTACATATACAAATCATATAACCTGTTGGCCAACTCACCCATTCACACTGCGTTGAACTTTATGACTATTGGCATCTAGGAAACGGTGAAACCTGCCAACACAGAGACAAACCCATGATGACCATCATAACGGTCAATCTTTGACTACATCACCTTTTCTAAAGCAGCTGTGTAATCATAGTGAAATGTGGCATCCTTACCTGAAATTGGACCAGGTAAATTTCAGCGCCAGTTGAAAGTTCTGCTCTTCATCTTGAATCCCACTGATCTGTTTGACCAGGTTCTTCACGTCTTCCTCGGTCTCCTTTTCGAATTTGGTCCAGTACGCTTGTGACATTGTTGTGGCTAGCGTTAGCTAGTTAGCAAGCTAAAACAGTCACTGTGCTGTAAATCCACCAACGATGAAACTGTATTGTATTGATAGCTGGATCCTTGATGCTGTGTCGTCGGATAGTGCTAGCTAAATGTTTTCAGTTAGCTAGCCATCTTATTAGCTGGCCGTTACGTTGAAATTCAGTCGTTGGAAACAGTGGTAGCTAGCTAGCAACGCGTTAGCAACTAGAAAAGGGCTCCAAGGGATAGCTAAAGACACATCCCTTTAAGTTATGATACTAAACGAGAGAAATTAAATCGTTGCATGCATTATTTTTGTGTCAGAACACGTTGCACTGAATGAATTAGTTTCAGCTCTCCGCCGTTAGATGTGTATTTTGATAGCTAGCTATCTTCAGGCAACAACTTCCCGACTATTTGCAGCACTAACGATGACGTCACCTTCCTATAGTAATGATGAAACCTTCCAGATAAAAACCCGCATTTAAAAACATTCAAATCATGTGTAGACGTTACCGTGAAACGCTTACTTTACAAGCCTTTAACCAACAATGCAGTTTTAAGAAAAATAAGAGTTAAGAAAATATTTGCTAAATAAACTTAAGTAAAAAATTAAAAATAAACGCAATAAAATAACAGTAGGGAGGCTATATACAGGGGGTACCGGTACCGAGTCAATGTGAAATAACAGTAGGGAGGCTATATACAGGGGGTACCGGTACCGAGTCAATGTGTAGGGGTACAGGTTAGTCCAGGTAATTGAGGTAATATGTACATGTAGGTAGGGGTAAAGTGACTATGCATAGATAATAAACAGTAGCAGCAGCGTAAAAAAAGGGGGGTTCGATGCAAATAGTCCAGGTAGCCATTTCATTAACTGTTCAGCAGTCTTATGGCTTGGGGGTAGAAGCTGTCTAGAGCCTTTTGGACCTAGACTTGGCGCTCCGGTACCGCTTGCCGTGCGGTAGCAGAGAGAACAGTCTATGACTAGGGTGGCTGGAGTCTTTGACCAATTTTAGGGACTTCCTCTGACATCGCCTTGTATAGAGGTCCTGGATGTCAGGAAGCTTGGCCACAGTGATGTACTGGGCCGTACGCACTACCCTCTGTAGCGCCTTTGGACCATGATAGTTTGTTGGTGATGTGGACACCAAGGAACTTGAAGCACTCGACCTGCTACACTACAGCCCCGTCGATGTGAATGGTGGCGTGCTTGGCCCTCCTTTTCCTGTAGTCCACGATCATCTCGTTTGTCTTGATCACGTTGAAGGAGAGGTTGTTATCCTGGCACCACACTGTCAGGTGTCTGATCCCCTCCCTATAGGCCGTCTCATCATTGTCGGTGATCGGGCCTACCACTGTTGTGTCATCAGCAAACTTAATGATGGTGTAGGAGTCGTGCGTGGCCACACGGTCGTGGGTGAACAGGGAGTACAGGAGGGGACTGAGCACGCACCCCTGAGGGGCCCCCAAGTGTTGAGGATCAGCGTGGCAGACGTGTTGTTGCCTACCCTTACACCTGGGGGCGGCCCGTCAGGAAGTCCAGGATCCAGTTGCAGAGGGAGGTGTTTAGTCCCAGGGTCCTTAGCTTAGTGATGAGCTTTGAGGGCACTGTGGTGAACAGTGTTATTTTCGAGACCACTTAAAGTGAGACCGATTCAAGACCAAGACCAGAGCAAATCGAGCCACAGTCAAAGCTGAGACCGGGAGGGGGACAAGGGGTCTGAGACAGAGTCAAGACTGGCAGTTGAATACAAAAATTACATGACATTACATTTCATAAAACTTTTCACAACAAATTAACTGTGTGCCCTCAGGCCACTACTCTACTATCACATATCTACAACACAAAATCCATGTGTACGTGTGTTTAGAGTGCATGTGTTAACATGTGTATGTGTATGTGTATACACAGGCTATACAAACGCCTCACACCGCGTGGCTGCTGCCTCTCTAACCTGGTGGTCCCTGCACGCACCACCCACGTGGAGTTCCAGGTCTCAGGCAGCCTCTGGAACTGCCGTTCTGCTGCCAACAAGGCAGAGTTCATCTCAGCCTATGCTACCCTCCAGTCCCTCAACCTTTTGGCGCTGACGGAAACATGGATTACCACTGAAAACACTGCTACTCCTGCTGCTCTCTCCTCGTCTGACCATGTGTTCTCGCATACCCCGAGAGCATCTGGTCAGTGGGGTGGTGGCACAGGAATCCTCATCTCTCCCAAGTGGACATTCTCTCTTTTTCCCCTGACCCATCTGTCTATCTCCTCATTTGAATTCCATGCTGTCACAGTCACTTGCCCATTCAAGCTTAACATCCTTGTCATTTATCGCCCTCCAGGTTCCCTTGGAGAGTTCATCAATGAGCTTGACGCCTTGATAAGTTCCTTTCCTGAGGATGGCTCACCCCTCACAGTTCTGGGTGACTTCAACCTCCCTACGTCTACCTTTGACTCATTTCTCTCTGCCTCCTTCTTTCCACTCCTCTCCTCTTTTGACCTCACCCTCTCACCGTCCCCCCCTACTCACAAGGCAGGCAATACGCTTGACCTCATCTTTACTAGATGCTGTTCTTCTACTAATCTCACTGCAACTCCCCTCCATGTCTCCGACCACTACTTTGTATCCTTTTCTCTCTCGCTCTCCTCCAACACTACTCACTCTGCCCCTACTCAGATGGTAATGCGCCGTCGCAACCTTCGCTCTCTCTCTCCCGCTACTCTCTCCTCTGTAGCTCAGCTGGTAGAGCACGGCGCTTGTAACGCCAAGGTAGTGGGTTCGATCCCCGGGACCACCCATACACAAAAAAAATTATGCACGCATGACTGTAAGTCGCTTTGGATAAAAGCGTCTGCTAAATGGCATATTATTATTATTATTCCATCCTATCATCTCTTCCCTCTGCTCAATCCTTCTCCCTCCAATCTCCTGATTCTGCCTCCTCAACCCTCCTCTCCTCCCTTTCTGCATCCTTTGACTCTCTATGTCCCCTATCCTCCCGGCCGGCTCGGTCCTCCCCTCCAGCTCCGTGGCTTGATGACTCATTGCGAGCTCACAGAACAGGGCTCCGGGCAGCCGAGCGGAAATGGAGGAAAACTAGACTCCCTGTGGACCTGGCATCTTTTCACTCCCTCCTCTCTACATTTTCTTCATCTGTTTCTGCTGCTAAAGCCACTTTCTACCACTCTAAATTCCAAGCATCTGCCTCTAACCCTAGGAAGCTCTTTGCCACCTTCTCCTCCCTGCTGAATCCTCCTCCCCCTCCCCCCCCTCCTCCCTCTCTGTGGATGACTTCGTCAACCATTTTGAAAAGAAGGTTGACGACATCCGATCCTCGTTTGTTAAGTCAAATGGCACTGCTGGTCCTGCTCACACTGCCCTACCCTATGCTTTGACTTCTTTCTCCCCTCTCTCTCCAGATAAAATCTTGCGACTTGTGACGGCCGGCCGCCCAACAACCTGCCCGCTTGACCCTATCCCCTCCTCTCTTCTCCAGACCATCTCCGGTGACCTTCTCCCTTACCTCACCTCGGTCATCAACTCATCCTTGACCGCTGGCTATGTCCCTTCCGTCTTCAAGAGAGCGAGAGTTGCACCCCTTCTCAAAAAACCAACACTCGATCCCTCTGATGTCAACAACTACAGACCAGTATCCCTTCTTTCTTTTCTCTCCAAAACTCTTGAGCGTGCCGTCTTTAGCCAAATCTCTTGCTATCTCTCTCAGAATGACCTTCTCGATCCAAACCAGTCAGGTTTCAAGACTGGTCATTCAACTGAGACTGCTCTTCTCTGTGTCACGGAGGCTCTCCGCACTGCTAAAGCTAACTCTCTCTCCTCTGCTCTTGTCCTTCTAGACCTGTCTGCTGCCTTTGATACTGTGAACCATCAAATCCTCCTCTCCACCCTCTCCGAGCTGGGCATCTCCGGCGTGGCTCACTCTTGGATTGCGTCCTACCTGACTGGTCGCTCCTACCAAGTGGCGTGGCGAGAATCTGTCTCCGCACCACGTGCTCTCACCACTGGTGTCCCCCAGTGCTCAGTTCTAGGCCCTCTCCTATTCTCGCTATACACCAAGTCACTTGGCTCTGTCATATCCTCACATAGCCTTTCCTATCATTGCTACGCAGACGATACACAACTAATCTTCTCTTTTCCCCCTTCTGATAACCAGGTGGCGAATCGCATCTCTGCATGTCTGGCAGACATATCAGTGTGGATGACGGATCACCACCTCAAGATGAACCTCGGCAAGACGGAGCTGCTCTTCCTCCCGGGGAAGGACTGCCCGTTCCATGATCTCGCCATCACGGTTGACAACTCCGTTGTGTCCTCCTCCCAGAGTGCGAAGAGCCTTGGCGTGACCCTGGACAACACCCTGTCGTTCTACGCTAACATCAAGGCGGTGACCCGATCCTGTAGGTTCATTCTCTACAACATTCGGAGAGTACGACCCTGCCTTACACAGGAAGCGGCACAGGTCCTAATCCAGGCACTTGTTATCTCCCGTCTGGATTACTGCAATTCGCTGTTGGCTGGGCTCCCTGCCTGTGCCATTAAACCCCTACAACAAATCCAGAATGCCGCAGCCCGTCTGGTGTTCAACCTTCCCAAGTTCTCTCACGTCACCCCGCTCCTCCGCACACTCCACTGGCTTCCAGTTGAAGCTCGTATCTGCTACAAGACCATGGTGCTTGCCTACGGAGCTGTGAGGGGAACGGCACCATCGTACCTTCAGGCTCTGATCAGTCCCTACACCCAAACGAGGGCATTGCGTTCATCCACCTCTGGCCTGCTGGCCCCCCTACCTCTGCGGAAGCACAGTTCCCGCTCAGCCCAGTCAAAACTGGGGCGGCGTACGATTGGCCCAGCGTCGTCCAGAGTAGGGGAGGGAATGGCTGGCAGGGATGTAGCTCAGTTGGTAGAGCATGGCGTTTGCAACGCCAGGGTTGTGGGTTCAATTCCCACGGGGGGTATGAAAAATAAAAAAATGATGTATGCACTAACTGTAAGTCGCTCTGGATAAGAGTGTCTGCTAAATGACATGGCTCTATGTAGTACTGTGTGCCTCCCATAGTCCCATAGGACTTTGTGGTCCTTTGTAGCTCAGCTGGTAGAGCACGGCGCTTGTAACACCAGGGTAGTGGGTTCGATCCCCGGGACCACCCATATGTAAAAAAATGTATGCACACATGACTGTAAGTCGCTTTGGATAAAAGCGTCTGCTAAATGGCACATTATTATTACCTCTGGTGACATGTCTTGTGGGGTATGCATGGGTATCCGAGCTGTGTGCCAGTAGTTCAAACAGACACCTCGGTGCTTTCAACATGTCAATACCTCTCACAAATACAAGTAGTGATGAAGTCAATCTCTCCTCCACTTTGAGCCATGAGAGATTGACATGCATATTATTAATGTTAGCTCTCCGTGTACATTTAAGGGCCAGCCGTGCTCTGAGCCAATTGTACTTTTCCTAAGTCCCTCTTTGTGGCACCTGACCACACGACTGGACAGTAGTCCAGGTGCGACAAAACTAGGGCCTGCTTCCAAAAACAAACAAACAAACAAAACAAAAAAAAACTAACATTGTACAGCATAATACCACTGAGCATGACATCCAGACGTATGCTCCAACATAGCACACATACAGTCAAATAATATCTCACAAGCTACAATACACAACTAAATGGGTTCACAAGCATAAGTAATCACCTCCCAGTCTTAGAAACATGACAAATAAAACACGTCCAGCTTCTAGAATTGTCGTTTCTACCAGTGATCCTAGCAAGCATTTGTTCATCAGATGCTACCTCCAACATTGATTCTATCCACTGTTTCAGAGTAGGAGTGACGTGATCCTTCCAGATTCTAAGGATTACTCTAGCTGCTGTAACCATACCAACAGTGATCAGTGAACATTCATTAGGTTACATTAGGTAACTCTGTTCTATCGTCCAAGAGACATATTCTAGGTGAAACTGGAATTGTTAACCCCAACCATTCCTCCAGATAATTCAAAACATCCTTCCAGAAAGGTAGCACTAATGTACATTCCCATATTGCGTGTAAAAATGTCCCGATGTCTTTTTGGCATTTCCAACACAGAGAATTGTTGGTCAGCCCCATCTTGTGAAGCCTTGTTGGGGTCCAATAAAACCTATGTAGTATCTTATATTGAGTAAGTTTCCCCCTGGCTTCCCTTATGTTCCTCCCTGAGCTGGACAAGATCTTCAACCAGGTATCATCCTCAATTCCACACTTAAGGTCAGTTTGCCGTATTGTTCTGAGGTCTTTAGTCTTTACTCTGCAGATGACTAAATATTGAGTAAAAAATGGCTGCTTTATGTTTGGGTAATTCCAAATGCTCAGCTATTGGGTTCTTTCCTGGATGCTGTTGACAGCTGGTTAACAAACATTCTCTCTATTCTAAATATTTCCAGAAATGTCCCTTGTCTCCCACATCATATTTTTGTACCAAATCTGAGTATGACATTAAAACATCTTCATTGTACAGATCCCCTATAGTATGAATTCCTTTCATTAGTCACTGTTTCCAGTACACAGACTTCTTTCCTATCCGTAGGATTGTATCACAATGATGAGTATCCTTGTTTTAGATGTGAAATTCCACATATATTGTGTACTGTTCTCCACACCTCTTTTGAGTGTAACAAAATTGGGTTGGGAGTTTCAACAGACCTCTCCCCTGTAAGACTATGTGACAGAGTATCAACAGACCTCTCCCCTGTAAGACTATGTGACAGAGTATCAACAGACCTCTCCCCTGTAAGACTATGTGACAGAGTATCAACAGACCTCTCCCCTGTAAGACTATGTGACAGAGTATCAACAGACCTCTCCCCTGTAAGACTATGTGACAGAGTATCAACAGGAGTGAAAGGATACTTAGTTCCTGTTCTATTGTTATCCAAGCCAAGCCAGCATCCCTTTTGCCCCAATTCTTCGCCAATTTGGCCACTGCAAATGATTAATTGTACAATTTAACATCTGGTAAAGCCAATCCTCCTACATCCCTTGGTGAGCACATCTTCTTCATATTATTCCGGGTTTTTTTCCTATCCCACAAAAAGTATTTAGTTAATTTGCCATATTGTTTATGCAAATAGTCTGGGTAGCCATTTGATTAGATCTTCAGGAGTCTTATGGCTTGGGGGTAGAAGCTGTTTAGAAGCCTCTTGGACCTTGTCACGCCCTGGCTCTGGGGACTATGTTATGTTGAGCCAGGGTGTGTAAGTCTATGTTTAATTTTCTATGTTGGGCTGAGTGACTCCCAATCAGAGGCAACGAGTGTCAGCTGGGTGTCTCTGATTGGGAGCCATATTTAACTGTTTGTCTTGCACTTTGTGTTTTGTGGTTTCTTGTTCCTTTTGGTTGTGTATCGAAGGACTTCACGTTTCGTTCTTTGTTTTGATCGTGTGATCTAGACAATAAATATAAATATGTTCACCCGCAACGCTGCGCCTTGGTCTCCCTCATTAGACGATCGTGACAGAAGAAACCACCTTAACCAGACCAAGCAGCGTGTTCAGGAGCCATCGCTGGCAGATCTCCGTGGCAACCTCGACTGGATCAAGCAGCGGGACGAGGAGAGAGGATGGACGTGGGAGGAGATGATTGCGAGTCTGGCAAGAGGGAGGAGAGACCCCCAGGAAATTTTTAGGGGGGGGCTCACGACGTCGGGCCAGCAGGTGTACGGGTTAGAGCGGTGCAAAGCGTTGGCAGAGAAGGCCGCCAGGTTAGGGGGGCCACTGGGCACAGAGGAGAGGGAAAGTGTGGAGGCACGGCGAGAGGTACTGGGGTGTGTTACCAGTCCGGTCCGGCCCGTTCCTGATCCCTGCGTGGGGCCAGTGGTGTGTGTCCCCAGTACGGTCCGGCCTGTTCCTGCCATTCCCACCAAGTCAGTGGTGCGCGTCGTCAGCCCAGCCCGGCCTGTTCCTGCCATTCCCACCAAGTCAGTGGTGCGCGTCGTCAGCCCGGCCCGGCCTGTTCCTGCCATTCCCACCAAGTCAGTGGTGCGCGTCGTCAGCCCGGCCCGGCCTGTTCCTGCCATTCCCACCAAGTCAGTGGTGCGCGTCGTCAGCCCAGCCCGGCCTGTTCCTGCCATTCCCACCAAGTCAGTGGTGCGCGTCGTCAGCCCAGCCCGGCCTGTTCCTGCCATTCCCACCAAGTCAGTGGTGCGCGTCGTCAGCCCAGCCCGGCCTGTTCCTGCTCCACGCACAAAGCCTACGGTGTGCGTCGACAGCCCAGCCCGGCCCGTTCCTGCTCTCCGCACCAAGTCTGTGGTGCGCGTCGCCAGCCCAGTCCGGCCCATCCAAGCTCTCCGCACCAAGTCTGTGGTGCGCGTCGCCAGCCCGGTCCGGCCCGTCCAAGCTCCCCGCACCGGGTCAGTGGTGTGCGTCGTCAGCCCGGTCCGGCTCATTCCTGCTCCCCGCACCAAGTCAGGGGTGCGCTTCGTCAGCCCGGTCCGGCCCGTTCCTCCTCCACGCATCAAGCCAGGGGTGTGCGTCGTCAGTCCAGCACAACCCGTGCCTGGGTCATGTCCGGAGCCGGATCCGCCGCCGAGGCGGAGTGCCCACCCGGTCCCTCCCCTGTTGTGGTTGTTTGGCGCGGCCGGAGTCCGCGCCTTTGGGGGGGGGTACTGTCACGCCCTGGCTCTGGGGACTATGTTATGTTGAGCCAGGGTGTGTAAGTCTATGTTTAATTTTCTATGTTGGGTTGAGTGACTCCCAATCAGAGGCAACGAGTGTCAGCTGGGTGTCTCTGATTGGGAGCCATATTTAACTGTTTGTCTTGCACTTTGTGTTTTGTGGTTTCTTGTTCCTTTTGGTTGTGTATCGAAGGACTTCACGTTTCGTTCTTTGTTTTGATTGTGTGATCTAGACAATAAATATAAATATGTTCACCCGCAACGCTGCGCCTTGGTCTCCCTCATTAGACGATCGTGACAGACCTAGACTTGGCGCTCCGGTACCGCTTGCCATGCGGTAGCAGAGAGAACAGTCTATGACTAGGGTGGCTGGAGTCTTTGACCATTTTTAGGGCCTTCCTCTTACACCGCCTGGTATAGAGGTTCTGGTGTGCTTGGACCATGATAGTTTGTTGGTGATGTGGACACCAAGGAACTTGAAGCTCTCAACCTGCTCCACTACAGCCCCGTCAATGAGAATGGGGGCGTGCTCGGTCCTCTTTTTTTCTCTGTAGTCCACAATCATCTCCTTTGTCTTGATCACGTTGAGGGAGAGGTTGTTATCCTGGCACCACACGGCCAGGTCTCTGACCTCCTCCCTATAGGCTGTCTCATCGTTGTCGGTGATCAGGCCTACCACTGTTGTGTCATCGGCAAACTTAATGATGGTGTTGGATTCATGCCTGGCCATGCAGTCATGGGTGAACAGGGAGTACAGGAGGGGACTGAGCACGCACCCCTGAGGGGCCCCCGTGTTGAGGATCAGCGTGGCAGATGTGTTGTTACCTACCCTCACCACCTGAGTTAATTAATTTTAATTAATTTTGTAGCCTGGCATACTAGAATATGATTGGTGGGACAGACTGAGCAGGATCAGAGACCAGCAGTAGGATATCATCTCATACATTAGCAGCTTGTTTTCCTCCTCCATGGACACCCCTAATTTCTGGATCTGTTCTTATCATTGTCGCAAGAGGCTCTAAAACTATGGTAAACAGGAGAGGGGAGAGCGAGCAACCCTGCCTTGTGCCTCTAGAAAGACTAAAGAAAGGAGACATAATTAAATTCGTAAGTACTGTTGCTTTAGGATTGGAATAGAGGACCCCTATCCATTTACAAAAGAGGTCCAAAACCAAATTTTTCTAGGGTTCTTAAGAGAAAATCCCACTCTACCTTATCAAATGCCTTCTCAGCGTCTAAGGAGACGGCAGCGGTAGGAACTATATTTGAGCGGTTTAACGACATGAGATGTTAGAGCCTCCTCATATTATCAGTTGAGGTCCTGTTCTTAATAAATCCGACTTGGTCACTATGTATGACATTAGGTAGTGCCTTCTCTAAGCGTATCGTAATGGTTTTAGGAATAATTTTACAATCCACATTAAGGAGCCTGATAGCTCTACATTTCCCAGGTTCTGTAGTATCTCTATCCTTATTAGTAATCAGCGATATCAAAGCCTCATTAAAGGGGTCCGGAAGGGAGCCATTTTTAAATGCCTCCTGGTAAACCACTGTCAAGGAGGAATCCAAGATGGCGTAGTAGTGCAGTCCTGTTTTTGTCGTGTGTCTGTAAATAGCCTGTAAATACCCTGTTTTTTTGTATTTTTCGTACATATTTCCCTATCAGACTTTTCATCCTTCTACAAAATATACTTTCCTGCAACCCGCCTCACTCAATGTGGAACGGATTCTATTATTGACTTACCTTTTATCTAGAATCTCCAGTTGAAACTAGCTAGCCAGCTAACTAGCTACTTGCTATTAGCCACAGTTAGCGGTATTTCACCCAGAACATTGGATTTTTCTGTGGGAATAATTTAATCACTGGACATTAATCACCGGATCGCAACTAGCTAGCCGCAACCGAATGGATGTTGCTGTCTGGCTAATCACCACTGCCCCCGATGCAAGCACCAGTTAGCCTCGAGCTAGCCTAGAGCCAGGCTCATATCTACCTCTAGGTCTACCGGACGGGAGTAGCCAGCTAACTAGCTACTTGCTATCAGCTACCGTTAGCGGTTTTTCACCATTGTCCGTGGCCTGCACCACCCAGCTCTAGTCTGGACTATTATTCGGCCAGTTTGCACTGTCTGCACAGCGCGTTATCGACCCAGAACATATCAGTTTTTCTGCCGGAATCACTGAATCACTGGACCTTTAACTCCGGATTCATCGCTACCAACTAGCTACAACAAAATGGACGTTGAGGTCTGGCTAATCATCCTGAGCTAGGCCCATCTCCCATCTCCCGGCTATCTACCTCTCTGTCAACCGGACGGGACCACCTAGTGTTGACACGGAGCCCCGCCGATCCTACACGACTGGTCCGCGGTGGTTACAACAGGCTTCCCGTTACGACGTCGACCAGGAAGATTCCATCTGCTAGCCCCGGCCCGCTAGCACACGCTCGCCGTGGCCTCTTGCTCGCCAGTGCTTTAGCAGCCCCCGAACTACCTCCGAACTATCCTATTACTGTTCACCGGACCTTATGATAACTCAGATATACAGCTGATGTCTGCTGGACTGTTCCTTTTTACGGTACCGCATCCTGTTTATGTTTAGCCTCAGCCCAAACTGTGTCGTCATTACCAGCTGTTGTCTTAGCTCTTTCAAATTACACCTGTGATTGCTTTATGCCTCTCTCCCATCTCAATATGGTTTGCTTATTGCTGTTTCGGTTATTTCTAATTGTACTATTTCACTGTAGATCCCCCAGCCCAGCTAAACCTGCCTTAGATAGCTCCTTTGTCCCACCCCCCATACACGCGGAGACCGACTCAATTGGTGCCTCCAGTGATGCTCTCTCTTTCATTGATACCCAACGCTTAGGTTTACCTCCACTTTACTCATATCCTTCCATATCCTTGTCTGTACATAATGCCCTGAATATTTTCTACAACGCCCGGAAATCTGCCCCCTTTATTCTATGTACCCAACGCACTAGAAGACCAGTTCTTAAAGCCTTTAGCCGTATCCTTATTCTAGTCCTCCTCTGTTCCTCTGGTGATGTAGAGGTTAACCCAGGCCCTGCAGCCCTCAGTATCACTCCTACTCCCCAGGAGCTATCATTTGCTGACTTCTGTAATCGCAAAAGCCTTGGTTTCCTGCATGTAAATATCAGAAGTCTACTTCCTAAGTTTGAGTTATTCACTGCGTTAGCACACTCCGCCAACCCTGATGTTCTAGCAGTGTCTGAATCTTGGCTTAGGAAGGCCACCAAAAATTCTGAAATTTCCATCCCCAATTATAACATTTTCCGTCTAGATAGAACTGCCAAAGGGGGTGGAGTTGCAATCTACTGTAGAGATAGCCTGCAGAGCTCTATCATACTATCCAGGTCTGTGCCCAAACAGTTTGAGCTTCTACTTCTAAAAATCCACCTTTCCAGAAATAAGTCTCTCACGGTTGCCGCTTGCTACAGACCCCCCTCAGCCCCCAGCTGTGCCCTGGACACCATATGTGAATTGATTGCCCCCCATTTATCCTCAGAGTTCGTACTGCTTGATGACCTAAATTGGGATATGCTTAATACCCCGGCCATCCTACAATCCAAACTAGATGCCCTCAATCTCACGCAAATTATCAACGAACCTACCAGGTACAACCCTAAATCCGTAAACATGGGTACCCTCATAGATATCATCCTGACTAACTTACCCTCTAAATACACCTCAGCTGTCTTCAACCAGGATCTCAGCGATCACTGCCTTATTGCCTGCGTCCGTAACGGGTCCGCGGTCAAACGACCACCCCTCATCACTGTCAAACGCTCCCTAAAACACTTTAGCGAGCAGGCCTTCCTAATTGACCTGGCCCAGGTATCCTGGATGGATATAGATCTCATTCCGTCAGTAGAGGATGCCTGGTTGTTCTTTAAAAGTAATTTCCTCTCAATCTTAAATAAACATACCCCATTCAAAAAATACAGAACTAAGAACAGATATAGCCCCTGGTTCTCCTCAGACTTGACTGCCCTTGACCAGCACAAAAACATCCTGTGGCGTACTGCATTAGCATCAAATAGCCCCCGCGATATGCAACTTTTCAGGGAAGTTAGGAACCAATATACACAAGCAGTCATGAAAGCAAAGGCTAACTTTTTCAAAGAGAAATTTGTATCCTGTAGCACTAACTCCAAAAGGTTTTGGGACACTGTAAAGTCCATGGAGAATAAGAGCACTTCCTCCCAGCTGCCCACTGCACTGAGGCTAGGAAACACTATCACCACCGATAAATCTACAATAATCGAGAATTTCAACAAGCATTTTGCTACGGCTGGCCATGCTTTCCACCTGGCTACCACTACCCCGGCCACCAACTCTGCACCCTCCGCTGCAACTTGCCCATGCCCCCCCTGCTTCTCCTTCACACAAATTCAGACAGCTGATGTTCTGAAAGAGCTGCAAAATCTGGACCCCTACAAATCAGCTGGGCTAGACAATCTGGACCCTTTCTTTCTAAAACTAGCCGCCGAAATTGTCGCTACCCCTATTACTAGTCTGTTCAACCTCTCTTTCGTAACGTCTGAGATCCCCAGAGATTGGAAAGCTGCCGCTGTCATCCCCCTCTTCAAAGGGGGTGACACTCTAGATCCAAACTGTTACAGACCTATATCCATCCTGCCCTGCCTTTCGAAAGTATTTGAAAGCCAAGTTAACAAACAGATCACCGACCATTTCGAATCCCACCGTACCTTCTCCGCTATGCAATCCGGTTTCCGAGCTGGTCATGGGTGCACTTCAGCCACGCTCAAGGTCCTAAACGATATTATAACCGCGATCGATAATAGACAGTACTGTGCAGCCGTCTTCATCGACCTCGCCAAGGCTTTCGACTCTGTCAACCACCGCATTCTTATTGGCAGACTAAATAGCCTTGGTTTCTCAAATGACTGCCTCGCCTGGTTCACCAACTACTTCTCAGATAGAGTTCAGTGTGTCAAATCGGAGGGCCTGTTGTCTGGACCTATGGCAGTCTCTATGGGGGTGCCATATGGTTCAATTCTTGGGCCGACACTTTTCTCTGTGTATATCAATGATGTCGCTCTTGCTGCTGGTGACTCTCAGATCCACCTCTACGCAGACGACACCATTTTGTATACATCTGGCCCTTCATTGGACACTGTGTTAACAAACCTCCAAACGAGCTTCAATGCCATACAACACTCCTTCAGTAGCCTCCAACTGCTCTTAAACACTAGTAAAACTAAATGCATGCTCTTCAATCGAACGCTGCTGGCACCCGCCCACCCAACTAGAATCACCACTCTCGACGGGTCTGACCTAGAGTATGTGGACAACTACAAATACCTAGGTGTCTGGTTAGACTGTAAACTCTCCTTCCAGACTCACATTAAGAATCTCCAATCCAAAGTTAAATCTAGAATCGGCTTCCTATTTCGCAACAAAGCCTCCTTCACTCATGCTGCCAAACATGCCCTCGTAAAACTGACTATCCTACCGATCCTTGACTTCGGCGATGTCATTTACAAAATAGCCTCCAACACTCTACTCAGCAAATTGGATGTAGTCTATCACAGTGCCATCCGTTTTGTCTCCAAAGCCCCATACACTACCCACCACTGTGACCTGTACGCTCTTGTTGGCTGGTCCTCACTACATGTTCGTCGTCAAACCCACTGGCTCCAGGCCATCTATAAATCACTGCTAGGCAAATCCCCGCCTTATCTTAGCTCATTGGTCACCATAGCAGCACCCACCCGTAGTCTGCGCTCCAGCAGGTATATCTCACTGGTCATTCCCAAAGCCAACACCTCCTTTGGCCGCCATTCCTTCCGGTTCTCTGCTGCCAATGACTGGAACGAATTGCAAAAATCTCTGAAGCTGGAGACTCTTATCTCCCTCACTAACTTTAAGCATCAGTTGTCAGAGCACCTTACCGATCACTGCACCTGTACACAGCCCATCTGAAATTAGCCCACCCAACTACCTCATCCCTATATTGTTATTTATTTTGCTCTTTTGCACCCCAGTATCTCTATTTGCACATAATCTCTTGCACATCTATCATTCCAGTGTTAATACTAATTGTAATTATTTTGCACTATGGCCTATTTATTGCCTTACCTCCATAACTTGCTACATTTGCACACACTGTATATATATTTTCTGTTGTATTTTTTGACTTTATCTTCTCCCTCTGCCGGCCACTGGGCTTCCTCAAGCGGACGCTTAACATTGTTCTATCTGTGATAATAATTTCCCGCCACTCCCGGTTTCCTCTAGTTACTACAGCCACAAAGTCATAATTGTCTATATCTAAAAAATTCATGAAAACAAAAATGTGCTTTTTGGTCTTAATTTAAGGTTTTATGTATTTTTTATTTTTTTATTTAACCTTTTATTTAACTAGGCAAGTCAGTTAATAACAAATTCTTATTTACAATGACGGCCTACCAAAAGGCAAAAGGCCTCCTGCGGGGATGGGGGCTGGGATGCAAAAAAATATATATATATATAAATATTGGACCAAACACACATCACAACAAGAGAGACACCACAACACTACATAAAGAGAGACACCACAACACTACATAAAGAGAGACGCCACAACACTACATAAAGAGAGACGCCACAACACTACATAAAGAGAGACACCACAACACTACATAAAGAGAGACGCCACAACACTACATAAAGAGAGACACCACAACACTACATAAAGAGAGACACCACAACACTACATAAAGAAAGACACCACAACACTACATAAAGAGAGACACCACAACACTACATAAAGAGAGACACCACAACACTACATAAAGAGAGACACCACAACACTACATAAAGAGAGACGCCACAACACTACATAAAGAGAGACGCCACAACACTACATAAAGAGAGACACCACAACACTACATAAAGAGAGACACCACAACACTACATAAAGAGAGACGCCACAACACTACATAAAGAGAGACACCACAACACTACATAAAGAGAGACACCACAACACTACATAAAGAGAGACACCACAACACTACATAAAGAGAGACCTAAGACAACACTACATAGAGACACCACAACACTACATAAAGAGAGACACCACAACACTACATAAAGAGAGACACCACAACACTACATAAAGAGAGACCTAAGACAACACTACATAGAGACACCACAACACTACATAAAGAGAGACACCACAACACTACATAAAGAGAGACACCACAACACTACATAAAGAGAGACACCACAACACTACATAAGAGACGCCACAACACTACATAAGAGACACCACAACACTACATAAAGAGAGACGCCACAACACTACATAAAGAGAGACACAACAACACTACATAAAGAGAGACACCACAACACTACATAAAGAGAGACACCACACCACTACATAAAGAGAGACACCACAACACTACATAAAGAGAGACGCCACAACACTACATAAAGAGAGACACCACAACACTACATAAAGAGAGACGCCACAACACTACATAAAGAGAGACACCACAACACTACATAAAGAGAGACACCACAACACTACATAAAGAGAGACGCCACAACACTACATAAAGAGAGACACCACAACACTACATAAAGAGAGACACCACAACACTACATAAAGAGAGACGCCACAACACTACATAAAGAGAGACACCACAACACTACATAAAGAGAGACACCACAACACTACATAAAGAGAGACCTAAGACAACAACATAGCATGGCAGCAACACATGACAACACAGCATGGCAGCAACACAACATGAAAATAACATAGTAGCAGCACAACATGGCAGCAGCACAACATGGCAGCAGCACAACATGGCAGCAGCACAACATGGCAGCAGCACAACATGGTAGCAACACAAAACATGGTACAAACATGATTGGGCAGACAACAGCACAAAGGGCAAGAAGGTAGAGACAACAATACATCAGGCGAAGCAGCCACAACTGTCAGTAAGAGTGTCCATGATTAGCATAAGGTTAGCAGTGATTAGCATAAGGTTAGCAGTAAGAGTGTCCATGATTAGCATAAGGTTAGCAGTGATTAGCATAAGGTTAGCAGTGATTAGCATAAGGTTAGCAGTGATTAGCATAAGGTTAGCAGTGATTAGCATAAGGTTAGCAGTGATTAGCATAAGGTTAGCAGTGATTAGCATAAGGTTAGCAGTGATTAGCATAAGGTTAGCAGTGATTAGCATAAGGTTAGCAGTGATTAGCATAAGGTTAGCAGTGATTAGCATAATGTTAGCAGTGATTAGCATAAGGTTAGCAGTGATTAGCATAAGGTTAGCAGTGATTAGCATAAGGTTAGCAGTGATTAGCATAAGGTTAGCAGTGATTAGCATAAGGTTAGCAGTGATTAGCATAAGGTTAGCAGTGATTAGCATAAGGTTAGCAGTGATTAGCATAAGGTTAGCAGTGATTAGCATAAGGTTAGCAGTGATTAGCATAAGGTTAGCAGTGATTAGCATAAGGTTAGCAGTGATTAGCATAAGGTTAGCAGTGATTAGCATAAGGTTAGCAGTGATTAGCATAAGGTTAGCAGTGATTAGCATAAGGTTAGCATTGATTTATCGAACCTATGAGTCAAACTGAATGCAGCATCATCTAGACTAAAGTTCAACATTCACCTTCTGCTACCATTTCAACCTGTTTACGCATATTTTGACGCATATGTTCGATAAATCCAACATATGTACCACACAGAACGCACTGCAACTGCCTCTGCAAAGCAATGCTGCAAGGCAAACGCAGTGTTCCATTGGAAATGAATGTACTTCAGGTGTACCGAAACGCAAAAACGCTGTCGGTGTGTTAGAAGTGTAAACGGGTTGACAGAAATGCTAGCAGAAGGTGAATGTTGAACTTTTGTTGTACACATATCTAGATGATGCTGCAAACTATTTTTGCGCAATGATGCAGTCGGTGTGTTCAAAGCGTAAAGCTATGCCTGCAGCAGGCATCCCTCAGGGAGGCAATGCAAAGTCAACAGAAAAAACTAAAACAAACAAAACAACCTTTGCCATAAGACCATCAGTAGAACCCAATAGAACATATCCCTATAGAACAACCCAATAGAGTCCATTACATATCCCTATAGAACAACCCAATAGAGTCCATTACATATCCCTATAGAACAACCCAATAGAGTCCATTACATATCCCTATAGAACAACCCAATAGAGTCCATTACATATCCCTATAGAACAACCCAATAGAACATATCCCTATAGAACAACCCAATAGAACATATCCCTATAGAACAACCCAATAGAGTCCATTACATATCCCTATAGAACAACCCAATAGAGTCCATTACATATCCCTATAGAACAACCCAATAGAGTCCATTACATATCCCTATAGAACAACCCAATAGAGTCCATTACATATCCCTATAGAACAACCCAATAGAGTCCATTACATATCCCTATAGAACAACCCAATAGAGTCCATTACATATCCCTATAGAACAACCCAATAGAGTCCATTACATATCCATATAGAACAACCCAATAGAGTCCATTACATATCCCTATAGAACAACCCAATAGAGTCCATTACATATCCCTATAGAACAACCCAATAGAGTCCATTACATATCCCTATAGAACAAATAAAACCATTTAGTTTCATGCATTGTACAGAGGCTAAAAAAAATTGAAATAGGGAAATAAGCTATTTTGCTTCCTGTTTAAGAATGATAAATAGCCAGAATAGTGGGGTTTCACTGTGAAGCTAATTTTGCATTGCATTAGGACAGCTGGTGTGTTATTTCCAGTGAGCATGCATACAACTATAACACCCAAGCATATTATTAAATTACACTGATGTTCAAGATAGCTTGGTTTTATATTCAATCAAATCAAATTGTATTGGTCACATACACATGTTTAGCAGATGTTATTGCGGGTGTAGCGAAATGCTTGTGTTCCTAGCTCCAACAGTGCAGTAATATCTAACAACACACGACAATACACACATCTAAAAGTAAAATAATGGAATTAAGAAAATATAAATATTAGGACGAGCAATGTCGGAGTGGCATTGACTAAAATACAGTAGAATAGAATACAGTATATACATATGAGATGAGTAAAGCAGTATGTAAACATTATTAAAGTGACTAGTGTTCCATTATTAAAGTGACCAGTGATTCCATGTCTATGTATATGGGGCAGCAGCCTCTAAGGTGCAGGGTTGAGTAACCGGGTGGTTGCCGGCTAGTGATGGCTATTTAACAGTCTGATGGCCTTGAGATAGATGCTGTTTTTCATTCTCTCGGTCACAGCTTTGATACACCTGTACTGACCTCGCCTTCTGGATAATAGTGGGGTGAACAGGCAGTGGCTCGGGTGGTTGTTGTCCTTGATGATCTTTTTGGCCTTCCTGTGACATCGGGTGCTGTAGGTGTCCTGGAGGGCGGGTAGCTTGCCCCCGATAATGCGTTCGGCAGACCGCACCACCCTCTGGAGAGCCCTGTGGTTGCGGGCGGTGCATTTGCCGTACCAGGCGGTGATACAGCCCAACAGGATGCTCTCAATTGTGCATCTGTAAAGGTTTGTGAGTGTTTTAGGTGCCAAGCCAAATTTCTTCACCCACACTGTCTGTGTGGGTGGACCATTTCAGATCGTCAGTGATGTGTACGCCAAGGAACTTAAAGCTTTCCACCTTCTCCACTGCGGTCCTGTCGATGTGGATAGGAGCGTGCTCCCTCTGCTGTTTCCTGAAGTTCACGATCATCTCCTTTGTTTTGTTGATGTTGAGTGAGAGGTTATTTTCCTGGCCCCACTCTGCCAGGGCCCTCAAATCAAATCAAATGTTATTTGTCACATACACATATTTAGCAGATGTTATTGCCGGTGTAGCGAAATGCTTGTGCTTTTAGCTCCGACAGTGCAGTAATATCTAACAAGTAATATCTAACAATTTCACAACATATCCCCAATACACACAAATCTAGTAAGGAACGGAATTTAAGAATATATACATAAATGGACAAGCAATGACAGAGCGGCATGGACTAAGATACAGTAGAATATTATAGAATAGAATGCAGTATATACATATGAGATGAGTAGTGCAAGATATGGAAACATTACTAAAGTGACTAGTGTTCCATTTCTTAAAGTGGCCAGTGATTTCAATAGGCAGCAGCAGCCTCTAATGTGCTAGTGATGGCTATTTAACAGTCTGATGGCCTTGAGATAGAAGCTGTTTTTCATTCTCTCTGTCCCAGCTTTGATGCACCTGTACTGACCTCACCTTCTGGATGATAGCGGGGTGAACAGGCAGTGGCTCGGGTGGTTGATGTCCTCACCTCCTCCCTGTAGGCGGTCTCGTCATTGTTGGTAATCAGGCCTACTACTGTTGTGTCCTCTGCAAACTTGATGATTGAGTTGGAGGCGTGCGTGGCCACGCAGTCATGGGTGAACCGGGAATACAGGAGGGGGCTGAGCACGCACCCTTGTGGGGCCCCAGTGTTGAGGATGTCATGATCGTCTGAAGGATTGGACCAATGCGCAGCGTTGCGAGTGAACATGATGACTTTATTAATTAAAGCAACCACGAAGAAAACAACAAATAACGATACGTGAAGTTCTAAACTGAATACGACTAACAGCTACAAAGAAACAAAAACCCACAACCACAAGGTGAACACAGACAGTTTAAATATGGCTCCCAATCAGAGATAACGAGCCGACAGCTGACACTCGTTACCTCCGATTGGGAGTCACTGACCAAACATAGAACGAGAACACCTAGACACTAAACACAGTACAAAACACACGGAAATCTACACACCCTGACTCAACATAAAAAGTCCCAGAGCCAGAGTGTGACAGTACCCCCCCCTAAAGGCGCGGACTCCGACCGCGCCTACACCCCAAATAGGGAAAGGCTGGGTGGGTGTTGCTCCTCGGAGGCGGCTCCGGCTCCGGGCTTGACCACCACCCTTCTTCAATCCCCCCGTAGCGCCCCCGGTCCGATCTAACCCAGCTGGTAGGATCTGGACTGACGACGCGCACCCCTGGCTTGGCGCGTGCGGCAGGAACGGACCGGACCTGGCTGACGATACGCACCCTAGGCTTGATGCGTAGAGCCGGAACGGGCCTCACCAGGCTGACGACTCGCATCCCTGGCTTTGTGCGAGTAGCAGGAATGGGCTGGATCAGGCTGACGGCTCGCACCCTTGGCTTGGTGCGAGTAGCAGGGACGAGCTGAACCAGGCTAACGACTCGCACCCTTGGCTTGGTGCGAGTAGCAGGATCGGGCTGGACCAGGCCGACGACTCGTACCCCTGGCTTGGTGCGAGTAGCAGGAACGGGCTGGACCAGGCTGACGACTCGCACCCTTGGCTTGGTGCGAGTAGCAGGAACGGGCTGGACCAGGCTGACGACTCGCACCCTTGGCTTAGTGTGAGTGGCAGGAACAGGCCGGGCCGGGCTGGCGACGCGCACCGTAGGTTTAGTGCGAGTGGCAGGAACAGGCCGGGCTGGGCTGGCGACGCGCACCGTAGGTTTAGTGCGAGTGGCAGGAACAGGCCGGGCCGGGCTGGTGACGCGCACCGTAGGTTTGGTGCGAGTGGCAGGGACAGGCCGGGCTGGGCTGGCGGCGCACACCGTAGGTTTGGTGCGAGTGGCAGGAACAGGTCGGGCTGGGCTGGAGACGCACACCGTAGGCTTTGTGCGTAAAGCAGGAACAGGCCGGGCTGGGCTGACGACGCGCACCACTGCCTTGGTGGGAATGGCAGGAACAGGCCGAACCGTACTGGGGACACAAACCACTGGCTCCACGCAGGGATCAGGAACGGGCCGGACCGGACTGGTAACACATCCCAGTACCTCTCGCCGTGCCTCCACACTTTCCCTCTCCTCTGTGCCCAGTGGCCCCCCTAACCTGGCGGCCCTCTCTGCCAACGCTTTGCACCACTCTAACCCGTACACCTGCTGCCCCGACGTCGTGAGCCCCCCCCTAAAAATTTCCTGGGGGTCTCTCCTCCCCGTGGCCCAGGCCTCTCTCCCTCCTGCCAGACTCGCAATCATCTCCTGCCACGTCCATCCTCTCTCCTCGTCCCGCTGCTTGATCCAGTCGAGGTTTCCACGGCGATCTGCCAGCGATGGCTCCTGAACACGCTGCTTGGTCTGGTTATGGTGGGTTTTTCTGTCACGATCGTCTGAAGGATTGGACCAATGCGCAGCGTTGCGAGTGAACATGATGACTTTATTAATTAAAGCAACCACGAAGAAAACAACAAATAACGATACGTGAAGTTCTAAACTGAATACGACTAACAGCTACAAAGAAACAAAAACCCACAACCACAAGGTGAACACAGACAGTTTAAATATGGCTCCCAATCAGAGATAACGAGCCGACAGCTGACACTCGTTACCTCCGATTGGGAGTCACTGACCAAACATAGAACGAGAACACCTAGACACTAAACACAGTACAAAACACACGGAAATCTACACACCCTGACTCAACATAAAAAGTCCCAGAGCCAGAGTGTGACAGAGGATCAGCATAGTGGAGGTGTTCACCACCTGGGGGCGGCCCGTCAGGAAGTCCAGGACCCAGTTGCACAGGGCGGGGTTCAGACCCAGGGCCTCAAGCTTAATGATGAGCTTGGACGGTACTTTGGTGTTGAATGTTGAGCTATAGCCAATGAACAGCATTCTTACATAGATATTCCTCTTGTCCAGATGGGATAGGGCAGTGTGCAGTACAATGGTGATTGCATCGTCTGTGGATCTATTGGGGTGTTAAGCAAATTGAAGTGGGTCTAGGGTGACAGGTAAGGTAGAGGTGATATGATCCTTAACTAGCCTCTCAAAGCACTTAATGATGACAGAAGTGAGTGCTACTGGGCGATAGTCATTTAGTTCAGTTACCTTTGCTTTCTTGGGTACAGAAACAATGGTGGCCATCTTGAAGCATGTGGGGGCAGCAGACTGGGATAGGGAGAGATTGAATATGTCCGTAAACACACCAGCCAGTTGGTCTGCGCATGCTCTGAGGACGTAGCTAGGGATGCCGTCTGGGCCGGCAGCCTTGCGAGGGTTAACACGATTAAATGTCTTACGGAGAAGGAGAGCCCGACGCAGGAAGACGTTTTTGGTCGGAGTCAGGGTTTTGGATCAATCCTACCTGGGAAATCAGTTTAACGTCTCCAGGAAAATCTGTAATGTGTTGGAGGAAAGTGTGGAGTCGGTGAGAGTCACAAGAAGTGGTCTTATTTTGATTTGTTGTGTGTCTGCGGAGCAGAAGAAGTGTGTTTTTAGACTCCAAAAGATATCGGAGTGGAATGTTTCCTGCATGGATCTTTGTATCCGGGCGCCTATCAAGGGGCTTATTTCTGGGGTGGCTCAAGAAGTAAAGGAAGAGGAAATAACTGAAGACATTGATGGAGTGGTTGGTGCATGTCGACTGACCCGTATGGTGGACGGAGAAAAGAAATTCACTTCATCCATGCTAATGTTCTTTGATGAAGAGTCTCTCCCTTCTCATATAAAGATAGGCTTCACCCTGTAAGAGCTTTTGTGCACAAGCCCCTTCAGTGTCATCAATGTAAAATATTTGGTCATGTGTCAAGTGTGTGCAGAAGGGAAGAATATCGTATGCCAGATGAAGGGAAATGCTGCAACTGTGGAGGTGAACATGCGCCCGAATTCTTGGGAGTGCCCTGTTAGGGTGAAGGAGAATGAGGTGGCAAGGGTAAGGAGTGCCCTGTTAGGGTGAAGGAGAATGAGGTGGGAAGGGTAAGGAGTGCCCTGTTAGGGTGAAGGAGAATGAGGTGGCAAGGGTAAGGAGTGCCCTGTTAGGGTGAAGGAGAATGAGGTGGCAAGGGTAAGGAGTGCCCTGTTAGGGTGAAGGAGAATGAGGTGGCAAGGGTAAGGAGTGCCCTGTTAGGGAGAAGGAGAATGAGGTGGCAAGGGTAAGGAGTGCCCTGTTAGGGTGAAGGAGAATGAGGTGGCAAGGGTAAGGAGTGCCCTGTTAGGGTGAAGGAGAATGAGGTGGCAAGGGTAAGGAGTGCCCTGTTAGGGTGAAGGAGAATGAGGTGGCAAGGGTAAGGAGTGCCCTGTTAGGGTGAAGGAGAATGAGGTGGCAAGGGTAAGGAGTGCCCTGTTAGGGTGAAGGAGAATGAGGTGGCAAGGGTAAGGAGTGCCCTGTTAGGGTGAAGGAGAATGAGGTGGGAAGGGTAAGGAGTGCCCTGTTAGGGTGAAGGAGAATGAGGTGGGAAGGGTAAGGAGTGCCCTGTTAGGGTGAAGGAGAATGAGGTGGCAAGGGTAAGGAGTGCCCTGTTAGGGTGAAGGAGAATGAGGTGGCAAGGGTAAGGAGTGCCCTGTTAGGGTGAAGGAGAATGAGGTGGCAAGGGTAAGGAGTGCCCTGTTAGGGTGAAGGAGAATGAGGTGGGAAGGGTAAGGAGTGCCCTGTTAGGGTGAAGGAGAATGAGGTGGCAAGGGTAAGGAGTGCCCTGTTAGGGTGAAGGAGAATGAGGTGGCAAGGGTAAGGAGTGCCCTGTTAGGGTGAGGGAGAATGAGGTGGTAAGGGTAAGGAGTGCCCTGTTAGGGTGAAGGAGAATGAGGTGGTAAGGGTAAGGAGTGCCCTGTTAGGGAGAAGGAGAATGAGGTGGGAAGGGTAAGGAGTGCCCTGTTAGGGTGAAGGAGAATGAGGTGGCAAGGGTAAGGAGTGCCCTGTTAGGGTGAAGGAGAATGAGGTGGTAAGGGTAAGGAGTGCCCTGTTAGGGTGAAGGAGAATGAGGTGGTAAGGGTAAGGAGTGTCCAGCATGTCTCCTATCTGGAGGCGGTGAGAAGATTGGAAGGAACAAGGAAGGACGAGTGGCGGGAAAGAAGCAATGGCAGTAGAGCCACCAGGACCAGTGAAGGGTTCTCATCAACGGAGGGAAATAGTACATGTTAAAAACGGGTCTTATTTATTGCAATGGTCATAAACTGTACAGCACAAGCAGAGAAGAAGTCTGTAAGAAAATTGGAATCATTGTGAATGCCGCTGAACGTTTTTTGGGTCTTCGTGATTTCACAGCCGAGGCCGTGCAAGAAATCCTGTTGGTGAATGTACCGCCATCACAGGCTCCTGAGCCTGTGTGGGGATGTATTTTGGAGTGGACTGTGATTGAAGTTTGGGTTTTCTTAGATCACGTATTTTATTGTGTTTGCTGTCGTTTTACCAGATTTTTTAATTTGTTTTATTTTTTCTTATTCAATACCCTGTCCAGCTGGTGGCGGTAATGCTTCATTACCATTGGATGCCAACCGCCGTTAAACCCCATCGAAGAAGAAGCAGGAGAGCCCACAGTCCTTGGTAGCGTGCCGCGTCGGGTGGCGCTGTGTTATCCTCAAAGCGGGCGAAGAATGTGTTTAGCTTGTCCGGAAGCAAGACGTCGGTGTCCGTGATTGTCTGTAGACCCTGCCACATACGTCTCGTGTCTGAGCCGTTGAATTGCGACTCCACTTTGTCTCTGTACTGACGTTTTGCCTGTTTAATTGCCTTATGGAGGGAATAACTACACTGTTTGTATTCGGCCATATTCCCAGTCACCTTGTCATGGTTAAATGCGGTGGTTCGCGCTTTCAGTTTTGCACGAATGATGCCATCTATCCACAGTTTCTGGTTTCAAATCAAATCAAATCAAATTTTATTGGCCACATCCGCCGAATACAACAGGTGCAGACATTACAGTGAAATGCTTATGTGGTTACTAAAAGAAACACTTTTGCTGGTCCATGCTTGTGATGATAAGAATATCCGCCGACACTATACTTTGATTATAAAGGTTTATTATAACAAAGAGTTTACAGCATCGAATTTTGACAGACACCTGCAGATGTCTGTGAGACAGCACAGCCAATCAGTATTTTGCTGTTCTCCCTCTCTGTTCAAGACATGGCATTTATATCATACATGGCCAGAGCATGGCGTGATTCTAACATCCAATCCCTGGCCATTACATATCCTCTTTTCCAGGAATTTAGTAATACTTTCCAGATGTTTCCAGCACAGTAGAGTACACCATTTTGCCACATCGGCAAAATCTTAGGGCCAAGTTCCCTCTATCACACTTTCTGCAACAATCAGCATTTCTAGACTGTTTAAGATACTACATATTCCCCCCTTCGAGACTAATTAAGTCTCGAAAACAAAAAGAATAGGATTATGACAAATAACAATTCTTGCTCTTGAGTAACTTTAACAATAAACCAAAATTAATGGAGATTAAACACATGTTTATATAGACACATTTTTGTGTGTAGTGTAAATACATTATTATGGAGTGTAAATAAATTGTCATGGAGTGTAAATGAATTGTCATGGAGTGTAAGAGCGAAAAACCTGTCTGGCAGCTTTCATTCCAAATATCCATCAGTCAGTCAAGACAGGAAAATTCTCTCACGGCCCCTCTGCCCTAGGCGACCACCTAAGTACTCCAGATCAATTCACACATCTTCATGAATACATTTTAAGCTATGATGCAATTGAATACATATGAAAACCCCAGCAAACAAAATACAATCAAAATGTCCACATTCAGGCTGGTCGACCCATCGGACCCTCCTGTGGATTCTCTCTGTCCTTGCCTAGACCCCATATCCCTAAACTTCAACGAAATAAACAAAAACATCTGAGGTCCCCACATGTACCCAACACAGAAAACATAATTGTTCAAAAATTAATACAGAAAGAATATAACACTGGAATGTAGTCCACTACACTTCATCTCCTCCACAGTGTCGTCTTTCAATGCGACGTTGATGATGGAATCGGAA
The DNA here is from genome assembly GCF_964263955.1 of Coregonus lavaretus. Classification (NCBI taxonomy): domain Eukaryota; kingdom Metazoa; phylum Chordata; class Actinopteri; order Salmoniformes; family Salmonidae; genus Coregonus; species Coregonus lavaretus. Next base: position 60,024,137 of record NC_139998.1, read on the forward strand.
CATTTCCACTCCTTCCTTGTTCCACTTCCTCCAGTCCATTCATATTGTCCATGTTTGAGTATTTGAGTCCCTCTACATATTCCCCCATATGCTTCTGGAAGAAAAGAAAATACCAAACAGTATCTTTTGCAAAACAACACATGCAAATTAAAACATCAATATCAGCAATAATATAAGAATGTATATTTAAGATTATATATCAAATGAATCACATTCCATTTCCCCCCTTTGATTCATCACAATAATATAATCGTCCCACAATCAGATATTCCAAATTTCCTAGAGTTATTTCAACCCTAGTTTTCATAACATTTTAGTCTAACTTTTTCCAATTTTTATGTTTCTCTAATTTTTCGAAAACCCATTTCACTGATTTATTCACAAAACTCTTTCCCATTTTCTGAGGATATTAAATCGGGAAATTCCCACCTGCTTATGACTTCTTTACACAAGAACTCTGCAACCGACTGAGCATCTTTTCGCTTGGTTGGACAGGCCTCCGGCCATCGTGAAAATCTGTCAACAACCACCAACATGTACCTTTTCCCATCAACTGGTTTTATCATATCAACAAAGTCGATAACCAACTCACGCATAGGACCTCTCGGTGTAGGAATGTGGCCAGGAAGAACAGTCACACCCCGGCGAACATTGTTTTTCAGACAAATTGTGCACCTGCCTATGACATGGTCAACTTGTTCAAGCAAATATGGTTCCCAAAAAAAAACTCTACTCCTTTGTGATTTTTATCCTAATCTCCCATTTACAACATAAGCTAACCCATAGCTTACTAAATCATCATGGTTTCTCCAAAACAATAATTGATTGCTACTCTAAGGATTTTTCTTTCATTGTCTTCAAAACACTTGCTTTTGAAAGTCCTTCAATTTCTGATTCAATTCCTTGGATTGCTTCATCTTTCAATGGATACTGATTCTTCCAAGGAGGTCTGGCTCCTGGTCGAAGTTCAACTTTCACCGGTTGGGCTGATTTCACAAGTCCAATATCGGTACTGTGTTGAGACCACAGAAATTCTGGAACTTGTTGCAACATCTCCTCTTTCATAGGGTCTGAATCCATCTTCACGCTGCAAATAGATTCGTGTGTTATCCGTACAGCTTGTGGCTCTCCTTGTCCTTGAGCCGAAATCATGATTTTGAGAAATCGATGATCTTCAGTCCTCCAGATCGCCAAATTCTCTTTCATCGGTATGAAAACAGCTTTCTCTGCTTCTGTCATCATTTCTCCTATTTGCTTCTGCTCATAGCCTTCAGAAACCAACAAGGTCACATGTGGCACACTCTTCTCAATCTCAAATTCTTTATCCAGATAATCGTCTGTGTTTATCTTCATAGCTGCTCCTTGTGGTCCTAAAATTATGCAACATGAGGTAAGTTGAACTTTCTTTGGTTGACGACTCAGCCATTCCTCTGAGTCCGATTGGGCAGCATTCTTGAAATACTTGAGCGTACAATGAGATGGATATTCCGGAAGCCTCGCATCTGGCATGTTTGTCACAATGAATTTCTCCCATATCTTAGCCTGCTTCAAAAAATCTTCACTGAGATTTCCAATCCAGAATACTGAAGAAGAATCCATCTCAGTTGTCATCGACAATTGGTAAACATTTTCCTTTGGCATCTCTACCAGACAGCCGTCTGGTGTACATTTTATTGTACAGTTCAACTTACACAATGCATCTCTTCCCAACAATGCAATAGGTGTATGTTCTGATACTAGTATGGGTATTGTAATTTTCTGATTTTCATAGCAGAGCTCAATTGGTTCCGTAAGAGGAATCAGCTGTTTCACTCCCTCAAATCCGATTGTCCTAATTAGTTGATTGGACATAGGGAGATGTGTAGCATCTTCAGGCCGAACACAGGTAAAAGCAGCTCCGCTATCCGCCATCACTTCCAATGGTCGTTTGTTTACTTTTACCTCAATTGTTGGATCTTTTTCCGGTCCTGATGCTACCAGCTGACACCCCCCTTTCGGATCTTCTGGGCACCTCTAGAATCCTTGCTCCGGGCCCCTATAAGGGTTCACCGGTCCTCCAGATGATCTTGACTGGCTCCTGTATCTTCCTCTGAAATTCCCTCTGGTGTTACCTTCTGGCCCATTACACTCACGGGCAAAATGACCAACCTGTCCACAATTATAACACACTTCTGAAGATTGCAAGAAGTGTGGCTTGAATCTTCCTCCTCTTCCTCTTCCTGAACCTTCTCGTCCTCTTCCTCTCCAATTCTGTCTCTGTCCAGAAACTGGCTGTGGATATGAAACAACTGGTACCGCTATTGGTGTCTGGTACAATTGTGGTTGGAACTGGTTTGGTTGAAGCTGTGGCAGTGATTGTTGATTTGGTTTACCCTGATTCTGCATCACCAGAGCTTGTTTTTTCTCCTTCTTATTCTCCACCAATTGTATTTGATTGAGTTTTCTGAGAGTTTCTTGGTCCTGTTCTTTCTGGTTGTGTTCCTTTTTCCGGTACAGATCCACTTGATGGGCTATATGATCTGTATAGACACCTTTTGTCATGCTCCCAAGTCCAACCACTTCTGCCAGTTTGCTCCTTACCGGTAAGGGCAGTCCCATCTGTAGTTTAGCTCTCAAGATTGACTGCTCAATTTGACTCACATCTGGATCATTTCCGGTAATATTTCTCCATACTTGATGAACTCTTGACACGTAGGCTCTCGGATTTTCTTGTTGTCCTAGTGGGTCAATCAGAATGTTGTCAGGATGCACATTTGTTGGAAACGTATCCTTCAGTGCTCTCCACAGCCGATTCCTGCTTGCAGCCAACAATTCAGGATCATTCACAGCAGTTCCCACGTATCTATGAAGTCCAGCTCTCTGAAAAATTTCTTCCATGCCTGGAATCCCAAGGAGATTAGCCAAAAGTCTCTTAATGTCTCCTATGGCAGACTGTGTTCCCACCGTAATTTCTTCCAACTTTGAAATCCAAGGATATGCTCCATCTTGAAGAGTAGGCAGCTTCTCAAGTATATCTGACATATCGGTATTCTGCAAAGGCTTATATTCTAGGTTTTGTCCTCGAATGATCACCGGCATGATTTTCTTACTAGTGCCATCTTTCCTTGGCCTCAATGTATATCTCTTCTCAGATTCTTGGGATTCTTTTCTCAGCAGCTTCTTCTCCTTTGTCTTCAGCTTTTTGAGTTGTTCTTCCAGTTCTTTTACTTCTTCTAAGTTATTGGCCTTATACAGGTATGATACGCATCGGTCTATATCTCTTTCTATTTCTTCTGTGTTAGTCATTGGAGGATAAAATCCTCTTGAACATGAAGCACCTTTAGTCTCCAAATCTTCATCGCTGTCTCCATCTTCATTTTCACCAGGGCTTGAATCGCTTGTATTCTTCTTCTTCCAACTTCCATCACCCCTTCTTTCCGCTCTGGCCAACCTCTGTCTGATGACAGGGTCATATCCACCCATGATCTCTTCTGAATCACTCTGATCATCCTCATCATCATCATCATCATCAAGTTCCATCCTCCTTGATCTCACTCTACCCTTAGTCTCCAGACATCTCGTTGTCTTCCTGCCTTTGGAGTTTGGATTCATCTTTATGGTCGTTTCTGCTTGTCCCCTCTCTATTATTCGTTCATCCTCATCTCTGATGCAATAATCACCTTCCTGAATGATCACTGGAAGCTGAGGATAAACGTCCTTAAACTTGGCTTCTTTCTCATAAGGTGGGGGTGTTTTTGCTGAATCCATATATGAGAAAGGTGTATTGACTTCTGCAATCAGTTTTTCTGTCACCTTCACCTCTTTTGCCATTTTCTCTGCACCTCTGTCTCTCTTATCTTTTGTGTCTTTTATCAGTTTTTGTCCTTCATTTTCAAAAAGCTTAAGAACACCCAGCTCTCTTTGTCTTTTTTCTTTACGAAGTTTTCCTTTCTTCCCCTTCTTTTGATCTGTCTTATACGTGGATACAAGCACTTGCATTATCTTGATGACGTCTGGATTAAGTGTGCCTTCCAATGGCCATGGTTGTTCAATGTCAGGCCAACGTTTATTCCATTTTTCAGATAATTTTGCTATACCATTAACTAGTGGATTACTATTCTGTACTACATGAAGAGGAGTAATTGCTTTTGTAGTTTTGGTGTCCTTTTTCCCCATTGTAATGACTATGTTATGTGTTTCCCTCTAGTTTCCCCCCTTTTTTTTTTTTTTTTTTTTTTTTAAATTAAAAAATAATTAATCAATTAATCCAATCAATCAATTAACCAATTCAAATCAATACATCAATCAACTAATTCAATCAATCAATCAATCAATAAATTAAACCAATCAATCAATCCATGAACAAATGAAATCAATAAATCAATCAACCAAATCAATCAATCAATAAATATAATCAATCAACTAATCAATCAAATCAATCAATCAATTATTAATCAAATCAATCAATCAACCAATCCAATCAAGTCAATCAATCAATCACTAATCAAATCAATCAATCAATTAATCCAATCAACAAACTAACCAATCAAATCAATCAATGGATTACCAATCAATCAAATCAATCAATGAATTACTAATCAATCAAATCAATCAATGAATTACTAATCAATCAAATCAATCAATGAATTACTAATCAATCAAATCAATCAATGAATTACTAATCAATCAAATCAATCAATGAATTACTAATCAATCAAATCAATCAATGAATTACTAATCAATCAAATCAATCAATGAATTACTAATCAATCAAATCAATCAATGAATTACTAATCAATCAAATCAATCAATGAATTACTAATTATTCTGTGAATTTTATTTTACCAAATTATTGATTAGTGGCAATCTTACCACATCCGATGAGGAAGAGTAAAGGAAAGTAGTCAACTCCAGAGCAATTCAAAAATAAAATACCTGTACCAGCAACACTACCCAATTGCTTAATAAGCAATTAATTACCTTAATTTTACAGAATAATTTCAATGCTGGAATTCCAACACAACTCTAATCAAAACAAGTCATTGACAAAAACTGTAATGTGCAATTATCAATTACATAAATTCATCAGTCTGTTGCCAAGCTCTTGCGAAATGGTCACAACATGAAATATTCTATGTAAACACAATGTATCAATTATATCCTGTGAGGGAAAGTAGATTTGTGAATAATAACAGCACTGGCCTTAATTTGGACTGGGTTGCCGTCTCTGATGTCAGTTGATGTCAGCCCCTCCTCTCTCTCTCTCTCTCTGTCTCCTCCTTCTCGTCTCTCGTATGACAGAAGGACAAAAGGACAAAGAAGAGTTTAGTTTATACTTTTTCCACATTCACGCTAAGAAATAAGCAAACAGCTTAACTCAGGAATATTATAAATAGCTCAATAACATTTTATTTTATTCATTTATTTTAGTATTATTATTTTTAATCCGTCAATATATCTCTCATTCACCAACTCAACCGATTATCAACCAAACAGTTTTACAGTCAAGCAATAGTTAATTCAAGAGAACATTTCACTTGTGTGCCAAATTCCCCCTCCCGTTTCTTTTTTGGCTGCACTGAAGTGGACTCTCCCAATCAGTTCAGTGCAGGGGAGTGGCTAAAGTCATAAATCCTACGCGTGCGCAGTTCAGTCACCAATGTGATTTCAGAGTGTAAGGACCGGACAGAGCAGACTGTTGCTCCGTTCTCTCCTCCCATAGACAATAACACTTAAGACTTTAACAGAGCTCACAAACTGAACACATAGAACATACAAGACATACAATAAGACTTAAGACATTAACAGAGCTCACAAACTGAACACATAGAACATACAGAACACAGAACACAAATCCCACTTCCAAGTTATGTTATCTTCCACTTATCCTAGTTTGCAGATTGATAGTTATGCTGTTATCAATTACAAAACATCTCTATACACTTTTAAAAAGTCCTCCCTGTAGGGTCATGCAATTGTAATAGTTAATGAACATTCTCATTTTATAGAGATTCATAAGGTTTGACCTTAACTAACATATTTCCTTACAAAAGAGTAAAGCCCTGTATTCGACACACATCTGGAAGTAATCAGAGAAGCAGCCACACTCACTCTGTTTCACACACGCACACGCTGACAGAGAGAAATTGTCACACACACACAGAGAGAAATTGGATCCATTTATCGCCGTTCCTTTGTCTTATATATTCCATTTGCTAAATTTCTGCTACCTTCCGGTTTTAGACATTCAAAAGAGAGGATTACTTCAGACAGATGTTTCGTCAAACAAATTCAGAGCGGTAAACTTACAATTGAATATATTGTCTTAAACCAGCAGTCCCGAGAACTGACTTGAGAGTTAATCTAATAACTATCAAGATTTATGGCCCATCTCTAATGATCGCCTCGTTTGAGGGCTTCCTTAAATTAACGGCGCCCTAAAAGTATACTGTCAACTCATTTCAAGCGTTATCCTCTAAGCCTTTCCTTGGACACTCCTTGCACTTTTATTCAAGCCAAAACATCGGTGTCCTGTCGGTGTGTCCTACAGACACTCAAACTAATTTAGAAAATTTAGAACGGAATTCCTATCACACAGCAAAAAGAACCAGCAAAACGCACGCATAAGTAATTTAACGGTACATCTTGAACGCACACACTCTGGACTCACAAAACGGCCAACGCCCAATATTAGTGAAAAATCTCACCTTTTTAGCCGGCTTCTTTGAGCGGGAGTCACTTTGTAGCCCAGGAGTGGAATGCAAAGAAAAGACGTAACACGCCCCAAAAAGAATAAAAAATAAAATAAAACTACCTCGTCGCCATTAAATGTGGTTACTAAAAGAAACACTTTTGCTGGTCCATGCTTGTGATGATAAGAATATCCGCCGACACTATACTTTGATTATAAAGGTTTATTATAACAAAGAGTTTACAGCATCGAATTTTGACAGACACCTGCAGATGTCTGTGAGACAGCACAGCCAATCAGTATTTTGCTGTTCTCCCTCTCTGTTCAAGACATGGCATTTATATCATACATGGCCAGAGCATGGCGTGATTCTAACATCCAATCCCTGGCCATTACATATCCTCTTTTCCAGGAATTTAGTAATACTTTCCAGATGTTTCCAGCACAGTAGAGTACACCATTTTGCCACATCGGCAAAATCTTAGGGCCAAGTTCCCTCTATCACACTTTCTGCAACAATCAGCATTTCTAGACTGTTTAAGATACTACACTTACTTACAGCCCTTAACCAACAGTGCATTTATTTTTAACAAAAAAGTAGAAATAAAACAACAACAAAAAAAGTGTTGAGAAAAAAAGAGCAGAAGTAAAATAAAATAACAGTAGGGAGGCTATATATACAGGGGGGTACCGGTGCAGAGTCAATGTGCGGGGGCACCGGCTAGTTGAGGTAGTTGAAGTAATATGTACATGTGGGTAGGTTTTAATAGTCACAGCGGGTACAACATCTCCTATACACTTCCTGATGAACTCAGTCACCGTATTCGTCGATGTTATTTTCAGAGGCTACCCGGAACATATCCCAGTCTGCGTGATCAAAACAATATTGAAGCATGGATTCCAATTGGTCAGACCAGTGTTGAATTGACCTTATTGTAATTGTTAGGAGAACATGTCCAATTCAATTATATGCATGCATTTCAAACAGGATTATATACTGAAGAAAATATTAATGCAACATGCAACAATTTCAAAGATTTTGCTGAGTTACAGTTCACATAAGAAAATCAGTCAATAGAAATAGTCATTAGGCCCTAATCTATGGATTTCACATGACTTGGCAGGGGCACAGCCATGGGTGGGCCTGGGAGGGCATAGGCCCAACCACTTGGGAGCCAGGCCAAGCCAATCAGAATGAGTTTTTCCCCCATAAAAGGGCTTTATTATAGACATAAATACTCCTCAGTTTCATCAGCTGTCCGGTGGCTGGTCTCAGATTATCCCGCAGGTGAAGAAGCCGGATGTGGAGGTCCTGGGCTGGCGTGGTTACACGTGGTCTGTGGTTGTGAGGCCGGTTGGACGTACTGCCAAATTCTATAAAACGACATTGGAGGCAGCTTATGGTAGAGAAATGAACATTCAATTATCTGGTAACAGCTCTGGTGGACATTCCTGCAGTCAGCATGCCAATTGCACGCTCCCTCAAAACTTGAGGCATCTGTGGCATTGTGTTGTGTGACGAAACTGCAGATTTTAGAGTGGCCTTTTATTGTCCCCAGCTGATTAATCAGCTTCTTGATATGCCACACCTGTCAGGTGGATGGATTATCTTGAAAATAAATGCTCATTAACAGGGATGTAAACAAATTATGGAAAATGTCTGGGATAATTTATTTCAGCTCATGAAACATGGGACCAGCACTTTACCAGTTGCGTTTACATTTTTGTTCAGTGTATATTACGTTAAATGAATACACCATTGTAATATTATGAATGCCTGTCTCTCGCCTTGCAGGGGACTATACAGATGAACTGCAGCCCCCAGATGCCCAAGCCTCAAAACCAGAACCCTGGGGAGACAGCAACACTTCTCATTTTTAATAAATATGAACTGTTTTATTGGTTTATCTGTGCAGGAATCCTTAGAACACAGTCCATTGTACAAAATAAGTCAAGTTTTAAAGTTGTATTAATTGTATTTACAGGATACACATGGTCCAATGAAATGCTTACTTGCAGGTTCCTTCTGAAAAACGCAACAAATAACATTCAACAACTTGTTCAGTACATGAGATGACATTCAACAGCTTGTTCAGTACGAGAGCAACTTGTCATGACAGCCACAGGTTTTTTTCATACACAGGACAGGAGTATACAGGTTATTGTTCCAAGCCCTTCACTAACACCCCATGTCCCCTGTAACTCAGTTGGTAGAGCGTGGCGCTTGCAACGCCAGGGTTGTGGGTTCGTTTCCCACGGGGGGCTAGTATGAAAATGTATGCACTAACTAAGTTACTCTGGATAAGAGCGTCTGCTAAATGACAAACATGTAAATTCAACTAATTGTGGTCTAAATTGTATAACATTAAAAGTTGAACATGTTTGTGCTGGGCAGGAATAAAAACTTGCATACAGTGAAGTACCCTGGGACAGAAATGACCCACATCTGTATTTTAGAATGACCTTCATATGTTACAATGACTTGACAATTCTGATAGAGAATAACGTGTGGATCTAGTTCTAACAGTGATGTTATAAACTCCTGGGATACGGGGATTTTCCTGCTGGATGGAAGGTTCCCAAGTTCTTTCCATCTGTCTGGGTGATGGAGTGGGGTGGGATGGGCTTCAACCTGAGGAGAACAGAGCAGGGGGAGAAATTAACCTCTGCTCAAATTTCAGTGCAGGTTCAAGTTTCTGAGAACCACAACTACCTCTGTTAATGTGCAATGGTTTTGTAAACAGTTTAGCATATTCATAGGCTTGATCAAGTTTTCACGGATTTCCTTTTAATAGATCATTTCATTATCCAAAACATTTTATTTAAATACAATGGTGAAACACGAGGGGAGGGGAAAGTGACAAGAAGAAAGTTATTGACTGATCATGGAAGAATGCTCAAATAACTTGGCTGGCTGGCAAGACTGAACACAACACAGCTAGATGCGTTTCCGATGTTGACAATCAGATGTTAAAATGTCTTACCTATAAACCAGTCGGGGAAGACTTTTGTCCTGCCAAGCCAATGCCATGGAGTGAAATGAACGCGTCAGTTGCCATCTGTCCCTGAAAACAAATTGGGGGAAAAACAACTTGCTGTATTAGCTGGCTAGCAAGTTCACCAATTCACAATGAAAAAAACTGTCCGGGTTTTTACAATTGACACTGCTGATTTAAAGATTAATTTGTTTAGTTGCTCATCCATAAACAGCTGATAACCAGGATGAGGTCGCATGCTAGTTAGCCATCACTTCCAACGAGCTACTTAGCTTGGCTAGTGGGCTAATAAACAGCACTGACTCAACATTTCAATTCAATATTCATATGAAAGTAATTAGTTGAACATTTGAACAATTTGGTGAATCAATAAACATAATATTCCATATTCCTCTGGCGCATTTTCTCCCAAGCGGGGACTTCAGTCCGCCATTAATTCAGAAAATGTGGGAATTTTCGCTGTTGCAAGGTGTTATGGGATAACCTCCCTGGGGAAGGGAACCAAAAAGTTAAAAAGTATGCTCCCATACGTGCTCTGTTTTCCAGACCTCCGAGGTAGGCCTACACATTTACATTTACATCATTTAGCAGACGCTCTTATCCAGAGCGACTTACAAATTGGTGCATTCACCTTATGATAGCCAGTGGGACAACACGTATAGAACTTCCAGTAAACTGAGTACATACTTGCCTTTTCGCGTTCTTATGTTTGGAATCGCACTTGATAAATGACAGTTGACTTTCGTACTCGCTATACGCTCTAGAAAGAACACAAGTATGCAGTTTGGAATTTATTCAAAGTTGTGTCGCGCAACACACACTCAACTCTTATTTTGAAGGCTAGGTTTGGACAGGATATGCGTTTGACCAATGATACAGGACTAGAGATTTAGCCCCACCCACATCACCAGTAATGAGAAATGGAACCGATTCCTTATTTTCAATCATCATTATCTCCTGATGATGAGTGCTTTTTTGTTTTCGGCAATATGACATCTTCCAACTTAAAAATAAAACATATTGTTTTTGCTATTTCGAATTTGAACACATGAAAAGGAAAATAAATTAATTCGTACTTGGAAATAGAACAATCCAGTTGTTTTTATATTTTGTCTGCTACAAACATTTAGAGATGTGGAAAAGTGGGAAATTAAAGCATTTTGCATTTGACAATTTTTGGCTTTGAAATTGACAAAAGGAAAAACATGCATTTTTTTATTCATTTCCTCTCGTTTGGCCTTGCCGAGATGAAAGGAAATATGAATGAACCATAAGCACACAGACCCAGTTTCCATGTGTTTTTTTAGTTGTTAGTTTCAAGAGCACATTGGCCTGCAACCTGATTCCCCCCCCCTAATCGATATCAGTGATTTATTGTCTCTTGTCAAAGCAAAATGGTTTTTGGTGTGTGTGCAGTTTATAAGGTGCGGTTTAAAAAATACAAGTTGTATAAAAGCCCCTTAGATTTTAATTTAGAATCCCGCTAAATTTCATTAGATCTACAAAGACATTTTATTGATACGCCAGTATTTTTAATTTAGAGATTCCGGTAAACTCTTTGACGTTCCCTTTCATGTGTCCTACCAATTACTATTGGATTATTCACCACGGCAACCAATTGTTAGTATAAAAACTGAACTAAAGTTATTTCTCAGTTTTCAGTTGGCTTTCGTGGAGACCAGACTGTTTTTCCTTTGCAGGGATATGTGCATTCGGAAGGTATTCAGACCCCTTTACTTTTTCCACATTTTGTTACGTTACAGCCTTATTCTAAAATGGATTAAATAATTTTTTTCCCATAACAATCCACACACAATACCCCATAATGACAAAGTGAAAACAGGTTTTTAGAAATGTTAGCAAATTTATTAAAAATAGAAAACAGAAATACCTTATTTACATAAGTATTCAGACCCTTTGCTATGAGACTCAAAATTGAGCTCAGGTACATCCTGTTTCCATTGGTCATCCTTGAGATGTTTCTACAACTTGGAGTCCACCTGTGGTAAATTAAATTGATTGGACATGATTTGGAAAGGCACACACCTGTCTATATAAGGTCCCACAGTTGACAGTGCATGTCAGAGCAAAAACCAAGCCAAGTCGAAGGAATTGTCCGTAGAGCACCAAGACAGGATTGTGTCGAGGCACAGATCTGGGGAAGGGTCTGCAGCATTGAAGGTCCCCAAGAACACAGTGCCCTCCATCATTGTTAAATGGAAGAAGTTTGGAACCACCAAGACTCTTCCAAGAGCAGGCCACCCGGCCAAACTGAGCAATCGGGGGAGAAGGGCCTTGGTCAGGGAGGTGATTAAGAACTCGATGGTCACTCTGACAGAGCTCTAGATTTCCTCTGTGAACATAGGAGAACCTTCCAGAAGGACAACCATCTCAGCAGCACTCCACCAATCAGACCTTTATGGTAGAGTGGCCAGACGGAAGCCACTCCTTAGTAAAAGGCACATGACAGCCCGCTTGGAGTTTGCCTAAAGGCACCTAAAGACTCTCAGACCATGAGAAACAAGATTCTCTGGTCTGATGAAACCAAGATTGAACTCTTTGGTCTGAATACCAAGCGTCACATCTGGAGGAAACCTGGCACCATCCCTATGGTAAAGCATGGTGGTGACAGCATCATGCTGTGGGGATGTTCTGTAGCGTCATACCCAAGAAGACTTGAGGCTGTAATTGCTGTCAAAGGTGCTTCAACAAAGTACTGAGTAAAGGGTCTGAATACTTATGTAAATGTGATATTTCCATTTGTTAAATATATATACAAATTTGCTAAAAAATAAATACACCGTTTTTGCAATGTCATGGGGTATTGTGTGTAGATTGATGAGGATTTAGTTTTTTGAATCCATTTTAGAATAAGGCTGTAACGTAACAATGTGGAAAAAGTCAAGGGTTCTGAATACTTTCCGAATGCACAGAAGACTGAAATATAACAAAACCGTTAACATAGAAACACTTGATTTTAGGGCAGGTTTTTTTAAATAATGTTTATTATTATGTAAAATATGAATACCATTCCACCCATGAGGCCACTAGAGGGCGATTTGGTCATTTGACTGCAGGACTACTCAGGTAAAAACTACTGAATTAGTCCAAAAATGTGCTGCGATTGATTTATTTTGATAATATAACAGAAATCACCAAAACGGGTTTGCCCTGCCTACTTTGGGCTGTGGCAGTTGCACATCCCCAGACTTCACTCCTCAACTTTCGTCTACAGTTGGTTGCTTTAGCATTACAACTCAAACGCGCACATTAAATCCCGAGGCATGGACTACATGTTTCAATGGGACAAAGTAAAGAAAATAGAAAGTTACAAAGTAGAACGTTTTCGTGTTGTCAGTCTGACCAAACGCCAGAAAGAGGGGGGACATTGATAGCAAGACCATGTAAATTATTTACAGTTAAGGTAAATCTATATAGGCCTAGCTGTACATAAATGATTCGAGAAAAACGTTTATTTAAAAAAAAAAATAAGTCTACATGAATGCACACTAGACTGAAACTATATAACTGGGCTTTTATTTTGAACCTGTGACTGGGGGCTTTTATTTCGGCATTTCAATGGGCGTGTCTAAATCATTTATTCTTGAAATCTCTCCTGCTGGTGGCCTCAGCGTTCATAGAGCGGCGCCAAATCTCCCGTCAACTACACGAACCGTGTCTGTCTGTGAGAGAGGGAAATGAAAAGGAGGCTACAGAAGAAATACTTCATTTTAATTTTAGGATACTCCGTGTTACTTCTGTTAATCCCGTATATGCTGGACTACAGGAGTAAAACATCGCATATTAAACATGGACAGCAACAGCCGAGGTGCCCCGACCTGGATATGTGGAATAACGGGGACAAGTTCAGCAACACTACCGAGACCATGGAGGAGGCGGGAGTCAACAGGAGCCAGTCTAAAATACACATTTATTTACATGCTACATGGAGGACGGGGTCATCGTTCTTGGGGGAGTTATTCAATCAACACCCCGATGTGTTTTACCTGTACGAGCCCATGTGGCATATATGGCAAGCTCTCTATCCAGGAGACGCGGCCAGTCTGCAAGGAGCGGTGCGAGATATGATGAACGCGCTTTTACGATGCGACTTCTCCGTTTTAAAACTGTACGCGGGGACCCAAAATATCACCACGTCTTTTATATTTGGATGGAAAATGAACAAAGTGATTTGCTCGGAACCTCTGTGCGAGGCGCACAAGAGAAACGAAGTGGGATTAGTCCAAGAGGACGTCTGTGGAAAGTGCCCAAGGAAGGATATCAAAGAGTTGGAGAGGGAATGCAAGAAGTACCGCGTCGTGGTAATCAAAGGTGTGCGGGTTCTAGACCTCGGAGTACTCGTCCCGTTAATGAGAGATCCCGCTTTAAATCTCCAGATCATTCAGTTGTTTAGAGATCCGCGTGCAGTGCACAATTCACGACTGAAATCGAAACAGGCTCTGGTCAAGGAGAGCATTCAGGTACTGAGGAGTAAAAAACAGACGGAGAAATACAAGCGTCTACTGGTGCCAAACAACAGGGGGAACCGGGCTGAGAATTATGTCTCTAGCGCCATGGAGCTAATATGTGACAACTGGCTGAACGATATGATGCTCATAATGAACGCGCCCCCCTGGGTGAAGAGGAATTACATAAAGATCCGCTACGAGGACTTGGTTCTACACCCCATGGAGCAACTCCAGAGACTCTACAGCTTCTCCAACCTCTCCTCCTTTCCTGCCATGGATAAGTTTGTGTTGAACATGACGCACGGCCACGGTTACTCCTCAGACAAACCGTTTCTAATATCGTCCAGAGACGCTAAGGAAGCCATCTTCGCATGGAGAGAGCGGTTGAACGTTGAGCAGATCTCCCAAGTGGAAGCCTACTGCAGTGAGGTCATGAGACAACTGGGCTATCAGAAGAACAGTGATAAAACATAGACACGATAGCATCAACACAGTGATGATGATGATGGTATGTAGGTCTATGATGATGATGGAATTGTGTAGGCCTATGATGATGATGGTATGAAGGCCTATGATGATGATGATGGTATGAAGGCCTATGATGATGATGATGGTATGAAGGCCTATGATGATGATGGTATGAAGGCCTATGATGATGATGATGGTATGAAGGCCTATGATGATGATGATGGTATGAAGGCCTATGATGATGATGATGGTATGAAGGCCTATGATGATGATGATGGTATGAAGGCCACAGGAGGTTGGTGGCACCTTCATTGGGGAGGAGGGGCTCGTGGTAATGGCTGGAGCGGAATGAGTAGAAAAGTATTAAATACATCACACATGGTTTGACACCGTTCCATTGGCTCCGTTCCAGACATTAGTATGAGCTGTCCTCCCCTCAGCAGCCTCCACTGATGAGGATGGAGGTATGTAGGCCTATGATGATGATGATGATGATGATGATGATGGAGGTATATAGGTCTGTGTGCAAAAATAGTGTTTAACATGATTTTTGAATGACTACCTCATCTCTGTACCCCAAACATACAATTATCTGTAAGGTCTCTCAGTCGAGCAATGAATTTCAAACACAGATTCACCCACAAAGACCAGGGAGGTTTTCCAATGCCTCACAAAGAAGGGCACCTATTGGTAGATGGGTAAAAATAAAAAAAAGCAGACATTGAATATCCCTTTGAGCATGGTGAAGTTATTAATTACACTTTGGATGGTGTATCAATACACACAGTCACTACAAAGATACAGGCGTCCTTCCTAACTCAGTTGTCGGAGAGGAAGGAAACTACTCAGGGATTTCACCATGAGGCCAATGGTGACTTTAAAACAGTTACAGAGTTGAATGGCTGTGATAGGAGAAAACTGAGGATGGATCAACAACATTGTAGTTACTCCACAATACAACCTAAATGACAGTGAAAAGAAGGAAGCCTGTACAGAATATAAATATTCCAAAACATGCATCCTGTTTGCAAAAAGGCACTAAAGTAAAACTGCAAAAAATGTGGCAAAGAAATTAACTTTATGTCCTGAATACAAAGCGTTATGTTTGGGGCAAATCCAACACATCACTAAGTACCACTCTTCATATTTTCAAGCATGATGGTGGCTGCATCATGTTATGGGTATGCTTGTCATCGGCAAGGACTAGGGAGTTTTTTAGGATAAAAATTAACTGAATAGAGCCAAGCACAGGCAAATTCCTAGAGGACAACCTGGGAAAAAACTGGGAGACAAATTCACCTTTCAGCAGGACAATAACTGAAAAAATAAGGCCAAATATACACTGGAGTTACTTACCAAGACAACATTGAATGTTCCTGAGTGGCCTAGTTACAGTGTTGACTTAAACCCTTTTACTGCAGTGGGCTAAATCAGGGTCACACAGAGTGTTTCTTGGTAGTCTTAAACAAATCTACTTTGAAACAAAACACACATGGTTTTGGGCTTAAAAAAAGAAGACACCTGTACCATGTCAGATATAGAGATGAAATGTATTCAATTTTGAGTTTGCATCCCAATATTACACTACTTCCACTCCTCTTTCTATTCTGGTTAGAGCCAGTTTGCTCGAGATCTTCAGGTACTTGGCAGTTTCTGGCGTGGAATAGCCTTCATTTCTCAGAACAAGAATAGACTGACGAGTTTCAGAAGAAAGTTCTTTGTTGCTGGCCATTTTGAACCTGTAATCGAACCCACAATTGCTGATGCTCCAGATACTCAACTAGTCTCAAGAAGGCCAGTTTTATTGCTTCTTTAATCAGCACAACAGTTTTCAGCTGTGCTAACATAATTGCAAAAGGGTTTTCTAATGATCAATTAGCCTTTTAAAATGATAAACTTGGATTAGCAAACACAACGTGCCATTGGAATACAGGACTGATGGTTGCTGATAATGGGCCTCTGTACGCCTATGTAGATATTCCATAAAAAGAAATCAGCCGTTTCCAGCTACAATAGCCATTTACAACATTAACAATGTCTACACTGTAGAAAATTACTTTTCTTTCGAAAACAAGGACATTTCTAAGTGACCCCAAACTTTTGAACGGTAGTGTACATCACAGAAGACTGAAATATAACAAAACCGTTTGACATAGAAACACCGATTTGTTGGCGTTTATTTGTTTTAAATGTTGATTAATTATGAAATTATGAAAAATCAGAATAACATTCCACCCATGAGGCCATTAGGTCATCTGACTGCAGGAAAGGGCTCCACATTAAAATAATAATAATATAATATGACATTTAGCAGACGCTTTTATCCAAAGCGACTTACAGTCATGTGTGCATACATTTTTACGTATGGGTGGTCCCGGGGATCGAACCCACTACCCTGGCGTTACAAGCGCCATGCTCTACCAGCTGAGCTACAGAGGACCACAACTTGACAGAGCTTGAAGAATGAGAATGGCTTACCAAGAAAAACTTCCAAAAGGACTAATTCGAGGTAAAAAGGAGTTGGAGCACTTGAACTGAGAGCGAAGGCCCACCTGAACTGAGAGCTTGAATAATGTTTTTAACAATATTGTGCAAATATTGTACAATCCAGGTGTGGAAAGCTCTTAGAGATTTACCCAGAAAGACTCACAGCTGTAATCACTGACAACGGTGATTCTAACATGTATTGTCTCAGGGCTGTGAATACTTAAGTAAATTAGATATTTCTGTATTTAATTCTCAATAAATTAGCAAACATTTCTAAAAACATGTTTTCACTTTGTCATTATGGGATATTGTGTCTAAATGGGTGAGAAAAAACATATATTTAATCCATTTTGAATTCAGGCAGGTTGTAACACAACAAAATGTGGAATAAGTTGAGGGGTATGAATACTTTCTGAAGACACTGTATGGGTCAACTGTGTGTGACACGCTCCAAGACAGGTGTTCAAATCAAATTGTATTTATTATGGATCCCCATTAGTTCCTGCCAAGGCAGCAGCTACTCTTCCTGGGATTTATTATGGATCCCCATTAGTTCCTGCCAAGGCAGCAGCTACTCTTCCTGGGGTTTATTATGGCTCCCCATTAGTTCCTGCCAAGGCAGCAGCTACTCTTCCTGGGGTTTATTATGGATCCCCATTAGTTCCTGCCAAGGCAGCAGCTACTCTTCCTGGGGTTTATTATGGATCCCCATTAGTTCCTGCCAAGGCAGCAGCTACTCTTTCTGGGGTCCAGCAAAAGTAAGGCAGATATACATTTTTAAAACATTACAATACATTCATAGCAGATTTCACAACATATTAAGTGTGTGCCCTCAGGCCTCTACTCTACTACCACATATCTATAACACAGAATCCATGTGTGTATAGTGCATATGTTATCATGTGTTTGTATGCATGTGTCTATGTTTGTGTTGATTCACAGTCCCAGCTGTTCCATAAGGTGTATTTTTATTAGTTTTTAAATCTAACGTTACAGCTTGCATCAGTTACCTGATGTGGAATAGAGTTCAATGTAGTCATGGCTCTATGTAGTACTGTGCGCCTCCCATAGTCTGTTCTGGACTTGGGGACTGTGAAGAGACCTCTGGTGGCATGTCTTGTGGGGTATGCATGGGTGTCCGAGCTGTGTGCTAGTCGTTTAAACAGACAGCTCGGTGCAATCAACATGTCAATACCTCTCACAAATACAAGTAGTGATGAAGTCAATCTCTCCTCTACTTTGAGCCAGGAGAGATTGACATGCATATTATTAATGTTTGCTCTCTCTGTACATCCAAGGGCCAGCCGTGCTGCCCTGTTCTGAGCCGACTGCAATTTTCCCAAGTCCCTCTTTGTGGCGCCTGACCACACGACTGAACAGTAGTCCAGGTGCAACAGAACTAGGGCCTGTAGGACCTGCCTTGTTGATAATGTTGTTAAGAATGCAGAACAGCGCTTAATTATGGACAGACTTCTCCCCATCTTAGCTACTGTTTTATCAATATGTTTTTACCATGACAGTTTACAATCCAGGGTTACTCCAAGCAGTTTAGTCTCCTCAACTTGATCAATTTCCACATTATTCATTACAAGATTTAGTTGAGGTTTAGGGTTTAGTGAATGATTTGTCCCAAATACAATGCTTTTAGTTTTTGAAATATTTAGGACAAACTTATTCCTTGCCACCCATTCTGAAACTAACTGCAGCTCTTTGTTAAGTGTTGCAGTTATTTCAGTCGCTGTAGTAGCTGACGTGTATAGTGTTGAGTCATCCGCATAAATAGACACACTGGCCAGAACACACATCACGGCAAGAGACACACCACAACACTACATAAAGAGACAACAACATAATGTCATTTGACCTCACATGAACCATGACAGTATCAGCCCCCGGTGACTCACAGCCTCGGGAAGCAACCTGGTGATATCCTGAACTTTTGCCCCAGGAAAAAAAAGTATTTTCCCCAGGGACAGATATATGCCTCACCATCAAACTCCCTATCACAATCGCTGGAATGATCCGGCCTCTGCCGTGTCTCGAAGCAGATTGCGAGGCCAGAGCCACAGAACTCACCTGATAAGAGGGCTGCTGAGACGCCGGCTGCGTGCAGGCCACAACAGCCAAAGGGACAGAGCTCTGATCCAGAGAGCACGGCCCAGCGGAGGGGGGCCACGGTGGTCCAGGCTGTGCCCAGGCAGTTGATTGACTAGGAGAGGTAGCTGGAGGGACATCCACAGCCATGGAGGGAACACCCAAGCCCCCGACAGAGGACAGCTGGCACAGGGACTCAAAGCGATTTGAAAGTCTTAAGTCCAGATACGGAGGAAGAAGGAAGGCTCCTTCTTTCTGGTTCCGACACGCATCCATTTACTCTCACCTGGAGTGGAACAGTGAGCATCCATTTACTCTCACCTGGTGTGGAACAGTGAGCAGCCATTTTCTGGTTCAAGCTAGTAGAGGGGTGCAGTGGAGGAAATTGATCATAGTCCAGGAAGGTCCCATTATGATCCTCTTGGATGTTTTGATAGGAAGCATTTAAAGATGCCGATAGTCTCATGGAATCCTTATTCAGTTCAAGGCGCTTGGTCAACATTTTTATTTATTCATGAAGAGTAAAAATATTTTCTTGTATTTGTCACATGCTAAACAACAGGTGTAGACTAACAGTGAAATGCTGACTTATGGTCCCTTCCCAATAATACAGAGAGAAAGAAAATAGAGAAATAATAGAAAATTAAAACACGTAATAATAAATACACAATGAGAAACGATAACTTGGCTATATACACAGTACCGAGTCGATGTACAGGGGTATGAGGTAATTGAGGTAGATATGTACATATAACTAGAAATAAAGTGACTCGACAACAGGATAGATAATAAACAGCAGCAGCAGCGTATGTGATGAGATTTTAAAAAAGGGAGTACAAAAAAGGGTCAATGCAGATAGTCCGGGTAGCTATTTGGTTAACTATTTAACTAACTATTTAGTAGTCTTTTGGCTTGAGGGTAGAAGCTGTTCAGGGTCCTGTTGGTTCCAGACTTGGTGCATCAGTACCGCTTGCGGTGCGATAGCAGAGAGAACAGTCTATGACTTGGGTGGCTGGAGTCTTTGACAATTTTTAGGGCATTCCTCTGACACCGCCTGGTATAGAGGTCCTGGATGGCAGGAAGCAAATATTCAACCTAGTTCATTGCAGAAACATGGTAATTAACTGCAATGACCATGATCCATTGTGCCTTATCTTTTCCGGCTTGGACAGAGACAGATACACTTTTAGCCTGCTACGTTAGGTTAGATACATACAGACCGCATGAGAAAGGAATGTACACAAGGACGAGGGATAGAGACAGGTCGTGAAAGTATGCCTTATCTACTTTGAAGAACTAGTCAATGATTTGGTCAGACAGCTCTGCAGCATACCTAGGCAGGCTAGCTAAACAGGATGACTAAAGACAGTAGAGTACGGGGAGAACAGAGATAACGTTGGTAGCATGGTTTCTGTTAGGATCATGTGTTGCCGGACATTTGACCAGGGCGTCCACCTACGGTGCTCAGAATGACAGAACTCGCATTGAGTTTATGGTAATTCAAAGTGGTGTGCCGAGTGGTCGGACAATTTTCTGGATACGATTATGATCTGAATCCGTGATTGGAAAAAAAAAAGAACTTTTCGGGTGCCAGCACTCATCATAATCATGTCAACTTGGTCTAAATAGTTTAACTGGCTAGTTTGCCTGTCTGTAAAGAGAAGGGCGGGCTGCATGTTGATCCTGCTGTTCTGATTGGATAGAGTGAAGCTGTATTTCTCATAATTTCACCCGATCAGTTTTCCTCGCATGTTTTCGGTCTGATCATTTAGATTGCTGCGGCCTGCTACTATAATAAATCACATCAAGCTATCAGTGTGCATAATGTCTAACACGTGGGGGAGGGCAGGGAAAGAAGATGAAACGCTGATGCTCATTCTGACTTCGTGACAGCAAACTGGCTGCCTGCTGCAAATTAAGGACACAGACCCACACCCTTCCGCGCGGTAATTTTAATCTAATATGCCGGTTTTTTTACAGTGAGAACATCCAGGGAGGTATTTTGCCAACATCTATTTAGGCATATTAAAACACTTGCGTTAATTCCGATCACGAGTATCATCTGATCCAAGTGTCCGATCAACTGTCAATTTACGGATACGATTACGAATACGAGTATGGTGGCACACCCCATTTAGATGATGGTAATTCATATTAACAGAACATGCAAGTGGAGGATGCAACGATGTGCACTTTGAAGATGCTAGAATAACTGTCCACATTTAATGTTCCTCAGCCAACAAGACGAGTAACGAACAGCCAAATCATTAGCCTTGGTCAATCTACTATCCCCATAGTAGAAACGTTTACCTATTCTATTGGTCAGCTTGTCAAGAAAGAAATAGCCTATTCCAAACAGACTCTGGGAGAGTTGTGGGACGATGGATCCCAAGTTCATCCATACAGTAGACCTAGGTTACATAAAAAAAACTTTAAAAAGCAATGAGGCTGATGCAACAGATCAGAACATTTAGCTTAAAATATTGATAAACTATTATTTATTCACATTATAAGTGCAGCAATGCGCAAAAGGAAGTAGTCTACGTGTGAATGTTCGTTCCATAATGCAATTAGCGGGAAAACACCGTTGTCAAAAGGGCGCTGCACATGAGAGCGGTTTCATGTGACAGAGATGAAAATATCCATTAGACATCTAGAAAGAGGGGAGATCTAATATGCAACAACTAGGGTTGCTAATATGACTAGAATTGTGCCTTTGGCTACTGGACAATGATAGAAAGTTTATATAAAATAATTATCTCCACGCATATGGTCTGATTTTGGCTAGGCTACTTTGAAGCAAGTTAAAACATGCCTCATAATATGTATTCAAACGTACAAGGTTTCAAACAATTAAGTATATGTTTTCAAAATGCATACTGCCTCCAGCTCATTGCAAAGTGGTGTGTGACGCACTGATGAAGCCCGCCTTCCGTCGCCGATGTTTGCTGTTTGAGATGCAGCTGCAGCAGCTCTCCTGCTGTCTGACAGATTCACCGCTCAAAGCTCTGTATCTGTGTGGTGATTTGCATGCTGATAAGATATATAACGAATATACTGTACTGCCAATTTATACTGCCAATTTAATTCCACTACATTATGCAAATGAACCTATAGACCGATAAGCATGAACAGTCAAATGTATTTCCATCGACTGGTATTTCCATCAATGAATAGGCTAAAAAGCATTATTTTGCAATGGGATTTTTTTATTCTCCTGGACAACTGGCCAGTGCCAATTTTATTTATCAGCTTTAAAAAAAGAAATGCCGGTAAAACAGAAAAATACTTGACGGTTAAACAGAAAAAACTTGACAGTTAAGTTGCCCCTAGTGCAGGGTTCTTCAATTCTGGTCCTGGAGGGCCGAAACACCTCTGTTTTTCATCCTGGCTCAAACAGAAGCCTGTCTCTAATAAGCGACGGTTGTGTTTGTTTATTGAAGCAGATAAACACCCGGCCTGGCCTGTAAATTGGTCCTCTGTAGCTCAGCTGGTAGAGCACGGCGCTTGTAAAGCCAAGGTAGTGGGTTCGATCCCCGGGACCACCCATACACAAAAATGTATGCATGCATGACTGTAAATCGCTTTGGATAAAAGCGTCTGCTAAATGGCATATTATTATTATTATTATTAATTGAAGTTATACAGCATTTTCCTACATTCTCCTGGCAAATGATACTTTTCAATACAAAATGAAGTGATGGCTGAAAATAGCTCACATTATTCGGATTAAACTCAACTGTAGAAGGCCTGGATAGGACTGGGATTTTAATTTGGGATTAAGGCTTTAAACCCCCAAATGGCCTCATCAGGAAGTGTGAAGTCATCATATCAACCCCATCAGGCCTGGTCATCATATCAACCCCATCAGGCCTGGTCATCATATCAACCCCATCAGGCCTGGTATCTGGTCGCCATGAGGTTCACACCAGCTTGTTTATCCACTTCATCACTCCTGATAAGAACACACTAGATAAGTGCTGTAATGTGCAGTGTCCAGACCCTGTTCAAAACAAATGCTTTCTTACTACTTGCTCCGGATATCTTCTCTGGCTTCATCTGGGCATCCACCACTGCTCCGGATATCTGCTCTGGCTTCCTCTGGGGATCCACCACTGCTCCGGATATCTTCTCTGGCTTCATCTGGGGATCCACCACTGCTCCGGATATCTGCTCTGGCTTCCTCTGGGGATCCACCACTGCTCCGGATATCTTCTCTGGCTTCATCTGGGGATCCACCACTGCTCCGGATATCTGCTCTGGCTTCATCTGGGGATCCACCACTGCTCCGGATATCTGCTCTGGCTTCATCTGGGGATCCACCACTGCTCCGGATATCTGCTCTGGCTTCATCTGGGGATCCACCACTGCTCCGGATATCTGCTCTGGCTTCCTCTGGGGATCCACCACTGCTCCGGATATCTGCTCTGGCTTCATCTGGGGATCCACCACTGCTCCGGATATCTGCTCTGGCTTCATCTGGGGATCCACCACTGCTCCGGATATCTGCTCTGGCTTCATCTGGGGATCCACCACTGCTCCGGATATCTGCTCTGGCTTCATCTGGGGATCCACCACTGCTCCGGATATCTGCTCTGGCTTCATCTGGGGATCCACCACTGCTCCGGATATCTGTTCTGGCTTCATCTGGGGATTCACCACTACTCCAGATATCTGCTCTGGCTTCATCTGGGAATCCACCACTGCTCCAGATATCTTCTCTGGCTTCATCTGGGGATCCAACACTGCTCCGGATATCTTCTCTGGCTTCATCTGGGATCCACCACTGCTCCGGATATCTGCCTCCTCTGGCTTAATCTGGGGATCCACCACTGATCCGGATATCTGCATGCATCTGGGGATCCACCACTGATCCGGATATCTGCATGCATCTGGGGATCCACCACTGCTCCGGATATCTGCTCTGGCTTCATCTGGGGATCCACCACTGCTCCGGATATCTGCTCTGGCTTCATCTGGGGATCCACCACTGCTCCGGATATCTGTTCTGGCTTCATCTGGGGATTCACCACTACTCCAGATATTTGCTCTGGCTTCATCTGGGAATCCACCACTGCTCCAGATATCTGCTCTGGCTTCATCTGGGGATCCAACACTGCTCCGGATATCTTCTCTGGCTTCATCTGGGATCCACCACTGCTCCGGATATCTGCCTCCTCTGGCTTAATCTGGGGATCCACCACTGATCCGGATATCTGCATGCATCTGGGGATCCACCACTGATCCGGATATCTGCATGCATCTGGGGATCCACCACTGATCCGGATATCTGCATGCATCTGGGGATCACTGTCCCAAGCCACTGCATATCTCAGGAGTAAGCGGTAGGCCTATATCACTGTAGTCAGGTAATGGACTCTGTTCCATGTGAGTTAGAAGCTAAGTCCTGACTAACCACTGGAGTCCAGAGGCTATGAACTAACCACTGGAGTCCAGAGGCTATGAACTAACCACTGGAGTCCAGAGGCTATGAACTAACCACTGGAGTCCAGAGGCTATGAACTAACCACTGGAGTCCAGAGGCTATGAACTAACCACACACAACCACAGGAGCACCTGATCTCTCACACATATCTGTTATCACTAATTAATTCACCTGTTGAACAAGCCAAGTTGTGTCCTCCGCTCTGCAGTGACTTTGTCCAACCTAGTATTATCAGAAAATACCACCTCAGTCTGAGATCATTATGAAACATGTTAGGATGAGATCAATGGATTGTAGAACCACACTAGTACTGCAGTAAGACCTATAGATGACCAGGTCAACATCATTACAACACACCCCCAGGACGTTACAGGTCAACATCATTACAACAAACCCCCGGCACGTTACAGGTTAACATCATCACAACACACCCCACACCCCCCAGGACGTTACAGGTTAACATCATCACCCCACACCCCCGGCACGTTACAGGTTAACATCATCACAACACACCCCCGGCACGTTACAGGTCAACATCATCACAACACACCCCCAGGACGTTACAGGTTAACATCATCACAACACACCCCCAGGACGTTACAGGTTAACATCATCACAACACACCCCACACCCCCCAGGACGTTACAGGTTAACATCATCACCCCACACCCCCGGCACGTTACAGGTTAACATCATCACAACACACCCCCGGCACGTTACAGGTCAACATCATCACAACACACCCCCAGGACGTTACAGGTTAACATCATCACAACACACCCCCAGGACGTTACAGGTTAACATCATCACAACACACCCCCAGGACGTCATCACAACACACCCCCGGCACGTTACAGGTTAACATCATCACAACACACCCCCAGGACGTTACAGGTTAACATCATCACAACACACCCCCAGGACGTTACAGGTTAACATCATCACAACACACCCCCAGCACGTTACAGGTTAACATCATCACAACAAACCCCCGGCACGTTACAGGTTAACATCATCACAACACACCCCCAGGACGTTACAGGTCAACATCATCACAACACACCCCCGGCACGTTACAGGTTAACATCATCACAACACACCCCACACCCCCCAGGACGTTACAGGTTAACATCATCACCCCACACCCCCGGCACGTTACAGGTTAACATCATCACAACACACCCCCGGCACGTTACAGGTTAACATCATCACCCCACACCCCCCAGGACGTTACAGGTTAACATCATCACAACACACCCCCAGGACGTTACAGGTTAACATCATCACAACACACCCCCAGGACGTTACAGGTTAACATCATCACAACACACCCCCGGCACGTTACAGGTTAACATCATTACAACACACCCCCAGGACGTTACAGGTTAACATCATCACAACACACCCCCAGGACGTTACAGGTTAACATCATCACAACACACCCCCAGGACGTTACAGGTTAACATCATCACAACACACCCCCAGGACGTTACAGGTTAACATCATTACAACACACCCCCAGGACGTTACAGGTTAACATCATCACAACACACCCCCAGGACGTTACAGGTTAACATCATCACAACACACCCCCAGGACGTTACAGGTTAACATCATCACAACACACCCCCAGGACGTTACAGGTTAACATCATCACAACACACCCCCGGCACGTTACAGGTTAACATCATTACAACACACCCCCAGGACGTTACAGGTTAACATCATCACAACACACCCCCAGGACGTTACAGGTTAACATCATCACAACACACCCCCGGCACGTTACAGGTTAACATCATCACAACACACCCCCAGGACCAGGGACGGCTTGTTCAATAGGGCGATATGGGCGACGCACTGCCAAACGGGAAAAGGAAGGGATTTTTTTTCTAATCAATTATTAAAAAAAAAAAAAAAAAAAAATTATAATTTTTTTTTATAAATTTATAAAAAATTATATCACGGCAACAGCAGTTATCAGTGTTCACGTCTGATCTGCCAGCCACTAAATGTCAAATCAGGCTAAAGTCGTGCTTCAAATGGCCCCGCCCGTTTTTTGGGCGATTTCAGTCAGGTTGAAAATCGCCCAGAAGTCTCTCATAGCCTGTCATGTAAAATCTATTTTTTTCACATTTCAAAGCTTTCAATACATTCTCTATGGGTGTCTGTGTGCATGCACTTACGCGCTTTCGTCATACGTGACGTAACGTTGAACGTAACTAAGACAATGGCGGCTATCAGCGTCTATGTTGCGACCTGCAGTGTGGCGTTATTTTATGTTTTTAATTTGTAGACTTAGTTTACAAACATTCTGCAAACATTCTGCTTTGGACTGATCTTCGGTTTTGGACTGATCTTGTTGATCGTGTACATACCCGCTACGAACGGACTAAATAATGAAAACGCTGCTGGCAGAGAGGTGGAGCCGGCCACCTTCACCCTGGTCAGAGCGGACCGCGATCCTGGTAAGAGAGCGACTCTGTACCCCGACATTGAACTGCTTTCTGTGTCATTGAACCTTACTATTGTTGATAAAACAAGTTTACTGGAGAACGGAGAAAAAGTAGAGACTTTTGGACAAGGTGGATAATTGTATAATATAAGGCAGTTTATTCAGAGGTAAAGATATCTGCAATCGCGTTCACGGACCCGTTCGTCAAACTCTTAGGGAGCTATAAATCAAGCCCCATTACTTACCATATCAGATAAGAGAAATTGCTGCAGCTACATATATTTTACATCCTGGCCCTACATAGTTCACTATTTGCATCACTTACCAAAATATTACATGTGGTCATATATGCTTGGAAAGTGGAGATGCCATAGAACGTCAAAAAAGTAAACATTGCTGGAGACACATTGCCGTTTTGGAGAAGACATCGCGTTTGCTAGCGAAGAGATTTGTTGTGGCAAATGAACTTGGGCTGGGAATTGCCAGGAACCTCACGATAAGATATATGCATCAGCATTGCGAGTCTCATGATTCTATACGTATTGCGATTCGATACTGTGATTTTATTGCGCACCATATGTCTGTTGCAGAGGGATCAGAAAGCCATGAGAACGAGTTTTGATCAGTCATGGAAATAAAAGTGCTGAAAACAAATTGGCTCCCAATGTGAAAAGATTGAGAACAAGCTATGAAGGAACAATAATGGTGTTTTGGTGCAGGTACAGCCAACTAGCGCTAAAATATTGCGATATTGTCAATACAGTATATCGTAAAGTATCACTATGTAACTTGATTTCTTTCACCCCAATCCCTCAAATTAACGGTAAATAACTGAATTGTTTGCCCCACATTTAGCTAAGATGATTAGCTAGCCAGCTAAAATGTTTTATTTAGTTAGCAGTCGCATCTACAATAGTTTACTGTCAATAACATGTCTCCAAAAATGACGTGGTGTCTCCAATTGTGTTGACATTTTACAATTGCAATGCGCATCCATGAGTATCCACTTTCTGTAGCTCAGCTGGTAGAGCATGGTGCTTGTAACGCCAAGGTAGTGGGTTCGATCCCCGGGACCACCCATACACAAAAATGTATGCACGCATGACTGTAAGTCGCTTTGGATAAAAGCGTCTGCTAAATGGCATATTATTATTATTATTATTATTATTATCTGAAGAGAGCCCCGAAACATTGTGTGCAGACATTTTATGCAATAAATGAAGTAGGTTCAATCTAGTAGTTCTGATCTTCTGATTGGTCCTGATGAGTTGGGCGAGGTCCCCTCCAGGCTACTGTCACTGTTGCATTGGCTCTGAGTCGGGTTCTCTGTCTTCAAATGTTCAGCCTAAGAGAGGGGATTTTTGTGTGTGTGTGTGTGTGTGTGTGTGTGTTTAACAGTGATGATGTGTGTGTGTGTGTGTGTTTAACAGTGATGATGTGTGTGTGTGTGTGTTTGTGTGTGTGTGTGTCCTCAGAGCAAGAACTCGTGAGTTGGAAGAACTGAGAGGCCTATGGCGTGGGTGTTGTCCTTGGCCACCTGCTGACAAGGCTGACAAGATAGGACCCTTTTGTCCATTGTTATTGGATAGGAACATAACTTATAACCAGCTCCTGACCTAAATAGATCTTAGCACAACATTTTACTCAACATATCATATTCCATATTCACTATAACAAATATATTTACTACGACATTAGCAAGAACCGCCACATCCTCAGCCGGCTAATCCAGTGTGTGAAGTTTTGCGGAGTGTTTGAGTTAGCTTTGCGAGGCAAAGATGAAACTGAGGGCTCCACCAACCCTGGTAAGCCAACACTTTTGAGATCAGTCAATAAATGCTTCTGGTATTGACTTATATGCTGCCCCTGTCTTCATGTTGTTGCTGGACATATCTTTTTTTAAATGTGTGTAGGTCACCTAAATCATCAGAAAAATTGCCCCTCCTGAGAATTTTTTCAGGAGCCGCCACTGCCCAGGACGTTACAGGTTAACATCATCACAACACACCCCCAGGACGTTACAGGTTAACATCATCACCCCACACCCCCAGGACGTTACAGGTTAACATCATCACCCCACACCCCCCAGGACGTTACAGGTTAACATCATCACAACACACCCCCAGCACGTTACAGGTTAACATCATCACAACACACCCCCAGCACGTCATCACAACACACCCCTGGCACGTTAGTAGGTAGAGTTTACTGTGTAGGCTACATTTTAGAATCCTTCTGATGGGAAACGGAATGGCAGGGCGATATTTCTTCCTCCTAATGAGGGACTGGAGTTACAGAGGGCTCATTGTTTAGCCACTGGTAGGGACGGAGGCGCTGCTGCTCTCAGGGCTGCTGCAAGCTACTGGGGTTGGCTGGTAGGGAGGGAGGGAGGGAGGGGCTGCTATCTGGGATTGGCTGTTAGGGAGGGAGGGAGGGAGGGGCTGCTATCTGGGATTGGCTGTTAGGGAGGGAGGGAGGGGCTGCTATCTGGGATTGGCTGTTAGGGAGGGAGGGAGGGGCTGCTATCTGGGATTGGCTGTTAGGGAGGGAGGGAGGGGCTGCTATCTGGGATTGGCTGTTAGGGAGGGAGGGAGGGGCTGCTATCTGGGATTGGCTGTTAGGGAGGGAGGGAGGGGCTGCTATCTGGGATTGGCTGTTAGGGAGGGAGGGAGGGGCTGCTATCTGGGATTGGCTGTTAGGGAGGGAGGGAGGGGATGCTATCTGGGGTTGGCTGGTAGGGAGGGAGGGAGGGGCTGCTATCTGGGGTTGGCTGGTAGGGAGGGAGGGAGGGGCTGCTATCTGGGATTGGCTGTTAGGGAGGGGCTGCTATCTGGGGTTGGCTGGTAGGGAGGGAGGGAGGGGCTGCTATCTGGGGTTGGCTGTTAGGGAGGGAGGGAGGGGCTGCTATCTGGGGTTGGCTGTTAGGGAGGGAGGGAGGGGCTGCTATCTGGGGTTGGCTGGTAGGGAGGGAGGGAGGGAGGGGCTGCTATCTGGGGTTGGCTGGTAGGGAGGGAGGGAGGGAGGGAGGGAGGGAGGGGCTGCTATCTGGGGTTGGCTGTTAGGGAGGGAGGGGCTGCTATCTGGGGTTGGCTGTTAGGGAGGGAGGGAGGGAGGGGCTGCTATCTGGGGTTGGCTGTTAGGGAGGGAGGGAGGGAGGGGCTGCTATCTGGGGTTGGCTGTTAGGGAGGGAGGGAGGGAGGGAGGGGATGCTATCTGGGGTTGGCTGTTAGGGAGGGAGGGAGGGAGGGAGGGGATGCTATCTGGGGTTGGCAGGGACTGAATCACACCCCCAGGCAGCAGCAGGTCAGCCCTCCACACTGCACTGTGCTTCTGCTGGAGAACAGAACACAGGGACCATTGTATGAGTCTGTCCATGAAGGGGTCACCATACCTCCCCTCTGACAAGCCCAGCCTTCAGGGCCAAGGGGGGAGGAAGGCCAGAGCCAGCACCATACACTAGTCACAGGGGAGGGAGGCCAGCACCATACACTAGTCACAGGGGAGGGAGGCCAGGCCAGCACCATACACCAGTCACAGGGGAGGGAGGCCAGGCCAGCACCATACACTAGTCACAGGGGAGGGAGGCCAGGCCAGCACCATACACTAGTCACAGGGGAGGGAGGCCAGAGCCAGCACCATACACTAGTCACAGGGGAGGGAGTCCAGAGCCAGCACCATACACCAGTCACAGGGGAGGGAGGCCGTCACTAGTCACAGGGGAGGGAGGCCAGGCCAGCACCATACACTAGTCACAGGGGAGGGAGGCCAGGCCAGCACCATACACTAGTCACAGGGGAGGGAGGCCAGGCCAGCACCATACACTAGTCACAGGGGAGGGAGGCCAGGCCAGCACCATACACTAGTCACAGGGGAGGGAGGCCAGGCCAGCACCATACACCAGTCACAGGGGAGGGAGTCCAGCACCATACACCAGTCACAGGGGAGGGAGGCCAGGCCAGCACCATACACTAGTCACAGGGGAGGGAGGCCAGCACCATACACTAGTCACAGGGGAGGGAGTCCAGAGCCAGCACCATACACTAGTCACAGGGGAGGGAGGCCAGGCCAGCACCATACACTAGTCACAGGGGAGGGAGGCCAGAGCCAGCACCATACACTAGTCACAGGGGAGGGAGGCCAGAGCCAGCACCATACACTAGTCACAGGGGAGGGAGGCCAGAGCCAGCACCATACACTAGTCACAGGGGAGGGAGGCCAGAGCCAGCACCATACACCAGTCACAGGGGAGGGAGGCCAGGCCAGCACCATACACCAGTCACAGGGGAGGGAGGCCAGCACCATACACCAGTCACAGGGGAGGGAGGCCAGGCCAGCACCATACACTAGTCACAGGGGAGGGAGGCCAGAGCCAGCACCATACACCAGTCACAGGGGAGGGAGGCCAGGCCAGCACCATACACTAGTCACAGGGGAGGGAGGCCAGGCCAGCACCATACACTAGTCACAGGGGAGGGAGGCCAGGCCAGCACCATACACTAGTCACAGGGGAGGGAGGCCAGGCCAGCACCATACACTAGTCACAGGGGAGGGAGGCCAGAGCCAGCACCATACACCAGTCACAGGGGAGGGAGGCCAGGCCAGCACCATACACTAGTCACAGGGGAGGGAGGCCGTCACCAGGCACAGGGTGGAGGAGGGAGGGAGGCCGTCACCAGGCACAGGGGAGGGAGGGAGGGAGGCTGTTTCTACCCGTTGGGCAGCAGCCTGTTATTTTAGCTAACTTTAGCTGAGACGCTTTTCCCTTTTTCCAGGTGGCAGGAGAGGAAGACTGGTGACAAGGGAAGAGGAACTGACAAGCAGCAAGACTGTTAGGGTCCGTTTTCTTCAGCCAAGCCTGGCTGTATGAACTGGAGGAGAGAGGATACACATGGAAGGAGTCAGTCACGGGCTGGACAGAAGCATGTCAACATGAAGAGGACTTAGACAGAGGGACAGAAGCATGTCGACATGGAGAGGACTTAGACAGAGGGACAGAAGCATATCAACATGGAGAGGACTTAGACAGAGGGACAGAAGCATGTCAACATGGAGAAGACTTAGACAGAGGGACAGAAGCATGTCAACATGGAGAGGACTTAGACAGAGGGACAGAAGCATGTCAACATGGAGAAGACTTAGACAGAGGGACAGAAGCATGTCAACATGGAGAGGACTTAGACAGAGGGACAGAAGCATGTCAACATGGAGAGGACTTAGACAGAGGGACAGAAGCATGTCAACATGGAGAGGACTTAGACAGAGGGACAGAAGCATGTCAACATGGAGAAGACTTAGACAGAGGGACAGAAGCATGTCAACATGGAGAGGACTTAGACAGAGGGACAGAAGCATGTCAACATGGAGAGGACTTAGACAGAGGGACAGAAGCATGTCAACATGGAGAGGACTTAGACAGAGGGACAGAAGCATGTCAACATGGAGAGGACTTAGACAGAGGGACAGAAGCATGTCAACATGGAGAGGACTTAGACAGAGGGACAGAAGCATGTCAACATGGAGAGGACTTAGACAGAGGGACAGAAGCATGTCAACATGGAGAGGACTTAGACAGAGGGACAGAAAGACAACATGGAGAGGACTTAGACAGAGGGACAGAAGCATGTCAACATGGAGAGGACTTCGAGGGACAGAATCATGGCAATGCTTTAGACGCTAAAAAATGAATTGTGCTCCTTGTTTGTGGACCTGTCAAAAGAGTTTGATATTGCTATTTTATTGAACAAGTTGTCCTCCACTGGCCTGAGCTCTGACGCCTGGTTTCATGATCATCTTAGTGACAGAACTCAGGCCATCGTGATTGATGGGGTTAAGTCCGAATTTCTTGAAGTACATAAAGGTGTTCCGCAGGGATCGATACTAGGACCTGTTCTTTTCACTATTTATATAAATTATATTGGTCAATCTGATAAAAACAATTAAACTCCTGCTTAATACGGGCAAAACTAAATACATGTTGTTTTCAAGTTCTGGTCAGATTGTCTCAGATAGATTCCATCTTCATTCATCAGATGATTCTATAATCCAACCAGTCCCTGCATACAAACACCTTGGTATTTAGATTGACAATGATTTAACGTTTAAAAGACATATGAATTAGCTTGTTAAGAAACTAAGATTTAAAGTGTTTTTTTTTTTTACAGAAACAGATCTTGTCTCTCTCTAGTCAGCAGGAAGCAGATTGTGCAGTCAACATTTCTACCTGTTATTGATTATGGTGATAGTATTTATCAACATTTCTACCTGTTATTGATTATGGTGATACTATTTATCAGCCTTTCTACCTGTTATTGATTATGGTGATACTGCTGCCTCTCCTCTTAAACCCCTGGATGCTGGTTTTCATAGCGCCCTTCGTTTTATCACAGGAGACCGTTGTATTACTAATCACTGTATTCTCTTTGAAGTCACGTAGATCACATCCTCACACTCTTTTTGTTTACAAAGCCCTGCTCCACAAACGTCCAACTTACCTAACGTCACTGTTAAGATTTAAATGAGAAGTTATCCAACCCGTTCACAGGGTTGGTTAACTCTGGAGACTCCTTAGAGAGGACTTTGGGAGACAGAAGCATGTCAACATGGAGAGGACTTAGAGGGACAGAAAGACAACATGGTTTAGCTGGCTGACAGAAAGACAACATGGTTTAGCTGGCTGACAGAAAGACAACATGGTTTAGCTGGCTGACAGAACGACAACATGGTTTACCTGCCTGACAGAAAGACAACATGGTTTAGCTGCCTGACAGAAAGACAACATGGTTTAGCTGCCTGACAGAGGGGGATCAGGTTGGTTAGTGCTGCCATGCCATAGGCCGAAAGGCCCAATCCTTCCATCCAATAGGCTAGGCTCTATCCGTCCATTGGCCAATCAGCCAGGCCCTGTCATTCCGTCCCGGTTACTGGTGTCATCAGCACTAATCCCTCTTCAATCCCCAGCAGAGCCAGAGAGCCTCAGCCTGACTCGGGGTGGCCTGGCCTGGCCTGGCTGTCTCCAGCTGGCTCTGGCCCTACCTCGCCTCGCTCCTGGTCTGGAGATAGCTGGCTGTGTCTGGTCTGGCATTTTTCTTCACAACCTCACCCTTGACCTCGGCCCCGACCTAGTCTGTACAGCAGATAAGTGTGGTTTCCAAGGTGTACAGCATAGGAGAGGAGAAAAGCCATAGAGCTTTAAAATGAACAACTGTATGGAGTCAACAGGGAAGGAAAAAAGCCTAACCACCATTACGTGACGCTTTAAACCGATGAGTTACAACAAACAATCAGTGTAGATGAAGGGGAGGAGACAGGTTAAAGAAGGATTTTTTAGCCTCGAGACAATTGAGACATGGATTGTGTATGTGTGCCATTCAGAGGGTGAATGGGCAAGACAAAATATTTATGTGCCTTTGAACTGGTTTTGGTAGTTGGTGCCAGGCGCACTGGTTTGAGTGTGTCAAGAACTGCAACACTGCTGGGTTTTTCACGCTCAGCAGTTTCCTGTGTGTATCAAGAATGGTCCACCACCCAAAGGACATCCAGCCAACTTGACACAACTGTGGGAAGCCTTGGAGTCAACACGAGCCAGCATCCCTGTCGAACGCTTTCGACACCTTGTAGAGTCCACGCCCCGACGAATTGAGGCTGTTCTGAGGGCAAAAAAAGGTGCAACTCAATATTAGGAAGGTGTTCCTAATGTTTTGTACACTGAGTATATTGGGACTATTGATTAAACTTTAATGTAGTGGTGTCTGTAATCATATTGATTAAACTTTAATGTAGTGGTGTGTGTAATCATGGCCTCTGCTGTCAGTGCTGTGACTGGAGTGGAATGTCAGTATTCTCATGTGTTCTGTTTCCACAGTGACGAATATCTAAAACAAACAACCTGGAATCATCTGTGAAAGAAGAAAACGCTCTAATGATAAAATGATGAACACACTTCAATAAAGAAATTGTTTATAGTAAATAGTGTGGATGTTTTCGGGAACTAAGAAGCCTAGAGAGTACAGGCTTTGGTAACACCGGTATGACAAACGGACATGACGGGTAGAGAGATTACAGAAGCATTTATACAATTGTAATTTATTGGACAGATATTGACATGCAGAACATTGCAGGTAAAATGTTCCAGTCAGTTGTTGCTACTGGAGACAAGAGTTGCATTATATGATATTTACATTTCGCTACATGACATTATATCTGTAACAGGCAGACAGACCTCACAGACCAGAACCGGGCCTGTATTCAAAAAGTAGTAGTACTGATCTAGGATCAGACCCCCCCCCCCCCCCCCCCCCCCCCCTGTATCAGATCCCCCCCCGTATCAGACCCCGTTAGACCCTATATGTAGTGCACTACTTTGGACCAAGGCACATAGGGCTCTGATCAAATGTAGTGCACTATATAGGGAATAGGGTGCATTTGGGACACAGTCCATGTCTCAGGGCACATGAAAGGTTCTGTTGTTAGTCCCATGAGTCTGTCTGTCTTTCTCAGGGTCAACATGCCAAACACTTCTCCTCCTCTGTCTTGCAGCCAAACACCGTTAACCATCCCTCCTGATCCATGGATAAAGTTCAGTCTCAGCCTAAGCACTCCAGAGGGTCATACCCCTCCAGTCCTACAGCTCAACCCTCTCCCACCGCTGGGCCTGCTGTTTGCAGCTGCAAGTTAGGATTCAACCTTCACATTGTTTCTACTTCATTATTTGCTCAAACAGGCATTCTAGAGAAGTAAGAAATGTCCCGACAATATACAGATGAAATGACCCAGTTTAGCCTGCTATGATTTCCTAACCCAGAGGTGCAGAGAGAAGGAGCTAGCCGACACCAGTAACGAGCTAACCATTCAGAGGTATATACTGTTCATAGCCCAGGGGAGAAGATGGGCCATTCTGAGGTACTGTATATACTGTTACCAGCCCAGGGGAGAAGATGGGCCATTCTGAGGTACTGTATATACTGTTACCAGCCCAGGGGAGAAGATGGGCCATTCTGAGGTACTGTATATACTGTTACCAGCCCAGGGGAGAAGATGGGCCATTCTGAGGTACTGTATATACTGTTACCAGCCCAGGGGAGAAGATGGGCCATTCTGAGGTACTGTATATACTGTTACCAGCCCAGGGGAGAAGATGGGCCATTCTGAGGTACTGTATATACTGTTACCAGCCCAGGGGAGAAGATGGGCCATTCTGAGGTACTGTATATACTGTTACCAGCCCAGGGGAGAAGATGGGCCATTCTGAGGTACTGTATATACTGTTACCAGCCCAGGGGAGAAGATGGGCCATTCTGAGGTACTGTATATACTGTTACCAGCCCAGGGGAGAAGATGGGCCATAGATGGGAGGTGTGACAGAGAGAGAGAGATACGCCCAGGCCGTGAGTAGGCAAACAGGCCCAACCTCCAATCTTACACTAGCCCAAGCCAATGGCATGTACAAGATGCTCAGCAGGCTCTGCTCACACTTACTGGTCTGAGGCCAAACCACACGACTAACAACATTGGACACTTTATGGAGCACAAAGCCTTCACTATCTCATCCTGGAATATTAGAGGCCTGAGGTCATCTGACTTTGGCTTAAAGAGCAGGAACCTGGACTTCACCAAAGAAATCAGAAATACAGACATTGTCATCCTACAAGAAACATGGTATAGAGGAGACGGACCCACTGGTTGCCCTCTAGGTTACAGAGAGCTGGTAGTCCCATCCACCAAACTACCAGGTGTGAAACAGGGAAGAGGGGGTATGCTCATTTGGTAAAGAGCAGACCTAACTCACTCTATTAAATGAATCAAAACAGGAACATTTTACATTTGGCTAGAAATTCAAAAGGAAATTTCTCAACAGTGAAAAATGTCCTCCTGTGTGCTACCTATATCCCCCCACTAGAATCCCTACTTTAATGAAGACAGCTTCTCCATCCAAGAGGGGGAAATCAATAATTTCCAGGCCCAGGGGCATGTATTAGTCTGTGGCGACCTAAATGCCAGAACTGGACAAGAACCTGACACCCTTAGCACACAGGAGGACAAACACTTACCTGGAGGTGACAGCATTCCCTCCCCCATATGCCCCCCTAGGCACAACTACGACAACATAACCAACAAAAACGGGTCACAACTCCTGCAGCTCTGTCGCACGCTGGATCTGTACATAGTCAATGGTAGGCTTCGAGGAGACTCCTATGGTAGGTACACCTATAGCTCATCTCTTGGCAGTAGTACTGTAGACTACTTTATCACTGACCTCAACCCAAAGTCTCTCAGAGCGTTCACAGTCAGCCCACTGACACCCCTATCAGACCACAGCAAAATCACAGTCTACTTGAAAGAGCAATACTCAATCATGAGGCATCAAAGCCAAAGGAACTGACTAATATTAAGAAATGCTATAGATGGAAGGAAAGTAGTGTGGAAACCTTCCCAAAAACAATTAGGAAACAACAAATTCAATCCCTTTTAGATAACATCCTGGAAAAAACGTTTTACTGTAATAGTGAAGGTGTAAACTTGGCAGTAGAAAACCTAAACAGTATATTTGACCTCTCAGCTTCCCTATCAAATCTAAAAATGTCAAGCAGAAAACCTAAGAAAATTAACAACAATGACAAATGGTTTGATGAAGAATGCAAAAAGAAAGAAATTGAGAAACCTATCCAACCAAAAACATAAGAGACCCAGAAAACCTGAGCCTACGCCTTCACCATGGTGAATAACTAAAACAATACAGAAATACACTATGGAAAAAGAAGGAACAGCACATCAGAAATCAGCTCAATGTAAATGAAGAATCCATAGACTCCAAGCACTTCTGGGAAAATTGGAACACACTAAACAAACAACATGAAGAGTTATCTATCCAAAATGGAGATGTATGGATAAACCACTTCTCCAATCTTTTTGGCTAAATAACAAAGAACAAACAGCAAAAACATATACATGATCAAATACAAATCTTAGAATCAACTATTAAAGCCTACCAGAACCCACTGGATTCTCCAATTACATTGAATGAACTACAGGACAAAATACAAACCCTCCAACCCAAAAAGGCCTGTGGTGTTGATGTTATCCTCAATGAAATGATACAATTTAAATTGGCTATACTTAAACTCTTTAACATAAAGGCATCTTCCCCAATATTTGGAACCAAGGACTGATCACCCCAATCCACAAAAGTTGAGACAAATCTGACCCCAATAACTACCGTGGGATATGCGTCAACAGCAACCTTGGAAAATCCTCAAAACAATGTACTGAGCAAATGTCAAATTGGCTTTTTATCAAATTACCGTACGGCAGACCACCAAAACAAAGGCAAAGTCTTCTGATGCTTTGTTGATTTCAAAAAAGCTTTTGACTCAATTTGGCATGAGGGTCTGCTATACAAATTGATGGAAAGTGGTGTTGGGGGAAAAAAATACGACATTATAAAATCTATATACACAAACAAGTGTGCGGTTAAAATTGGCAAAAAACACACATTTCTTTCCACAGGGCCGTGGGGTGAGACAGGGATGCAGCTTAAGTCCCACCCTCTTCAACATATATAATATCAACGAATTGGCGAGGGCACTAGAACAGTCTGCAGCACCCGGCCTCACCCTACTAGAATCTGAAGTCAAATGTCTACTTTTGGAGGGCCTACAGCAGCACCTAGATCTTCTGCACAGATTATGTCAGACCTGGGCCCTGAGAGTAAATCTCAGTAAGACAAAAATAATGGTGTTCCAAAAAAGGTCCAGTTGCCAGGACAACAAATACAAATTCCATCTAGACACCATTGCCCTAGAGCACACAAAAAACTATACATACCTCGGACTAAACATCAGCCCCACAGGTAACTTCCACAAAGCTGTGAACGATCTGAGAGACAAGGCAAGAAGGGCCTTCTATGCCATGAAAAGGAACATAAAATTCAACATATATTTTACATTTTAGTCATTTAGCAGACGCTCTTATCCAGAGCGACTTACAGTTAGTGAGTGCATACATGTTGTTGTTTTTTCATACTGGCACCCCGTGGGAATCGAACCCACAACCCTGGCGTTGCAAACGCCATGCTCTACCAACTGAGCTACACGGGGCCCAATTAGGATCTGGCTAAAAATACTTGAATCAGTTATAGAACCCATTGCCCTTTATGGTTGTGAGGTCTAGGGTCCGCTCACCAACCAAGAATTCACAAAATGGGACAAACACCAAATTGAGACTCTGCATGCAGAATTCTGAAAAAATATCCTCTGTGTACAACGTAAAACACCAAATAATGCATGCAGAGCAGAATTAGGCCGATACCCACTAATGATCAAAATCCAGAAAAGAGCCGTTAAATTCTACAAACACCTAAAAGGAATTCCCAAACCTTCCATAACAAAGCCATCACCTACAGAGAGATGAACTTGGAGAAGAGTCCCCTAAGCAAGCTGGTCCTGGGGCTCTGTTCACAAACACAAACAGACCCCACAGAGCCCCAGGACAGCAACACAATTAGACCCAAACAAATCCTGAGAAAACAAAAATCTATTTACTTGACACATTGCAAAGAATCAACAAAAAAACAGCGCAAACTAGAATGCTATTTGGCCCTAAACAGAGAATACACAGTGGCAGAATACCTGACCACTATGACTGACCCAAACTTAAGGAAAGCTTTGACTATGTACAGACTCAGTGAGCATAGCCTTGCTATTGAGAAAGGCCGCCGTAGGCAGACCTGGCTCTCAAGAAAAAACAGGCTATGTGCACACTGCCCACAAAATGAGGTGGAAACTGAGCTGCACTTCCTATCCTCCTGCCAAATGTATGACCATATTAGAGACACATATTTCCTTCAGATTACACAGACCCACAAATAATTTGAAAACAAACCCAATTTTGATAAACTCCCACATCTATTGGGTGAAATACCACAGTGTGCCATCACATCAGCAAGATGTGTGACCTGTTGCCACAAGAAAAGGGCAACCAGTGAAGAACAAACACCTTTGTAAATACAACCCATATTTACAGTGCCTTTGGAAAGTATTCAGACCCCTTGACTTTTTCCACATTTTGTTACGTTACAGCCTTATTCTAAAATGGATTAAACATATTTTCTCAGCAATCTACACACAATACCCCATAATGACAAAGTGAAAACAGGTTTTTACATTTTTTAGCAAACGTATTAAAAATTAAAAACAGAAATACCTTATTTACATAAGTATTCAGACCCTTTGCTATGAGACTCGAAATTGAGCTCAGGTGCATCCTGTTTCCATTGATCATCCTTGAGATGTTTCTACAACTTGATTGGAGTCCACCTGTGGTAAATTCAATTGATTGGACATGATTTGGAAAGGCATACACCTGTCTATATAAGGTCCCACAGTTGACAGTGCATGTCAGAGCAAAAACCAAGCCATGAGGTCAAAGCAATTGTCCGTAGAGCTCAGAGACAGGACTGTGTCGAGGCACAGATCTGGAGAAGGGTTCCAAAACATTTATGCAGCATTGAAGGTCCCCAAGAACACAGTGGCCGCCATCATTCTTAAATGGAAGAAGTTTGGAACTACCAAGACTCTTCCTAGAGCTGGCCGCCAGCCAAACTGAGCAATCGGGGGAGAAGGGCCTTGGTCAGGGAGGT
The DNA here is from genome assembly GCF_964263955.1 of Coregonus lavaretus. NCBI lineage: Eukaryota > Metazoa > Chordata > Actinopteri > Salmoniformes > Salmonidae > Coregonus > Coregonus lavaretus. Next base: position 60,064,855 of record NC_139998.1, read on the forward strand.
GACCAAGAACCCGATGGTCACTCTGACAGAGCTCTAGAGTTCCTCTGTGGAGATGGAAGAACCTCCCAGAAGGACAACCATCTCTGAAAGACTCCACCAATCAGGCCTTTATGGTAGAGTGGCCAGACGGAAGCCACTCCTCAGTAAAAGGCACATGACAGCCCACTTGGTGTTTGCCAAAAGTCACCTAAAGACTCTCAGACCATGAGAAACAAGATTCTCTGGTCTGATGAAACCAAGATTGAACTCTTTGGCCTGAATGCCAAGCATCATGTCTGGAGGAAACCAGGCACCATCCCTACGGTGAAGCATGGTGGTGGCAGCATCATGCTGTGGCGATGTTTTTCAGCTGCAGGGACTGGGAGACTAGTCAGGATCGAGGAAAAGATGAATGGAGCAAAGTACAGAGAGATCATTGATGAAAACCTACTCCAGAGCACTCAGGTTCACCTTCCAACAGGACAACGACCCTAAGCACACAGCCAAGACAATGCAGGAGTGGCTTCGGGACAAGTCTCTGAATGTCCTTGAGTGGCCCAGCCAGAGCCGGACTTGAACCCGATCGAACATCTCTGGATAGAACTGAAAATAGCTGTACAGCAACGTTCCCCATCCAACCTGACAAAGCTTGAGAGGATCTGCAGAGAAGAATGGGAGAAACTCCCCAAATACAGGTGTGCCAAGCTTGTAGCGTCATACCCAAGAAGACTCTAGGCTGTAATCGCTGCCAAAGGTGCTTCAACAAAGTACTGAGTAAAGAGTCTGAATACTTGTGTAAATGTGATATTTCCATTTTCTATTTTATATACACTTGCAAAAATGTCAAGAAAACTGTTTTTGCTTTGTCATTATGTGTGTAGATTGAAGAGGAAAAAATATATTTTAGAATAAGGATGTAACATAACAAAATGTGGAAAAAGTCAAGAGGTCTGAATACGTGTGACAGAGAGAGAGCTAGATGGGAGGTGTGACAGAGAGAGGGAGTAATGTTCTGTAACCATGGCTGTTGGCTAGGCTCAGGTCCAGATATGACAAGTTTATGTTTCTAATCACGAGAGAGAGATGTGTTTAATCACATTGGCTCTTCGAGACAGAGTGGTGAAGAAGTCAATGTGTTAACAGAGACAGGGCTTCAGACCAGACCTGGGGCTCCAGACCAGACCAGACCTGGGGCTTCAGACCAGACCAGACCTGGGGCTTCAGCCCAGACCAGACCTGGGGCTTCAGACCAGACCAGACCTGGGGCTTCAGACCAGACCAGACCTGGGGCTTCAGACCAGGCCAGACCTGGGGCTCCAGACCAGACCAGACCTGGGGCTCCAGACCAGACCAGACCTGGAGCTTCAGACCAGACCAGACCTGGGGCTCCAGACCAGACCAGACCTGGGGCTTCAGACCAGACCAGACCTGGGGCTCCAGACCAGACCAGACCTGGGGCTCCAGACCAGACCAGACCTGGGGCTCCAGACCAGACCAGACCTGGGGCTTCAGACCAGACCTGGGGCTTCAGACCAGACCAGACCTGGGGCTTCAGACCAGACGAGGAAATCTTTCAAACAAACACTGTGAGCGTTGGCTCTGGCTCAACACGGCAAAGTGACGTTCTCAACTACAAACAAGGAAGTGGGGCACAGAAGCAATCTTTCCCCATTGACAGCAGTTCAGCCAAGCCTGAATTGAAGCCACAATGACACACATTTGTACATTTTTATTTGTATTATAACTGGATTATATATCCTGTCCAAATGTTGTGAATGATATATATTCATGTCATAGTCACCAGTCAACTCCATTACACTCAAAAGTTACTTTAGCTTCAACCAGTTAGCATGCTAATAGCACAACCAGCACACGAAAATGTATATTTTTAAGGGGTATGCAGTAGGTTGGTAACGATATCAAACAACATTCCCAGCTAATGAGAAAACAGTCATGGTATTTAATTTCAGAGAATGAACAGGATTTAACAAGGCAACCTTGGGGCTAATTTGACAGGGCGCCAACGGCAGATTTTGAGGGATTTTTACATCCGTACCCCAGTAGAGGGGCATGGCCACTGTGAAACGTCATTCCGTGAGGCCCCAGGTCTGGTCTGGTCTGCCAGGAGTGATAAAGTAATGTTCAGTGGTATTGATCAAGTAATTTTTAGTGGTATTGTTAACAAACACATCCCCCATTAAGAAAATGAGAATTAAAAACAGGTTCAGCCCCTGGTTCGACCGTGATCTGGCAGAGTTACTCCACATCAAGAATTCCATTTGGCGAAAGGCTCGGCACACGCTTACTCAGGCTGACTGGCTCTCGTTCAGGCAAATGAGAAATAAGTGCTCTCAGGCTATCCAGAAGGACAAAGTTAGTTACTTTAAGGAGCAGTTCTCTCTCTGTGGGTCTAACCCCAAGAAGTTCTGGAAAACGGTGAAAGACCTGGAGAATTAACCCTCCTCCTCACAGCTGCCCATGTCCCTTAATGTTGATGATGTGGTTGTTACTGACAAGGAGCACATGGCTGAGCTCTTTAATCACCACTTCATTAAGTCAGGATTCCTATTTGACTCAGCCACGCCTCCTTGCCCGTCCAACACTTCCTCATCTCCCAGCCCTTCTAATGTGACTAGCCCCGATGCTCCTCCCTCTTTTTCCCCCGCTACAAAGTTCCTCCCTGCAGGCGGTCACTGAGTCCGAGGTGCTAAAGGAGCTCCTTAAACTTGACCCCAAAAAAACATCTGGGTCAGATGGTTTAGACCCTTTCTTCTTTAAGGTTGCTGCCCCTATCATCACCAAGCCTGTCTCTGACCTTTAACCTGTCTCTCCTCTCTGGGGAGGTTCCCATTGCTTGGAAGGCAGCCACGGTGCGTCCTTTATTTAAAGGGGGAGATCAAGCTGATCCTAACTGTTATAGGCCAATTTCTATCTTGCCCTGTTTATCAGAAGTGTTGGAAAAACTTGTCAATAATCAGCTGACTGGCTTTCTTGATGTCTATAGTATTCTCTCTGGTAGGCAATCTGGTTTCTGCTCAGGTTATGGATGTGTCACTGCAACCTTATAGGTCCTAAATGATGTCACCATTGCCCTTGATTCTAAGCAATGTTGTGCTGCTATTTTTATTGACTTGGCCAAAGCTTTTGATACGGTAGACCATTCCATCCTTGTGGGCCGGTTAAGGAGTATTGGTGTCTCTGAGGGGTCTTTGGCCTGGTTTGATAACTACCTCTCTCAAAGAGTGCAGTGTATAAAGTCAGAACATCTGCTGTCTCAGCCACTGCCTGTCACCAAGGGAGTACCCCAAGGCTCGATCCTAGGCCCCACGCTCTTCTCAATTTATATCAACAATATAGCTCAGGCAGTAGGAAGCTCTCTCATCCATTTTGGATACAGATGATACAGTCTTATACTCAGCTGGCCCCTCCCTGGATTTTGTGTTAAACGCTCTACAACAAAGCTTTCTTAGTGTCCAACAAGCTTTCTCTGCCCTTAACCTTGTTCTGAACACCTCCAAAACAAAGGTCATGTGGTTTGGTAAGAAGAATGCCCCTCCCTCTCCCCACCGGTGTGATTACTACCTCTGAGGGTTTAGAGCTTGAGGTAGTCACCTCATACTAGTACTTGGGAGTATGGCTAGACGGTACACTGTCCTTCTCTCAGCACATATCAAAGCTGCAGGCTAAGGTTAAATCTAGACTTGGTTTCCTCTATCGTAATCGCTCCTCTTTCACCCCAGCTGCCAAACTAACCCTGATTCAGATGACCATCCTACCCATGCTAGATTACGGAGACGTAATTTATAGATCGGCAGGTAAGGGTGCTCTCCAGCGGCTAGATGTTCTTTACCATTCGGCCATCAGATTTGCCACCAATGCTCTTTACAGGACACATCACTGCACTCTATACTCCTCTGTAAACTGGTCATCTCTGTGTACCCGTCGCAAGACCCACTGGTTGATGCTTATTTATAAAACCCTGTTAGGCCTCACTCCCCCCTATCTGAGATACCTACTGCAGCCCTCATCCTCCACATACAACACCTGTTCTGCCAGTCACATTCTGTTAAAGGTCCCCAAAGCACACACATCCCTGGGTCGCTCCTCTTTTCAGTTCACTGCAGCTAGCGACTGGAACGAGCTGCAAAAAACACTCAAACTGGACAGTTTTATTTCAATCTCTTCATTCAAAGACTCAATCATGGACACTCTTACTGACAGTTGTGGCTGCTTCGTGTGATGTATTGTTGTCTCTACCTTCTTGCCCTTTGTGCTGTTGTCTGTGCCCAATAATGTTTGTACCATGTCTAGTGCTGCTACCATGTTGTGCTGCTGCCATGTTGTGTTGCTACCATGTTGTGCTGCTACCATGTTGTGCTGCTACCATGTTGTGTTGCTGCCATGTTGTGTTGCTACCATGTTGTGCTGCTGCCATGTTGTTGTCATGTTGGGTTGCTACTGTAGTATATTAAGATTATGATTTGGTGAATGTATTCTAGTGGAACCTGAGGGGATGTTTATTTTAGTTCCAAAAGAGCCGTTTTTAGGGTGACGCCCCAGGGGAGACAGGTGATTGGACAGCAGAGGGAGCAACCCATATTTTTGCATACCTTATAAGTATAGGCTAGACAAAGGAGAGGTTAGAACAGACATATTATCTTTGGACACTGTTCTCCAGCCCGGCAGGGTCTGTAAACTTATGCTGACATCTTGTGATATAAATAAAACTTATAATCAAAGTACAGCCTAAGCGGACTCTTTGTTTGACAGCAATAATTACCAGCATTGACGCAATACTACAAATGGGGGCTCGTCCGGGATCGGTCTGCATCTTCCTTGTGTTCCATTCATGAGCCGCGAGGTGACTCCCGCTCAAGCCGGCTATAAGGTGAGATTCCTCACACATTTTGGGCGCTAGTTGGTTCGCTGGCTTATGGGTGCATTGGAAAGGTGTACCGTGTAAATTACTTGTGTGTGTGCTGATGTGTTTTTGTTGCTGTCGACTAAGGGTTTGTAATAATTATTCTAAATTTTGTTGCATTGGTGAACGGCGCAAAAGGAGAAGGAATAGGCTTGAATAGGAATTCTAGAACAATCGATGGTAGTGAATAAGGCAGATATACCAGGCAGATATACCAGGCAGATATACCAGGCAGATATACAAGGCAGATATACAAGGCAGAGATACCAGGCAGATATACAAGGCAGATATACCAGGCAGATATACAAGGCAGATATACCAGGCAGATATACAAGGCAGATATACCAGGCAGATATACCAGGCAGATATACCAGGCAGATATACAAGGCAGATATACCAGGCAGATATACCAGGCAGATATACCAGGCAGATATACAAGGCAGATATACCAGGCAGATATACAAGGCAGATATACAAGGCAGATATACCAGGCAGATATACAAGGCAGAGATACAAGGCAGAGATACGTATACAATTAGGGCATTGCAATCTTGTAAAGACCCCAGGGGGGCGATCCAGGATGGGCCGAAAATCCTTTTGCGCGTTAGATGTGTATTAGGTGAGTTCGGGGAACTCGGGACGGTGGAATATATTTGATTGTGGTTACTGCTCATCTTCTATCCGACGGGGTATCTGTTTGGGGGAACCTCTCAGTAGATATCCATTGAACTCACGGCATCATAAAAGGTAGAGAATAAGACAAAGAAAAAGGGCAATGCAGGTTACATTGTTACATGTTGCACGCCACATGGTACATACATGCTAAGGCTGAATGCTAATGCTAAATGCTAATTGTGTTACATGCTGCATGCTAACATGTGACCTTAGAGGGCCATTGCGATGGAATAAAGCCTCTTAAATTATGTTTGTGTGTGTAGAATTCAGGTTCTATGCTTTGTGAGCTCTGTTAAATGTTGTTTGACTATGAGGAGAGAACGGAGTTACAGCAGGACTGTTAACTGTCTGTTTGGATTGGGGGGAGAGCTGAGAAGCTCCCTTCCACGGTGAAATCGTATTGATAAATGTACCGCGCATGCGTGTGATTTTACGGCACTACACTACGATGCGTGTGATTTTACGGCACTACACTACGATGCGTGTGATTTTACTACATTAGATTACGACACGTGTGATTTTACGGCACTACACTACGACACGTTTGATTTTACGGCACTAGATTATGACACGTTTGATTTTACGGCACTACACTACAACACGTGGGATTTTACTAAACTACAACACGTGGGATTTTACTAAACTACAACACGTGGGATTTTACGACACTAGTGTGACGTAGGGGTAAATCGGTCATTCCTCTGTTAGACTGTGCTGCGGGGAGAGACGGACACGGACGAACGGAGAGATTTGAAAACGAATGGAATGTTCTGGGTGTTACGTCGGCTGTTGTTTGAAAATGAAACTATTTGTTGAGATCTATTGAATTTATAAATTAGATATATGTTGACGGATTAAAATAAATAAAATAAAATGACGGATTAAAATAAATAAAAATGTTATTGAGCTATTTATTCCTGAGTTAATTCTTAGAGCGAATGTGAGTGGAGGAATATTGAATGCTGGAAATAACTCAGTGAGTGTATAAACTTTAAATGCTTGTCTGTCCTTTTTGTTCCCTTGTCATATGAGAGGCGATAGGATGAGAGGAGAGAGAGAGAGAAAGAGAGGAGGTGCTGACGTGTACATCACGTGACAAGGTGTGACGCGACAGAGGATCGAGTCAGATATCAAGCTAGTGCTGTTCTGTTTACAAAATCTTCCCCTACAGGATATTTGATGTTATGACAATTTCGCAGAGACTTGGCAACAGACTGATCAATTGAATAAAATTTGCATTTTGGAGTTTCTGTGCATCACTTGGTTTGATTACAGTTCTGTTGGAAATCAAGTACTGACATTATTCTGTGAAATTAAGATAATTGGGTGCTTATTAAACTTTATGAGTATTGTAGTGTTGTAGGATTGGAAGTCTTTGTTTTTTGGGATTGCTGTGAAGTTGACTACTTGCATTTACTTTCCTGATGGGATGTGGTAAGATAGCCACTAATTGATAAATTGGTAAAATAGGATCTAGAAGAAAAAAAAATGTTTTTGATTATTCATAATTTTTTAATTGATTTTTTAATTGATTTTTTAATTTTAATAAAAATAAAAATAAAAGGATTTTTTTTTTTTTATTGATTTTTTTAATATTCATATTTTTGTTGATTGATTTAAAAAAAATGGGGAGAAAGGACAGCAAGGCTATGAAAGTCATTACACCGGTTGATATAGTTGAAAATAGTAATCCTTTAGTTAAGGGTATTGCGAGGTTATCCGGCAAATGGAACAAACGTTGGCCTGACATTGAACAACCATGGCCAGTGGAAGGGACTCTTAACCCTGACGTCATCAACATCATGAAAGTGCTTCTGTCAATTTACAAGGCAGATCAAAAGAAGGGGAAAAAAAGGGAACGACGTAAAGAAAAGAGACAAAGAGAGCTGGGTGTTCTTAAGCTGTTTGAAGATGAAGGACAAAAACTGATGAAAGATACCAACGATAAGAGAAACAAAGGTATAGAGAAAATGCTAAAGGAAGAGAAGGCGACAGAAAAACTAAGGGCAGAAGTCAGTATACCTTTCTCACATACGGATTCAGCAAAAAGACCCCCACCTTATGAGAAGGAAGTAGAGCTTAGGGATGTTTATCCTCAGCTTCCAGTGATCATCAAGGAGGGTGATTATTGCATCAGAGATGAAGATGAACAAATAATAGAGAGAGGACAAGCAGAAACGACCATAAAAATGCATCCAAACTCCAAAAGTAAAAAGAAAACGAGATGTCTGGAAACTAAGGGTGGAATGAGGTTAAGTAGGATGGAACTGGATGAGGACGATGATGATGATCAGAGTGATGCAGAGGGGATCATGGGTGGATATGATCCTGTGATCAAACGGAGGTTGGCCAGAACGGAAAGAAGGGGTGAGGAAGGTTTGAAGAAGAAGTGTACAAGATATTCTAGTTCTGATGAAAGCAAAGAGGAAGACAGCGATAAAGATTTGGAGACTAAAGGTACTGCGTATTCAAGAGGATTTTATCCTACAAGGACTGGCACAGAAGAAATAGAAAGAGATATAGACCGATGCGTATCATGCCTGGATAAAGCGTGTAGTTTCGAAGAAGTAAAAGAACTGGAGGAACAACTCAAGACGCTGAAGATAAAGAGGGAGAAACTGCGAAGAAAAGAATCCAGAGAAGTTGAGGGAAAATATACATTGAGGCCAAGGAAAAAGGCCACGAGTAAAATGATGCCAGTTATCATTCGAGGTCAAAACTTAGAATATAAGCCTTTGCAAAATACCGATATGTCAAATATACTTGAGAAGCTGCCTACTCTTCAAGATGGGGCCTATCCTTGGATTTTGAAATTGGAAGAAATTACGGTGGGAACACAGTCAGCCATAGGAGACGTTAAGAGACTTTTGGCTAATCTCCTTGGGATTCCAGATATGGAAGAAGTCTTTCAGAGAGCTGGACTCAATAGATATGTAGGGACTGCAGTGAACGATCCTGAATTGTTGGCTGCAAGTAGGAATCGTCTGTGGAGAGCATTGAAAGATACATTTCCAACAAATGTGCATCCTGATAATATTCTGATTGACCCACTAGGACAACAAGAAAATCCGAGAGCCTATGTGTCAAGAGTTCATCAAGTGTGGAGAAATATTACTGGAAATGATCCAGATGTGAGTCAAATTGAGCAGTCAATTTTGAGAGCTAAACTGCAAATGGGACTGCCCTCACCAGTAAGGAGCAAACTGGCAGAAGTGGTTGGACTTGGAAGCATGACAAAAGGTGTCTATACCGATCATATAGCCCATCAAGTGGATCTGTACAGGAAAAAGGAACACAACCAGAAAGAACAGGACGAAGAAACTCTCAGAAAACTCAATCAAATACAACTGGTGGAGAATAAGAAGGAGAAGAAACAAGCTTTGGTTATGCAGAATCAGTGTGCACCAAATCAACAATCACTGCCACAGCTTCAACAGGACCAGTTCCAACCGCAATTGTACCAGCCACCAAGGACGGTACCAGTTGTTTCATATCCACAGCCAGTTTCTGGACAGACACAGAATTGGAGAGGAAGAGGACGAGAAGGCTTAGAAGGAGGAGGAAGGTTTCAGCCACACTTCCAGCAATCTCAAGAAGTGTGTTATAATTGTGGACAGGGTGGTCACTATGCCCGTGACTGCAATAAGTCAGGAGGAAACATCAGAGGGAATTTCAGAGGAAGATACAGGGGCCAGTCAAGATCATCTGGAGGACCGGTGAACCCCTATAGGGGTCCGGAGCAAGGATTCTAGAGGTGCCTAGAAGATCCGAAAGGGGGGTGTCAGCTGGTAGCATCAGGACCGGAAAAAGATCCAACAATTGAGGTGAAAATAAACAACCGACCATTGGAAGTGATGGCGGATAGCGGAGCTGCGTTCACCTGTGTTCGGCCTGAAGATGCTACACATCTCCCTATGTCCAATCAACTCATTAGGACAATCGGATTTGAGGGAGTAAAACAGCTGATTCCTCTTACGGAACCAATTGAGCTCTGCTATAAAAATCAGAAAATTACAATACCCATACTGGTATCAGAACATACACCTGTTGCATTATTGGGAAGAGATGCATTGTGTAAATTGAACTGTACAATAAGATGAAATGCCAAAGGAAAAGGTTTACCAATTGTTGATGATGACAGAGATGGATTCGTCTTCAGTATTCTGGATTGGAAATCTCAGTGAAGATTTTATGAAGCAGGCTAAGATATGGGAGAGATTTATTGTTGCAAATATGCCGGATGCGAGGCTTCCGGAATATCCATTCCATTGTACGCTCAAGTATTTCAAGAAGGCTGCTCAACCACACTCAGAGGAATGGTTGAGTCATCAACCGAAGAATGTTCAACTTAGCTCAAGTTGCATTATTTTAGGACCACAAGGAGCAGCTATGAAGATAAACACAGACGACTATCTGAATAAAGAATTTGAGATTGAGAAGAGTGTGCCACATGTTACCTTGTTGGTTTCGGAAGGCTATGAGCAGAAGCAAATAGGAGAAATGATGACAGAAGCAGAGAAACTTATTTTCAGACCAATGAAAGAGAATTTGGCGATCTGGAGAAGTGAAGATCAACGATTTCTTAAAATAATGATTTTGGCTCAAGGACAAGGAGAGCCACAGGCTGTAGGGATGACACATGAATCTATTTGCAATATGAAGATGGATTCAGACTCTATGAAAGAGGAGATGTTGCAACAAGTTCCAGAAGGGTTGTGGTCTCAACACAGTACCGATATTGGACTTGTGAAATCAGCCCAACCTGTGAAAGTTGAACTTCGACCAGGAGCCAGACATCCATGGAAAAATCAGTATCCATTGAAAGATGAAGCAATCCAAGGGATTGAACCACAAATTGAAGGACTTTCGAAAGCAGGTGTTTTAAGGACAACAAAAAACCCTCGGAGTAACACGCCTTTGTGGCCTGTGGAAAAAACAGATGAAACTTATCGTGTGGTTCATGATTTGAGAGCGGTGAATGAGGTAGTAACTGACTTTCCAGCGGAGGTGCCAGACCCGCATACCTTGTTAGCCCAAATTCCTCCTGATGCGACACATTTTACGGTGTTAGACTTATGTGGGGCATTTTTTAGTGTTCCACTTAGTGTGGAGAGTCAGAATTTATTTGGGTTCACATATAAGGGACAATTCTATGAGTACAGTCGAATGCCACAGGGGTACCGGCATAGTCCTCATATCTTCAATAAAGTACTGAAGGATGATTTGGTAGGGATAGATCAGATATTGCACAGCACTGTCATTCAGTACGTAGATGATATAATTGTTTGCTCACAAAATAAGGAAACATGTCATAGAGACTCAATTAAATTGCTACAGGTATTGGCAGAAAAGGGGCATAAGGTTTCACAGAAAAAGCTGCAATATTGCCAGGAGAAGGTTGTGTATTTAGGTCAAAACATAACGCATGGCCACAGAAACATTTTGGACAGGCAAGTGGAAACTATTCGTAAGGCGCCGAAGCCTAGAACGGTCAGAGAGATGATGACATTTCTGGGTATTGCTGGTTATTCCTCAGCTTGGGTGGAGGGTTATACTAGTTTGATGGCACCTTTGAGAGCTATGGTTAGGGGTACTGAGAGTGGTCAACTCCATAGCAATCTTTCCTGGACACAGGAAGGCCATGTGGCATTTGAAACGATCAAACAGAGGTTGCAGGAGGCACCTGCACTTACACTACCAGATTACTCAAATAACTTTTTGCTATATGTGTCTACTTCTACTGGAGGTAGATATGCGTGTGCAGTTCTTTGTCAACCGACAGGCACGGGACGAATCCTCAGCCTATTTCCTACTACTCTACTGCTTATTCAGAGGTAGAACTAGGGTTACCACTGTGCTACAGAGCAATGGTGGGAGTATATTCAATGTATGACAAAGCATCATCGGTCACGATGGGTTACCCAGTAACAATTCTTACCCATCATAGTCTCAGAAATCTTCTGAACTATGGGAAATATACATTGACTATGCCTAGGCTCAGAAACTATCATAGGCTCTTAGAGCAGGAAGATGTCACCCTAGTGAGGTGTGATACAGTAAATCCAGCCGAGAGTTTACCAACTTCAGAGGATGGTGAGCCACATGATTGTGTCCAAGAAGCAGAGAGATATTCGAGGCTTAGATCAGATTTGCAAGCCTTTCCATTACGTGAGGCAGACCTGGAGTATTGGACTGATGGGTCTTGTTATCGGGTGGGAGATAAATTGTGTGCTGGTTATGCAGTAGTTAAAGGCAGAGGAACTGGATTTGTTGTGGAAAAGGCTGAAGTAATACCACAGCCTGCGTCTGCACAACTTGCTGAACTTGTGGGGCTAACAGAAGCATGTTTGTTAGCAGAAGGAAAGCGAGTAACGATATACACTGATTCAGCATATGCACATAGTGTATGTCATTTGTTTGGGACAGTATGGAAAGGTCGAGGGTTTAAGAAAACGGATGGTTCTCCGATACAACATCATGCGCAAATAATGAAACTGTTGAATGCTATGATGAAGCCTAAAGAGATAGCGATAGCTAAGTGTGCAGCTCACAAAACAGATGTGTCAAAAGTGACACAAGGGAACAAAGCTGCTGATGAAGCTGCAAAAGCCGTCACAGGAGCGGATAAATTAGGAAAAGTTTTTCTGGTCACTCATGGAGTGGACTTGGAAGACAAAATTACGCTTCAGGATGTAATTTTGATGCAGGAAGCTGCTTCTATGATCGACAAACAGCTATGGCTAGACCAAGGAGCGGTCAAAGATGCTACTGGTCTGTGGAGAAACCATGAGGGGTTGATAGTAGCGCCTCTAGACCTCTTAGGTCTGATGATTCAGGAAGCACATGGGTTAGCTCATGTTGCGAGGGGGGAGGTTAACAGAAAGATCACAAAGGAATATGGTTTTTGGGCTCCATATTTGTTTGAACAAATTGATTATATGATAGGAAGGTGCACAATTTGTCTTACAAATAATGTTCGAAGAGGGGTAACTGTTCATCCGGGTTACATTCCTACACCAAAAGGTCCTATGCGTGAGTTGGTTATTGACTTTGTTGATATGATAAAACCAGTTGATGGGAAAAGATACATGTTGGTGGTTGTAGATAGATTTTCACGATGGACGGAGGCTTGTCCAACCAAGCGTAAAGATGCTCAGTCGGTTGCCAAGTTCTTGTGTAAAGAAGTCATAAGCAGGTGGGGATTACCCGATCGAATATCCTCAGACAATGGAAGGGAATTTGTGGATAAATCAGTTAAATTGATGTTGCAAAAATTGGGAATTAAGCAACGTCTTGGAGCAGTTTATCACCCACAAAGTCAAGGGATGTGTGAAAGAATGAACGGTGTCTTGAAAAATCGCATTGTGAAGATTTGTCAACATACGGGTCTAAACTGGATAGCGGCGCTTCCTTTAGCACTAATGGTGTGTCGCTCAAGTGAGTTACGTGATCTACGTATGACACCCCATGAGTTGGTAACAGGAAGAAGGATGCCTACGCCTTGTTTGCGAACAAGCGGAAAGGGTCCAAGCTTGGCCCTGTTGGAAGATGAAATGAGAGCGTACGTTACATATATGGCCAATTTTCATAAAAAGTTGTCCACATATGTTTCTGACAGGCAAAGACAAGAAGAGGTGCAGGAGGAGCTTGAGGAGGAAAAGAGGAATACAGTACAACCGGGGGACAAAGTATTCGTAAAGGTATTCAGAAGGAAGTGGTATAATGAACGTCGTGAAGGACCATTTGAAGTGGTTCGTAGTACTGGAACAGCTGTCCAGGTTAAGGGGTCTCCTACGTGGTATCATTTGTCACATTGTGTTAAAGCGCCTGGAGAAGAGGTGCCACGCGCAGAGAGAGAGGATGGAGATAGGGGAGAACAGGAAGAGGGAGAAATTATCAATGTTGGGGATAACGTTGATAATGTTTACACTTCTGATGATGCCAGAGATGACTATGCAATGGATGGAAAGGAAAGGGGATTTGGGGAAATTGATTTTCAATACGTCCCAGAAGCAACAGGGAATATTTCAGTGGAATGTGAAGCAGCGGAGATCACCAAGGGCAACTCTGTTACAGGAGAAGCTAGTGATTCAGTTAGACAAAGTAGGCCTAGACCAGTTAGGAGAAAAGTCAGACCAAAACGTTACGAAAACTAGGGTTGAAGTAACTCTAGGACAGTCAGCTCAGCTCCCATGTAAGTGCACGGGAGAGAACAGTGGTGAAGGGAAATTTAGAGTTCAGTGGGAAGATAGATATGGCAGGAGTTTAGATCTGTTAGGAGCAGTTGCATTGAGAAAGTATGCGTTGCTGAATGATGAGAGAACAATGAAGATTGAGGGTGATTGCGGTATCTATATTTACAATTCCCAGCAGGAAGATCAAGGTGATTATAAATGTATTTTTTATAATCAACAGGTTGAAAGTGAGGGATTAGAGTTAGGACTGATAGTTAATGTAGTGACACTAGTGGTGATAGATGGAAATACAAGTGAAGAGTTAAGAGTCTTAGGGAGAATGGATGAAGTAACAACAATGACATCAACACTTCAGTCTATTATAACAACAGTGAGAAGCAATTTAACTCTTTCAACATTGAGAGTTATTAAAGCCATAAATATATCGCATTTGATTACAAGGGAACCAATAGCTCCAGCACCAATTTTAGAAGAAAATACTGTTATTAGGGTTAGGATGGGTGATACAGCTCATCTTCCTTGTAGCTGTGAGAGATGGAGTGGGGGAGGGGACGTTCCTCCCACATGGAGAGATAATTATGGAGAAGAAGTATTGTTATCAGGACCAGATGTAGAAGCTGTGCCCCCTAGTCAAAGGAAGTATATTTTGTACAACAATATGAAGGGGAAGAGGGTTATGAGTGATTGTTCACTTATTTTGCATAATGTTACAGAGAAAGATCAGGGAGAATATATGTGTACTTATCTAGTGCAAGCATAAAAATTTGTTCCGGTTAAGAATTATTGGTTAAAAGGCTATGTAATTCGTAAAGTGACGCTTATAATGGAAGAGTTGAAGTCTGTTGAAGCTTCCACAGTCACCAAAGGAGTTCAGGAGAAGTATATTACAGTAGCCACTCCAACAGTAAATAATACACAGAGGATATCGGTAGCTTTCCCACTAGAAGTAGTTAAGGGTGTTAATACATCAACTAAATCAACTACTTTAATGGTAACTTTGGAAGGGATTAATGGTACGACGGCAATAACAAATGTAGGAAGTATGACACCGACACCAACAACAACTTTTCTGAAATTAAAGGATGTAACAAGAGTGACTCAGGAGTTTATGGTACGGATGGAGAGTGCTGTCAATGGTAGTAAGGATAGGGTTAAAATAGGAGAGCAAATGGTGGTAGAGAAGAATATAGATTCATCTGAAATAGTGCAAGATACTATCATGGAGGTACAGGATGAGTTCTTTGATTTCAACATAACATCAGAAGATACATCTGATCAATACCGCTCGTTAGGGAAAAGAGAAACTAAATGGAAGGCATATGGATTTGATTCTTCTGTTTTGAAGATTAAAGATGAATGGGCAGGTAGAAATATTTGGTTCCAACAGTTAACTCATTCTGTAAGATCAGTGAGGAATCTTGAGGGTCCATGTCTGTTGAGAATTCCAGCACCAGGCACGTGGGGTTCCATTTTAGAGACGGTCGCTCAACCGCTATCGAGTACGTGTCAATCTTATGCTTTGTCATGGCTGTTGTATCAGCGACAATCATTAACAGATAAAATAATGTCGTTGTCAAAACATTTGTTTAAGCCTAGGTTTAGGTGTTCTTGGTTAAATGAATTACCCTATGTGAATTTGTTAGATGGGAAGGAAAATCAGGTAACAGCGAACCCTGAAGCATTGGAGGTGAAAGCAGTGAGGGCTAAAAGTTGTTTTTGTTCTAATAAAACATATGATGGAAAGGGTATGTTCATGGGAATATCAGATTGTGATGATTATATGATGACTTTGGGTAAGCATGAACATAAGGTTAGAGATGAGAAATATAATGTTACTTTTTATGTTCCCGGTAGTAAGAACAGCAAGACTTTGATGGTGGAAGATCAGATTTTGCCTGGCAATGTGACTATTGGGAATTTTAGAGATATTTGGTGGGTTTGTGGTGATAAAGCATATATATTCTTACCCTATGGATGGACAGGATGTTGTTACATGTCAACGTTGAAGCTTCAATATGAGGCTTTTACCATTAAAAGAAGGGTAGCACCGGACACAGATAAAGCTGAAGCTAGGGTTGGAAATAGGGTGAAAAGAGACATGGCGACATTTCATAGTCTTGAAGCCTACCATTGGAGGATAAGTCTAGGAGAGAAGTGGGGACTGGGACTTTTTCCATGGTATGGTGTAACATTTTTGTCAGATCATATTGATAATATTACCTATACTTTGCAGGGGTTTGCGAATGAAACAATAAGAGGGTTTAACCTTCTGTCAAATACTCAAAGAAGTCACAGACTGACGCTGTTGAAACATGATATGGGTCTTAACTATATTTTAGCAAAACAAGGTGGCTTATGTTTGGCTATGAATCTGACGGGGGATGATTGCTATACTTTGATCCCAGATAGTTCCGATAATATCACAAGTGTTATAGATGCGTTGAAGAATATAAGGGATGCGTTTGGTAGATCTGAAGGAGCTGGATGGTCAGCGAAGACTTGGTTGCAAGATCAGTTAGGCCCAGTAGGAGCAGTGATGGTTCAGATTTTAGTAGCAGCTCTGATAGCGCTTTGTGTGATGTTTTGCTTTTGTACTTTGTTACTGACCTTTGCGAAAGCTATGATATTAAGATGGGTTGGAGTTGTGATGCCTGGAGACAACACTCAGATGCCGTTGTTGACTGTTCCTGATCTGGATGAAGATGGACAAGTGGGACTGGATGGAGTATTGATGGATAAATATCCTTTTTGATTATTTGATCATTTTTCAATTTTCTTTTCAATATTAGTGTGATTTTAGTATGATGTTATGAATCAAAGGGGGGAAATAGGATAATGTGATTCATACATCATTTATATATAATTTTTTATATTCTTAGTTCATATTGATGTTTTAATTTGAAAGTGTTGTTTTGCAAAAGATACTGTTTGGTCTTTTCTTTTCTTCCAGAAGCATATGGGGGAATATGTAGAGATTGAAATACGCAAACAAGGACAATATGAAAGGACAATGACTGGAGGAGATGGAACAAGGAAGGTGTGGAAAGATTCCGATTCCATCATCAACGATGCATTGGATCGACACTGCTGAGGAGATAAAGTGTAGTGGACTACATTCCAGTGTCTGCAATGAAATATAGACATATTTGCATGTGTAATACATAATGTGTGTCATATTCTTAGGTATTAATTTTTGTAGAATGATATTTGATGGTATTGGATACATGTGGGGATCTTAGATGTTTTTGTTTATTTCGGGAATGCTTAGGGACATGGAGTTTAGGCAGGGATAGAGATCCACTGTAGGGTCCGATGGGTCGACCAGCCTGAGAGTGGACATTTTGGATAGTATTTTGTTTGCTGGGGCTTTCATGTGTATTTAATTGCATCATAGTTTCAAATGCATTGATAAAGATTTATGAGTTGATCTGGAGTACCTAGGTGGTTGCCTGGGGCAGAGGGACCGTGAGAGAATTTTACTGTCTTGATTGATGGATGGATATTTGGAACGAAAGCTGCCAGACAGTTTTTCGCTCTCACACTCCATAAAGATTTGTTCATATTTCATAGTAATGTATTCACACTTCATAAACATTTGTTCATATTTCATAGTAATGTATTCACACTTCATAAACATTTGTTCATATTTCATAGAAAGGTATTTACACTCTAGAGAAAAATGTTTTTTGGTTTAATGTTAAAGATACTCAATAAGATAAATTGTTACTTGTCATAATCCTGTTCTTTTTGTTTTCGAGACTTTTAGTTCGTCTCGAAGGGGGGAATATGTAGTATATTAAGATTATGATTTGGTGAATGTATTCTAGTGGAACCTGAGGGGATGTTTATTTTAGTTCCAAAAGAGCCGTTTTTAGGGTGACGCCCCAGGGGAGACAGGTGATTGGACAGCAGAGGGAGCAACCCATATTTTTGCATACCTTATAAGTATAGGCTAGACAAAGGAGAGGTTAGAACAGACATATTATCTTTGGACACTGTTCTCCAGCCCGGCAGGGTCTGTAAACTTATGCTGACATCTTGTGATATAAATAAAACTTATAATCAAAGTACAGCCTAAGCGGACTCTTTGTTTGACAGCAATAATTACCAGCATTGACGTGATACTACACTACCTTGCTGTGTTGTCATGTGTTGCTGCCATGCTATGTTGTTGTCTTTGGTCTCTCTTTATGTAGTGTTGTGGTGTCTCTCTTTATGTAGTGTTGTGGCGTCTCTCTTTATGTAGTGTTGTGGTGTCTCTCTTTATGTAGTGTTGTGGTGTCTCTCTTTATGTAGTGTTGTGGCGTCTCTCTTTATGTAGTGTTGTGGCGTCTCTCTATATGTAGTGTTGTGGCGTCTCTCTTTATGTAGTGTTGTGGCTTCTCTCTTTATGTAGTGTTGTGGTGTCTCTCTTTATGTAGTGTTGTGGTGTCTCTCTTTATGTAGTGTTGTGGTGTCTCTCTTTATGTAGTGTTGTGGCGTCTCTCTTTATGTAGTGTTGTGGTGTCTCTCTTTATGTAGTGTTGTGGCGTCTCTCTTTATGTAGTGTTGTGGTGTCTCTCTTTATGTAGTGTTGTGGTGTCTCTCTTTATGTAGTGTTGTGGTGTCTCTCTTTATGTAGTGTTGTGGCGTCTCTCTATATGTAGTGTTGTGGCGTCTCTCTTTATGTAGTGTTGTGGCTTCTCTCTTTATGTAGTGTTGTGGTGTCTCTCTTTATGTAGTGTTGTGGTGTCTCTCTTTATGTAGTGTTGTGGTGTCTCTCTTTATGTAGTGTTGTGGCGTCTCTCTTTATGTAGTGTTGTGGTGTCTCTCTTTATGTAGTGTTGTGGCGTCTCTCTTTATGTAGTGTTGTGGCGTCTCTCTTTATGTAGTGTTGTGGTGTCTCTCTTTATGTAGTGTTGTGGTGTCTCTCTTTATGTAGTGTTGTGGTGTCTCTCTTTATGTAGTGTTGTGGTGTCTCTCTTTATGTAGGGTTGTGGCGTCTCTTTATGTAGTGTTGTGGTGTCTCTCTTTATGTAGTGTTGTGGTCTCTCTTTATGTACTGTTGTGGCGTCTCTCTTTATGTAGTGTTGTGGTGTCTCTATGTAGTGTTGTCTTAGGTCTCTCTTTATGTAGTGTTGTGGTGTCTCTCTTTATGTAGTGTTGTGGTGTTTCTCTTTATGTAGTGTTGTCGTGTCTCTCTTTATGTAGTGTTGTGGTGTCTCTTTATGTAGTGTTGTGGCGTCTCTCTTTATGTAGTGTTGTGGCGTCTCTATGTAGTGTTGTGGCGTCTCTATGTAGTGTTGTCTTAGGTCTCTCTTTATGTAGTGTTGTGGTGTCTCTCTTTATGTAGTGTTGTGGTGTCTCTCTTTATGTAGTGTTGTGGCGTCTCTCTTTATGTAGTGTTGTGGCGTCTCTCTTTATGTAGTGTTGTGGTGTCTCTCTTTATGTAGTGTTGTGGTGTCTCTCTTTATGTAGTGTTGTGGTGTCTCTCTTTATGTAGTGTTGTGGTGTCTCTCTTTATGTAGGGTTGTGGCGTCTCTTTATGTAGTGTTGTGGTGTCTCTCTTTATGTAGTGTTGTGGTCTCTCTTTATGTACTGTTGTGGCGTCTCTCTTTATGTAGTGTTGTGGTGTCTCTATGTAGTGTTGTCTTAGGTCTCTCTTTATGTAGTGTTGTGGTGTCTCTCTTTATGTAGTGTTGTGGTGTTTCTCTTTATGTAGTGTTGTCGTGTCTCTCTTTATGTAGTGTTGTGGTGTCTCTTTATGTAGTGTTGTGGCGTCTCTCTTTATGTAGTGTTGTGGCGTCTCTATGTAGTGTTGTGGCGTCTCTATGTAGTGTTGTCTTAGGTCTCTCTTTATGTAGTGTTGTGGTGTCTCTCTTTATGTAGTGTTGTGGTGTCTCTCTTTATGTAGTGTTGTGGTGTCTCTCTTTATGTAGTGTTGTGGCGTCTCTCTTTATGTAGTGTTGTGGCTTCTCTCTTTATGTAGTGTTGTGGTGTCTCTCTTTATGTAGTGTTGTGGTGTCTCTCTTTATGTAGTGTTGTGGTGTCTCTCTTTATGTAGTGTTGTGGCGTCTCTCTTTATGTAGTGTTGTGGCGTCTCTCTTTATGTAGTGTTGTGGCGTCTCTCTTTATGTAGTGTTGTGGTGTCTCTCTTTATGTAGTGTTGTGAAGTCTCTCTTTATGTAGTGTTGTGGTGTCTCTCTTTATGTAGTGTTGTGGCGTCTCTCTATATGTAGTGTTGTGGCGTCTCTCTTTATGTAGTGTTGTGGCTTCTCTCTTTATGTAGTGTTGTGGTGTCTCTCTTTATGTAGTGTTGTGGTGTCTCTCTTTATGTAGTGTTGTGGTGTCTCTCTTTATGTAGTGTTGTGGCGTCTCTCTTTATGTAGTGTTGTGGTGTCTCTCTTTATGTAGTGTTGTGGCGTCTCTCTTTATGTAGTGTTGTGGCGTCTCTCTTTATGTAGTGTTGTGGTGTCTCTCTTTATGTAGTGTTGTGGTGTCTCTCTTTATGTAGTGTTGTGGTGTCTCTCTTTATGTAGTGTTGTGGTGTCTCTCTTTATGTAGGGTTGTGGCGTCTCTTTATGTAGTGTTGTGGTGTCTCTCTTTATGTAGTGTTGTGGTCTCTCTTTATGTACTGTTGTGGCGTCTCTCTTTATGTAGTGTTGTGGTGTCTCTATGTAGTGTTGTCTTAGGTCTCTCTTTATGTAGTGTTGTGGTGTCTATCTTTATGTAGTGTTGTGGTGTTTCTCTTTATGTAGTGTTGTCGTGTCTCTCTTTATGTAGTGTTGTGGTGTCTCTTTATGTAGTGTTGTGGCGTCTCTCTTTATGTAGTGTTGTGGCGTCTCTATGTAGTGTTGTGGCGTCTCTATGTAGTGTTGTCTTAGGTCTCTCTTTATGTAGTGTTGTGGTGTCTCTCTTTATGTAGTGTTGTGGTGTCTCTCTTTATGTAGTGTTGTGGTGTCTCTCTTTATGTAGTGTTGTGGTGTCTCTTTATGTAGTGTTGTGGCGTCTCTCTTTATGTAGTGTTGTGGCGTCTCTCTTTATGTAGTGTTGTGGTGTCTCTCTTTATGTAGTGTTGTGGTGTCTCTCTTTATGTAGTGTTGTGGTGTCTCTCTTTATGTAGTGTTGTGGTGTCTCTTTATGTAGTGTTGTGGTGTCTCTCTTTATGTAGTGTTGTGGCGTCTCTCTTTATGTAGTGTTGTGGCGTCTCTCTTTATGTAGTGTTGTGGCGTCTCTCTTTATGTAGTGTTGTGGCGTCTCTCTTTATGTAGTGTTGTGGTGTCTCTCTTTATGTAGTGTTGTGGCATCTCTCTTTATGTAGTGTTGTGGTGTCTCTATGTAGTGTTGTGGTGTCTCTCTTTATGTAGTGTTGTGGTGTCTCTTTATGTAGTGTTGTGGTGTCTCTTTATGTAGTGTTGTGGCGTCTCTCTTTATGTAGTGTTGTGGCGTCTCTCTTTATGTAGTGTTGTGGTGTCTCTCTTTATGTAGTGTTGTGGTGTCTCTCTTTATGTAGTGTTGTGGTGTCTCTTTATGTAGTGTTGTGGTGTCTCTCTTTATGTAGTGTTGTGGTGTCTCTCTTTATGTAGTGTTGTGGCGTCTCTCTTTATGTAGTGTTGTGGTGTCTCTCTTTATGTAGTGTTGTGGCGTCTCTCTTTATGTAGTGTTGTGGCGTCTCTCTTTATGTAGTGTTGTGGTGTCTCTCTTTATGTAGTGTTGTGGCGTCTCTCTTTATGTAGTGTTGTGGTGTCTCTCTTTATGTAGTGTTGTGGCGTCTCTCTTTATGTAGTGTTGTGGCGTCTCTCTTTATGTAGTGTTGTGGCGTCTCTCTTTATGTAGTGTTGTGGTGTCTCTTTATGTAGTGTTGTGGCGTCTCTCTTTATGTAGTGTTGTGGCGTCTCTATGTAGTGTTGTGGCGTCTCTATGTAGTGTTGTCTTAGGTCTCTCTTTATGCAGTGTTGTGGTGTCTCTCTTTATGTAGTGTTGTGGTGTCTCTCTTTATGTAGTGTTGTGGTGTCTCTTTATGTAGTGTTGTGGCGTCTCTCTTTATGTAGTGTTGTGGCGTCTCTCTTTATGTAGTGTTGTGGTGTCTCTCTTTATGTAGTGTTGTGGTGTCTCTCTTTATGTAGTGTTGTGGTGTCTCTCTTTATGTAGTGTTGTGGTGTCTCTTTATGTAGTGTTGTGGTGTCTCCCTTTATGTAGTGTTGTGGCGTCTCTCTTTATGTAGTGTTGTGGCGTCTCTCTTTATGTAGTGTTGTGGCGTCTCTCTTTATGTAGTGTTGTGGCGTCTCTCTTTATGTAGTGTTGTGGCGTCTCTCTTTATGTAGTGTTGTGGCGTCTCTCTTTATGTAGTGTTGTGGTGTCTCTCTTTATGTAGTGTTGTGGTGTCTCTCTTTATGTAGTGTTGTGGCGTCTCTCTTTATGTAGTGTTGTGGTGTCTCTCTTTATGTAGTGTTGTGGCGTCTCTCTTTATGTAGTGTTGTGGCGTCTCTCTTTATGTAGTGTTGTGGTGTCTCTCTTTATGTAGTGTTGTGGTGTCTCTCTTTATGTAGTGTTGTGGTGTCTCTCTTTATGTAGTGTTGTGGTGTCTCTCTTTATGTAGGGTTGTGGCGTCTCTTTATGTAGTGTTGTGGTGTCTCTTTATGTAGTGTTGTGGTGTCTCTTTATGTAGTGTTGTGGCGTCTCTCTTTATGTAGTGTTGTGGCGTCTCTCTTTATGTAGTGTTGTGGCGTCTCTCTTTATGTAGTGTTGTGGCGTCTCTCTTTATGTAGTGTTGTGGCGTCTCTCTTTATGTAGTGTTGTGGCGTCTCTCTTTATGTAGTGTTGTGGTGTCTCTCTTTATGTAGTGTTGTGGCGTCTCTCTTTATGTAGTGTTGTGGCGTCTCTCTTTATGTAGTGTTGTGGCGTCTCTCTTTATGTAGTGTTGTGGTGTCTCTTTATGTAGTGTTGTGGCGTCTCTCTTTATGTAGTGTTGTGGCGTCTCTATGTAGTGTTGTGGCGTCTCTATGTAGTGTTGTCTTAGGTCTCTCTTTATGCAGTGTTGTGGTGTCTCTCTTTATGTAGTGTTGTGGTGTCTCTCTTTATGTAGTGTTGTGGTGTCTCTTTATGTAGTGTTGTGGCGTCTCTCTTTATGTAGTGTTGTGGCGTCTCTCTTTATGTAGTGTTGTGGTGTCTCTCTTTATGTAGTGTTGTGGTGTCTCTCTTTATGTAGTGTTGTGGTGTCTCTCTTTATGTAGTGTTGTGGTGTCTCTTTATGTAGTGTTGTGGTGTCTCTCTTTATGTAGTGTTGTGGCGTCTCTCTTTATGTAGTGTTGTGGCGTCTCTCTTTATGTAGTGTTGTGGCGTCTCTCTTTATGTAGTGTTGTGGCGTCTCTCTTTATGTAGTGTTGTGGCGTCTCTCTTTATGTAGTGTTGTGGCGTCTCTCTTTATGTAGTGTTGTGGTGTCTCTCTTTATGTAGTGTTGTGGTGTCTCTCTTTATGTAGTGTTGTGGCGTCTCTCTTTATGTAGTGTTGTGGTGTCTCTCTTTATGTAGTGTTGTGGCGTCTCTCTTTATGTAGTGTTGTGGCGTCTCTCTTTATGTAGTGTTGTGGTGTCTCTCTTTATGTAGTGTTGTGGTGTCTCTCTTTATGTAGTGTTGTGGTGTCTCTCTTTATGTAGTGTTGTGGTGTCTCTCTTTATGTAGGGTTGTGGCGTCTCTTTATGTAGTGTTGTGGTGTCTCTCTTTATGTAGTGTTGTGGTCTCTCTTTATGTACTGTTGTGGCGTCTCTCTTTATGTAGTGTTGTGGTGTCTCTATGTAGTGTTGTCTTAGGTCTCTCTTTATGTAGTGTTGTGGTGTCTCTCTTTATGTAGTGTTGTGGTGTCTCTCTTTATGTAGTGTTGTCGTGTCTCTCTTTATGTAGTGTTGTGGTGTCTCTTTATGTAGTGTTGTGGCGTCTCTCTTTATGTAGTGTTGTGGCGTCTCTATGTAGTGTTGTGGCGTCTCTATGTAGTGTTGTATTAGGTCTCTCTTTATGTAGTGTTGTGGTGTCTCTCTTTATGTAGTGTTGTGGTGTCTCTCTTTATGTAGTGTTGTGGTGTCTCTCTTTATGTAGTGTTGTGGTGTCTCTTTATGTAGTGTTGTGGCGTCTCTCTTTATGTAGTGTTGTGGCGTCTCTCTTTATGTAGTGTTGTGGTGTCTCTCTTTATGTAGTGTTGTGGCATCTCTCTTTATGTAGTGTTGTGGTGTCTCTATGTAGTGTTGTGGTGTCTCTCTTTATGTAGTGTTGTGGTGTCTCTTTATGTAGTGTTGTGGTGTCTCTTTATGTAGTGTTGTGGCGTCTCTCTTTATGTAGTGTTGTGGCGTCTCTCTTTATGTAGTGTTGTGGTGTCTCTCTTTATGTAGTGTTGTGGTGTCTCTCTTTATGTAGTGTTGTGGTGTCTCTTTATGTAGTGTTGTGGTGTCTCTCTTTATGTAGTGTTGTGGTGTCTCTCTTTATGTAGTGTTGTGGCGTCTCTCTTTATGTAGTGTTGTGGTGTCTCTCTTTATGTAGTGTTGTGGCGTCTCTCTTTATGTAGTGTTGTGGCGTCTCTCTTTATGTAGTGTTGTGGTGTCTCTCTTTATGTAGTGTTGTGGCGTCTCTCTTTATGTAGTGTTGTGGTGTCTCTCTTTATGTAGTGTTGTGGCGTCTCTCTTTATGTAGTGTTGTGGCGTCTCTCTTTATGTAGTGTTGTGGCGTCTCTCTTTATGTAGTGTTGTGGTGTCTCTTTATGTAGTGTTGTGGCGTCTCTCTTTATGTAGTGTTGTGGCGTCTCTATGTAGTGTTGTGGCGTCTCTATGTAGTGTTGTCTTAGGTCTCTCTTTATGTAGTGTTGTGGTGTCTCTCTTTATGTAGTGTTGTGGTGTCTCTCTTTATGTAGTGTTGTGGTGTCTCTTTATGTAGTGTTGTGGCGTCTCTCTTTATGTAGTGTTGTGGCGTCTCTCTTTATGTAGTGTTGTGGTGTCTCTCTTTATGTAGTGTTGTGGTGTCTCTCTTTATGTAGTGTTGTGGTGTCTCTCTTTATGTAGTGTTGTGGTGTCTCTTTATGTAGTGTTGTGGTGTCTCTCTTTATGTAGTGTTGTGGCGTCTCTCTTTATGTAGTGTTGTGGCGTCTCTCTTTATGTAGTGTTGTGGCGTCTCTCTTTATGTAGTGTTGTGGCGTCTCTCTTTATGTAGTGTTGTGGCGTCTCTCTTTATGTAGTGTTGTGGCGTCTCTCTTTATGTAGTGTTGTGGTGTCTCTATGTAGTGTTGTGGTGTCTCTCTTTATGTAGTGTTGTGGTGTCTCTTTATGTAGTGTTGTGGTGTCTCTTTATGTAGTGTTGTGGCGTCTCTCTTTATGTAGTGTTGTGGCGTCTCTCTTTATGTAGTGTTGTGGTGTCTCTCTTTATGTAGTGTTGTGGTGTCTCTCTTTATGTAGTGTTGTGGTGTCTCTTTATGTAGTGTTGTGGTGTCTCTCTTTATGTAGTGTTGTGGTGTCTCTCTTTATGTAGTGTTGTGGCGTCTCTCTTTATGTAGTGTTGTGGCGTCTCTCTTTATGTAGTGTTGTGGCGTCTCTCTTTATGTAGTGTTGTGGTGTCTCTCTTTATGTAGTGTTGTGGTGTCTATGTAGTGTTGTGGCGTCTCTCTTTATGTAGTGTTGTGGCGTCTCTCTTTATGTAGTGTTGTGGTGTCTCTCTTTAGTGTTGTGGTGTCTCTCTTTATGTAGTGTTGTGGTGTCTCTTTATGTAGTGTTGTGGTGTCTCTTTATGTAGTGTTGTGGTGTCTCTTTATGTAGTGTTGTGGTGTCTCTCTTTATGTAGTGTTGTGGTGTCTCTCTTTATGTAGTGTTGTGGTGTCTCTCTTTATGTAGTGTTGTGGTGTCTCTCTTTATGTAGTGTTGTGGTGTCTCTCTTTATGTAGTGTTGTGGTGTCTCTCTTTATGTAGTGTTGTGGTGTCTCTCTTTATGTAGTGTTGTGGTGTCTCTCTTTATGTAGTGTTGTGGTGTCTCTCTTTATGTAGTGTTGTGGTGTCTCTCTTTATGTAGTGTTATGGTGTCTCTTTATGTAGTGTTGTGGCGTCTCTCTTTATGTAGTGTTGTGGCGTCTCTCTTTATGTAGTGTTGTGGTGTCTCTCTTTATGTAGTGTTGTGGTGTCTCTCTTTATGTAGTGTTGTGGTGTCTCTCTTTATGTAGTGTTGTGGTGTCTCTTTATGTAGTGTTGTGGTGTCTCTCTTTATGTAGTGTTGTGGCGTCTCTCTTTATGTAGTGTTGTGGCGTCTGTCTTTATGTAGTGTTGTGGCGTCTCTCTTTATGTAGTGTTGTGGCGTCTGTCTTTATGTAGTGTTGTGGCGTCTCTCTTTATGTAGTGTTGTGGCGTCTCTCTTTATGTAGTGTTGTGGTGTCTCTCTTTATGTAGTGTTGTGGTGTCTCTTTATGTAGTGTTGTGGTGTCTCTTTATGTAGTGTTGTGGTGTCTCTCTTTATGTAGTGTTGTGGTGTCTCTCTTTATGTAGTGTTGTGGTGTCTCTCTTTATGTAGTGTTGTGGTGTCTCTCTTTATGTAGTGTTGTGGTGTCTCTCTTTATGTAGTGTTGTGGTGTCTCTCTTTATGTAGTGTTGTGGTGTCTCTCTTTATGTAGTGTTGTGGCGTCTCTCTTTATGTAGTGTTGTGGCGTCTCTCTTTATGTAGTGTTGTGGCGTCTCTCTTTATGTAGTGTTGTGGTGTCTCTCTTTATGTAGTGTTGTGGTGTCTCTATGTAGTGTTGTGGTGTCTCTCTTTATGTAGTGTTGTGGTGTCTCTTTATGTAGTGTTGTGGTGTCTCTTTATGTAGTGTTGTGGCGTCTCTCTTTATGTAGTGTTGTGGCGTCTCTCTTTATGTAGTGTTGTGGTGTCTCTCTTTATGTAGTGTTGTGGTGTCTCTCTTTATGTAGTGTTGTGGTGTCTCTTTATGTAGTGTTGTGGTGTCTCTCTTTATGTAGTGTTGTGGTGTCTCTCTTTATGTAGTGTTGTGGCGTCTCTCTTTATGTAGTGTTGTGGTGTCTCTCTTTATGTAGTGTTGTGGCGTCTCTCTTTATGTAGTGTTGTGGCGTCTCTCTTTATGTAGTGTTGTGGTGTCTCTCTTTATGTAGTGTTGTGGCGTCTCTCTTTATGTAGTGTTGTGGTGTCTCTCTTTATGTAGTGTTGTGGCGTCTCTCTTTATGTAGTGTTGTGGCGTCTCTCTTTATGTAGTGTTGTGGTGTCTCTCTTTAGTGTTGTGGTGTCTCTCTTTATGTAGTGTTGTGGTGTCTCTTTATGTAGTGTTGTGGTGTCTCTTTATGTAGTGTTGTGGTGTCTCTCTTTATGTAGTGTTGTGGTGTCTCTCTTTATGTAGTGTTGTGGTGTCTCTCTTTATGTAGTGTTGTGGTGTCTCTCTTTATGTAGTGTTGTGGTGTCTCTCTTTATGTAGTGTTGTGGTGTCTCTCTTTATGTAGTGTTGTGGTGTCTCTCTTTATGTAGTGTTGTGGTGTCTCTCTTTATGTAGTGTTGTGGTGTCTCTCTTTATGTAGTGTTGTGGTGTCTCTCTTTATGTAGTGTTGTGGTGTCTCTCTCGTCGTGATGTGTGTTTTGTCCTATATTTATATATATTTTTTAATCCCAGCCCCCGTCCTCGCAGGAGGCCTTTTGCCTTTTGGTAGACTGTCATTGTAAATAAGAATTTGTTCTTAAGTTAAATAAAGGTTAAATAAAAAAATAAAATAAAAAGACCCATGAGGCGGCGCACCATTGGCCCAGCGTCGTCCGGGTTAGGGGAGGGTTTCCTTATCCCATCGCGCTCTAGCGACTCCTTGTGGCAGACTGCGCGCCTGCAAGCTGACTTCGGTCGTCAGTTGGACGGTGTTTCCTCCGACACATTGGCGTGGCTGGCTTCTGGGTTAAGCAAACAGTGCGGCTTGGCAGGGTCGTGTTCGCCTCTCCCGAGTCCGTAGGGGAGTTGCAGCGATGGGACAAGACTGTAACTTCCAATTGGATATCACGAAACGTCAAAATAATAATAATACTCTACAACCCCATACAGCTCTTAGAGGTGGATAACTAGGGCTGTGTCTTCAATGCCTATGGATATCACTATTCCCCACATCATTTGAGCCATGCACTAATTTTGACAAGTAGTGCACTATATAGGGAAAAGGACACCATTTGGGACGCACCCTAGATTATTAACATCACTAGACCTCTTGCTGTGCAACAACACTTGTGCAGCACCAGTGAGCTTCTCCTCTCCCATGTGTGTTCGTCTCACACATTCCAGATTCCAGTGGGACAATGTGGCATTCATTCACCCTGCAACCCCACGTTCCATAGCCACTCATTCATGCTGCATATAGGATCCACTGTGGACTCTTGTCTGTACATTCAGGACAACACACCCACATAGCCACACATAGAAAACTAGGAATTTGTTCCCTTCAAAAAGGGAGGGATTCGTTCATTTACATTTGAAGCAGATGAGACAAACAGCAATGTGTCTGCCTAGAAAACAGAACCCAGGACCTGCTTGTTGGGTTGCTCTCCCTTGGTGCACAGCTGAACAAGACCAGGGACAGACTGGGAATGGCAGGTAGCTTAGTGGTTAAGAGCGTTGTGCCAGTAACTGAAAGGTCGCTGGTTCTAATCCCCGAGCCAACTAGGAGTAAAATCTGTCGATGTGCCCTTGAGCAAGGCACTTAACCCTAATTGCTCCTGTAAGTTGCTCTGGATAAGAGCGTCTGCTAAATGACAACAACAACAAAAAAGACTAGGACCAGAAATCAGCCCAGGCATACAACAACATGTATTCCCCTCGAGGCCTCCATTATTAGCCAAATAATTAGAATTTTCCTAAGAAACTATTACTTAGACAGATCCACTGGGCTAAAAATGGACCAGCCCATCTGGCATTTGCCCGAAATACCCTACGGCCAGTCCATCCTTGGACATGACCGATACAGCTGGACATGACCGATGCCAATCCAGCTGCAGTTCCACTAGATAGGGAGGATAGATATCCAGCCAATCCAGGCTACTATTTACAACTGTTGGAGAAAAGAAGAAGAAGAACAGAGGATCAGGAACAGGAACATAGAGCTGGAGAACAGAGGATCAGGAACAGGAACATAGAGCTGGAGAACAGAGGATCAGGATCAGGAACATAGAGCTGGAGAACAGAGGATCAGGAACAGGAACATAGAGCTGGAGAACAGAGGATCAGGAACAGGAACATAGAGCTGGAGAACAGAGGATCAGGAACATAGAGCTGGAGAACAGATGATCAGGAACAGGAACATAGAGCTGGAGAACAGAGGATCAGGAACAGGAACATAGAGCTGGAGAACAGAGGATCAGGAACAGGAACATAGAGCTGGAGAACAGAGGATCAGGAACATAGAGCTGGAGAACAGAGGATCAGGATCAGGAACATAGAGCTGGAGAACAGAGGATCAGGATCAGGAACATAGAGCTGGAGAACAGAGGATCAGGAACATAGAGCTGGAGAACAGAGGATCAGGAACATAGAGCTGGAGAACAGAGGATCAGGAACAGGAACATAGAGCTGGAGAACAGAGGATCAGGATCAGGAACATAGAGCTGGAGAACAGAGGATCAGGAACAGGAACATAGAGCTGGAGAACAGAGGATCAGGAACAGGAACATAGAGCTGGAGAACAGAGGATCAGGAACAGGAACATAGAGCTGGAGAACAGAGGATAAGGATCAGGAACATAGAGCTGGAGAACAGAGGATCAGGATCAGGAACATAGAGCTGGAGAACAGAGGATCAGGATCAGGAACATAGAGCTGGAGAACAGAGGATCAGGATCAGGAACATAGAGCTGGAGAACAGAGGATCAGGAACATAGAGCTGGAGAACAGAGGATCAGGAACAGGAACATAGAGCTGGAGAACAGAGGATCAGGATCAGGAACATAGAGCTGGAGAACAGAGGATCAGGAACAGGAACATAGAGCTGGAGAACAGAGGATCAGGAACATAGAGCTGGAGAACAGAGGATCAGGAACAGGAACATAGAGCTGGAGAACAGAGGATCAGGAACAGGAACATAGAGCTGGAGAACAGAGGATAAGGATCAGGAACATAGAGCTGGAGAACAGAGGATCAGGATCAGGAACATAGAGCTGGAGAACAGAGGATCAGGATCAGGAACATAGAGCTGGAGAACAGAGGATCAGGAACATAGAGCTGGAGAACAGAGGATCAGGAACATAGAGCTGGAGAACAGAGGATCAGGAACAGGAACATAGAGCTGGAGAACAGAGGATCAGGATCAGGAACATAGAGCTGGAGAACAGAGGATCAGGAACAGGAACATAGAGCTGGAGAACAGAGGATCAGGAACATAGAGCTGGAGAACAGAGGATCAGGAACAGGAACATAGAGCTGGAGAACAGAGGATCAGGAACAGGAACATAGAGCTGGAGAACAGAGGATAAGGATCAGGAACATAGAGCTGGAGAACAGAGGATCAGGATCAGGAACATAGAGCTGGAGAACAGAGGATCAGGAACATAGAGCTGGAGAACAGAGGATCAGGAACAGGAACATAGAGCTGGAGAACAGAGGATCAGGATCAGGAACATAGAGCTGGAGAACAGAGGATCAGGAACAGGAACATAGAGCTGGAGAACAGAGGATCAGGAACAGGAACATAGAGCTGGAGAACAGAGGATCAGGAACAGGAACATAGAGCTGGAGAACAGAGGATCAGGATCAGGAACATAGAGCTGGAGAACAGAGGATCAGGATCAGGAACATAGAGCTGGAGAACAGAGGATCAGGATCATAGAGCTGGAGAACAGAGGATCAGGATCAGGAACATAGAGCTGGAGAACAGAGGATCAGGAACAGGAACATAGAGCTGGAGAACAGAGGATCAGGAACAGGAACATAGAGCTGGAGAACAGAGGATCAGGATCAGGAACATAGAGCTGGAGAACAGAGGATCAGGAACAGGAACATAGAGCTGGAGAACAGAGGATCAGGAACAGGAACATAGAGCTGGAGAACAGAGGATCAGGAACATGAACATAGAGCTGGAGAACAGAGGATCAGGAACAGGAACATAGAGCTGGAGAACAGAGGATCAGGATCAGGAACATAGAGCTGGAGAACAGAGGATCAGGAACAGGAACATAGAGCTGGAGAACAGAGGATCAGGAACAGGAACATAGAGCTGGAGAACAGAGGATCAGGATCAGGAACATAGAGCTGGAGAACAGAGGATCAGGAACATAGAGCTGGAGAACAGAGGATCAGGAACATAGAGCTGGAGAACAGAGGATCAGGATCAGGAACATAGAGCTGGAGAACAGAGGATCAGGAACAGGAACATAGAGCTGGAGAACAGAGGATCAGGAACAGGAACATAGAGCTGGAGAACAGAGGATCAGGAACATAGAGCTGGAGAACAGAGGATCAGGAACAGGAACATAGAGCTGGAGAACAGAGGATCAGGAACAGGAACATAGAGCTGGAGAACAGAGGATCAGGAACATAGAGCTGGAGAACAGAGGATCAGGAACATAGAGCTGGAGAACAGAGGATCAGGAACAGGAACATAGAGCTGGAGAACAGAGGATCAGGAACATAGAGCTGGAGAACAGAGGATCAGGAACATAGAGCTGGAGAACAGAGGATCAGGATCAGGAACATAGAGCTGGAGAACAGAGGATCATAGAGCTGGAGAACAGAGGATCAGGAACAGGAACATAGAGCTGGAGAACAGAGGATCAGGAACAGGAACATAGAGCTGGAGAACAGAGGATCAGGAACAGGAACATAGAGCTGGAGAACAGAGGATCAGGATCAGGAACAGGAACATAGAGCTGGAGAACAGAGGATCAGGAACAGGAACATAGAGCTGGAGAACAGAGGATCAGGAACATAGAGCTGGAGAACAGAGGATCAGGAACATACAGGAAGCTGGAACAGGGATGCAGAAGAGCAGAGACACTGCGTGTGTCTGAAATGGCACCCTATCCCCTATCCCCTATCCCCTATCTAGTGGACTACTTTTGACCAGGGTCCAATGGGTCCAAGTCACTACTGATGGTCCCTGGTCAAAAGTAGTGCACTAGATAGGGGATAGGGGATAGGGTGCCATTTGGTACTCAGAGATCACAGGAAGGGAGGAGTCCTGAAAATGATTCTCTACAGACAGACACTCCACAAGATAAGAGGGAGTGCTACATCAAATGCTACTTAAGAATACCTTAAAGCTTTCTAGACTTCCTGTGATGATGTGTGGAGTCATGTAAATTTATGTGTAGACAGTTGCTAGTTTGTCTGTGTTCCACTAGTATATACACCCTGATGTCATACTAGGGAAATTGTTTCCATATCTAGGGCTGACAGTGAGGACTAGTTAAGAGCAGAATCAACAACCACTGCATCATCAAGACAGTTGCTTTGTGAGAAGGTGTTAAAGTTTACAGTTAGCCGTTGATACGGAAATGCCAGCCCAAGTGAGAGCAGGTCCTCCGGAGCCACGGCCCAGTGAGACACGGGTGCCGGCCCGCGTAGATGGAAACAGAAAAGTCTGAGCCCTTTGGGTAAAACACCGGGGAAAATCATGGTTGGAAATGCACCGAGATAGATAGATAGATAGTGCATCTCTGAGCTACACTCCTGGACTGTTTCTAGAACTGTTGGGAGGGTGAGTGGTGGAAAGCCTGGTCCTGTTATAATATAGTGACAATACAGTACAGAGACTTCTACGTGACTGATACAGCCAACACATAATGAGGCCCAAACGGCACCCTATCACCTATATAGTTCACTACCAAGGGTGACAGGTGGCAGGTGTGTATGGTACAGTAGAGAGACATGTTCTATGTGTATGAATCTAGCAGTACTATAGATGATTAACAGAACTAGAGAAGACTAATGCTATGTCCGGCTAGCAGGCCAGACTAATCTAGGTCTGCGTCCCAAAACGGCCCTGGTCAATAGTAGTGCACTATATAGGGAATAGGGTGCCATTCTCTGGTCTAAAGTAGTGCACTATATAGGGAATAGGGTGCCATTCTCTGGTCTAAAGTAGTGCACTATATAGGGAATAGGGTGCCATTCTCTGGTCTATAGTAGTGCACTATATAGGGAATAGGGTGCCATTCTCTGGTCTAAAGTAGTGCACTATATAGGGAATAGGGTGCCATTCTCTGGTCTAAAGTAGTGCACTATATAGGGAATAGGGTGCCATTCTCTGGTCTAAAGTAGTGCACTATATAGGGAATAGGGTGCCATTCTCTGGTCTAAAGTAGTGCACTATATAGGGAATAGGGTGCCATTCTCTGGTCTAAAGTAGTGCACTATATAGGGAATAGGGTGCCATTCTCTGGTCTAAAGTAGTGCACTATATAGGGAATAGGGTGCCATTCTCTGGTCTAAAGTAGTGCACTACATAGGGAATAGGGTGTAATTCTCTGGTCTAAAGTAGTGCACTATATAGGGAATAGGGTGCCATTCTCTGGTCTAAAGTAGTGCACTATATAGGGAATAGGGTGCCATTCTCTGGTCTAAAGTAGTGCACTATATAGGGAATAGGGTGCCATTCTCTGGTCTAAAGTAGTGCACTATATAGGGAATAGGGTGCCATTCTCTGGTCTAAAGTAGTGCACTATATAGGGAATAGGGTGCCATTCTCTGGTCTAAAGTAGTGCACTATATAGGGAATAGGGTGCCATTCTCTGGTCTAAAGTAGTGCACTATATAGGGAATAGGGTGCCATTCTCTGGTCTAAAGTAGTGCACTACATAGGGAATAGGGTGTCATTCTCTGGTCTAAAGTAGTGCACTATATAGGGAATAGGGTGCCATTCTCTGGTCTAAAGTAGTGCACTATATAGGGAATAGGGTGCCATTCTCTGGTCTAAAGTAGTGCACTATATAGGGAATAGGGTGTCATTTGGGACGCGGCCAAGTCAATACAGAGTTCTCTGTTCATGTTACAGGTGGACTTCAGATCATAGAGATGAAGTGCCTGCCGAACAGATCACACGTTGCATTCTTCACTGTCATGAGACGTGACGCATTTAACAGAGTGATTAGATTATACAGTAGAGAACTGAGACCCAGGCTGTCATTGATCAGAGTGATTAGATTATACAGTCGAGAACTGAGACCGAGGCTGTCATTGTGTTCACATGCTGTCATTGATCAACCCCACCAGCCAGCCAGTCTGTCTGTCAGAAATCCTTCCGTCAACAATGTTGTAATGTTGTACAGATGTCAGAAGGCTATCTTGGCTGGTTTTGCTGGTAAATACTTTAGTTCATACTGAACAAAAATGTAAATGCAAAATGTAAAGTGTTGGTCTCATGTTTCATGAGCTGTAATAAAAGATCCCAGAAGATTTCCATATGCACAAAAAGCTTATTTCTCTCAAATTCCGTGCACAAATTAGTTTATATCTCTGTTAGTGAGCATTTCTCCTTTGCCAAGATAATCCATTCACCTGACAGGTGTGGCATATCAAGAAGCTGATCAAACAGCATGATCATTACACAGGTGCACCTTGTGCTGGGGACAATAAAAGGCCACTCTAAAATGTGCAGTTTTGTCACACAACACAATGCCACAGATGTCTAAAGTTGAGGGAGCGTTGTCTACCAGAGCTGTTGCCAGAGAATTGAATAATTCTCTACCATAAGCCGCCTCCAACGTCGTTTAAGAGAATTTGGCAGTACGTCCAACCGGCCTCACAACCGCAGACCACGTGTAACCACGCCAGCCCAGGACCTCCCCAGACCACGTGTAACCACGCCAGCCCAGGACCTCCCCAGACCACGTGTAACCACGCCAGCCCAGGACCTCCCCAGACCACGTGTAACCACGCCAGCCCAGGACCTCCACATCCGGCTTCTTCACCTGCGGTATCGTCTGAGACCAGCCACCCGGACAGCTGATGAAACTGAGGAGTACTTCTCTCTGTAAAAAAGCCCTTTTGTAGGGAAAAACTAATTCTGATTGGCTGGGCCTGGCTCCCCAGTGGCTGGGCCTGGCTGGCAAGTGGGTGGGCCTATGCCCTCAAAGGCCCACCCATGGCTGCACCCCGGCCCAGTCATGTGAAATCCAGAGATTAGGCCCTAATGAATTTATTTAGATTAGGCCCTATTTTCCTTATATGAACTGTAACTCAGTAAAATCTTTGAAATTGTTGCATGTTTATATTTTAGTTCAGTATAGTTTTATTACAGATATTTTTCCAATATTATTCTAGTGTGATGCACACAGTGGTTACTGGCTCCGCTCAGACACTCTCCTCCTCCTAGCCAGGAGCTCCCACTGTCCTCTCCTCCTAGCCAGGAGCCCCCGCTGTCCTTTCCTCCTCCTCCTCCTAGCCAGGAGCTCCCACTGTCCTCTCCTCCTAGCCAGGAGCCCCCGCTGTCCTATCCTCCTAGCCAGGAGCCCCCACTGTCCTCTCCTCCTAGCCAGGCGCCCCCGCTGTCCTCCTCTTCTCCTAGCCAGGAGCCCCCGCTGTCCTCTCCTCCTCCTCCTCCTAGCCAGGAGCCCCCGCTGTCTTCTCCTCCTCCTCCTAGCCAGTACCCCCGCTGTCCTCTCCTCCTAGCCAGGAGCCCCCGCTGTCCTTTCCTCCTCCTCCTCCTAGCCAGGAGCCCCCACTGTCCTCTCCTCCTAGCCAGGAGCCCCCACTGTCCTCTCCTCCTAGCCAGGAGCCCCCGCTGTCCTCTCCTCCTAGCCAGGAGCCCCCACTGTCCTCTCCTCCTCCTCCTCCTAGCCAGGAGCCCCCGCTGTCTTCTCCTCCTCCTCCTAGCCAGGAGCCCCACTGTCCTCTCCTCCTAGCCAGGAGCCCCCGCTGTCCTCTCCTCCTCCTCCTCCTCCTAGCCAGGAGCCCCCGCTGTCCTCTCCTCCTCCTCCTCCTAGCCAGGAGCCCCCACTGTCCTCTCCTCCTAGCCAGGACACCCGCTGTCCTCTCCTCTTAGCCAGGACACCCGCTGTCCTTTCCTCCTCCTCCTCCTCCTCCTCCTCCTCCTAGCCAGGAGCCCCCACTGTCCTCTCCTCCTAGCCAGGAGCCCCCACTGTCCTCTCCTTCTAGCCAGGAGCCCCGCTGTCCTCTCCTCCTAGCCAGGAGCCCCCGCTGTCCTCTCCTCCTCCTCCTCCTAGCCAGGAGCCCCCACTGTCCTCTCCTCCTAGCCAGGACACCCGCTGTCCTCTCTTCCTAGCCAGGAGCCCCCGCTGTCCTCTCCTCCTAGCCAGGAGCCCCCGCTGTCCTCTCCTCCTCCTCCTCCTCCTAGCCAGGAGCCCCCACTGTCCTCTCCTCCTAGCCAGGACACCCACTGTCCTCTCCTCCTATCCAGGAGCCCCTGCTGTCCTCTCCTCCTCCTCCTCCTAGCCAGGACACCTGCTGTCCTCTCCTCTTAGCCAGGACACCCGCTGTCCTCTCCTCCTAGCCAGGAGCCCCCGCTGTCCTCTCCTCCTCCTCCTAGCCAGGACACCCGCTGTCCTCTTCTCTTAGCCAGGACACCCGCTGTCCTCTCCTCCTAGCCAGGAGCCCCCGCTGTCCTCTCCTCCTCCTCCTCCTAGCCAGGAGCCCCCACTGTCCTCTCCTCCTAGCCAGGACACCCGCTGTCCTCTCTTCCTAGCCAGGAGCCCCCGCTGTCCTCTCCTCCTAGCCAGGACATCCGCTGTCCTCTCCTCCTAGCCAGGAGCCCCCGCTGTCCTCTCCTCCTCCTCCTCCTCCTCCTAGCCAGGAGCCCCCACTGTCCTCTCCTCCTAGCCAGGACACCCACTGTCCTCTCCTCCTATCCAGGAGCCCCCGCTGTCCTCTCCTCCTCCTCCTCCTAGCCAGGACACCTGCTGTCCTCTCCTCTTAGCCAGGACACCCGCTGTCCTCTCCTCCTAGCCAGGAGCCCCCGCTGTCCTCTCCTCCTCCTCCTAGCCAGGACACCCGCTGTCCTCTTCTCTTAGCCAGGACACCCGCTGTCCTCTCCTCTTAGCCAGGACACCCGCTGTCCTCTCCTCCTAGCCAGGAGCCCCCGCTGTCCTCTCCTCCTCCTCCTAGCCAGGACCCCCACTGTCCTCTCCTCCTAGCCAGGACCCCCGCTGTCCTCTCCTCCTAGCCAGGACCCCCACTGTCCTCTCCTCCTAGCCAGGACCCCCGATGTCCTCTCCTCTTAGCCAGGACACCTGCTGTCCTCTCCTCCTAGCCAGGAGCTCCCGCTGTCCTCTCCTCCTCCTCCTCCTAGCCAGGAGCCCCCGCTGTCCTCTCCTCCTCCTCCTCCTCCTCCTAGCCAGGACACCCGCTGTCCTCTCCTCTTAGCCAGGACACCCGCTGTCCTCTCCTCCTCCTCCTCCTCCTCCTAGCCAGGACACCCACTGTCCTCTCCTCCTAGCCAGGACCCCCGCTGTCCTCTCCTCTTAGCCAGGACACCTGCTGTCCTCTCCTCCTAGCCAGGACACCCGCTGCCTTCGCTGCTATAACAGCCTCCACTCTTCTGGGAAGGCTTTCCACTAGATGTTGGAACATTGCTGCGGGGACTTGCTTCCATTCAGCCACAAGAGCATTAGTGAGGTCTGGCACTGATGTTGGGTGATTAGGCCTGGCTCGCAGTCGGCGTTCCAATTCATCCCAAAGGTGTTCGATGGGGTTGAGGTCAGGGCTCTGTGCAGGGCAGTCAAGGACCTCGCTTTGTGCACGGGGGCATTGTCATGCTGAAACAGGAAAG
Source organism: Coregonus lavaretus (assembly GCF_964263955.1). Classification (NCBI taxonomy): domain Eukaryota; kingdom Metazoa; phylum Chordata; class Actinopteri; order Salmoniformes; family Salmonidae; genus Coregonus; species Coregonus lavaretus. The sequence goes on from NC_139998.1 coordinate 60,102,317, forward strand.
GGCCTTCCCCAAACTGTTGCCACACATTTGGAAGCACAGAATCGTCTAGAATGTCATTTTATGCTGTAGTGTTAAGATTTCCCTTCACTGGAACTAAGGGGCCTAGTCCGAACCATGAAAAACAGCCCCAGACCATTATTCCTCCTCCACCAAACAGTTGGCACTATGCATTGGGGCGGGTAGCGTTCTCCTGTCCACATGTCAGAGTCATTACAGCATGTCAGAGTCATTACCACATGTCAGAGTCATTACAGCATGTCAGAGTCATTACCGCATGTCAGAGTCATTACCGCATGTCAGAGTCATTACCGCATGTCAGAGTCATTACAGCATGCCAGAGTCATTACCGCATGGCATGTCAGAGTCATTACCGCACGTCAGAGTCATTACCACATGTCAGAGTCATTACCACATGTCAGAGTCATTACCGCCTGTCTGAGTCATTACCGCCTGTCAGAGTCATTACTGCATGTCAGTCATTACCGCCTGTCAGAGTCATTACCGCCTGTCAGAGTCATTACCGCATGTCAGTCATTACCGCATGTCAGAGTCATTACCGCCTGTCAGAGTCATTACTGCATGTCAGTCATTACCGCCTGTCAGAGTCATTACCGCATGTCAGTCATTACCGCATGTCAGAGTCATTACCGCCTGTCAGAGTCATTACTGCATGTCAGTCATTACCGCCTGTCAGAGTCATTACCGCCTGTCAGTCATTACCGCATGTCAGTCATTACCGCATGTCAGAGTCATTACCGCATGTCAGAGGCATTACCGCATGTCAGATGCATTACCGCATGTCAGATGCATTACCGCATGTCAGAGTCATTACCGCATGTCAGAGTCATCACCGCATGTCAGAGTCATTACCGCATGTCAGAGTCATTACCACATGTCAGAGTCATTACCGCATGTCAGAGTCATTACCACATGTCAGAGTCATTACCGCATGTCAGAGTCATTACCGCATGTCAGAGTCATTACCACATGTCAGAGTCATTACCACGTCAGAGGCATTACCACATGTCAGAGGCATTACCACATGTCAGAGTCATTACAGCATGTCAGAGTCATTACTGCATGTCAGAGTCATTACCTCATGTCAGAGTCATTACAGCATGTCAGAGTCATTACAGCATGTCAGAGTCATTACTGCATGTCAGAGTCATTACCTCATGTCAGAGTCATTACAGCATGTCAGAGGCATTACAGCATGTCAGAGTCATTACCGCATGTCAAAGGCATTACCGCATGTCAGAGTCATTACCGCATGTCAGTCATTACTGCATGTCAAAGGCATTACCGCATGTCCGAGTCATTACCGCGTGTCAGAGTCATTACCGCGTGTCAGAGTCATTACCACATGTCCGAGTCATTACCGCGTGTCAGAGTCATTACCACATGTCAGAGTCATTACCGCATGTCAGAGTCATTACCGCATGTCAGAGTCATTACCGCATGTCAGAGTCATTACAGCATGTCCAAGGCATGACAAATGAGCAAATGGAAACAGGTGGACAGCCTACACTCCAAAATGTGATGCGGTTCGAAGAGAACACAGACTTTTTGCCAAGGCAGGCTGAAGGTAGAGATGAGTGACGGACACCAAGACGTGCACGGACAGCAGTGGAGGCATTCATTCTGGCCTAATGCCAAGACGTGCACGGACAGCAGTGGAGGCATTCATTCTGGCCTAATGCCAAGACGTGCACGGACAGCAGTGGAGGCATTCATTCTGGCCTAATGCCAAGACGTGCACGGACAGCAGTGGAGGCATTCATTCTGGCCTAATGCCAAGACGTGCACGGACAGCAGTGGAGGCATTCATTCTGGCCTAATGCCAAGACGTGCACGGACAGCAGTGGAGGCATTCATTCTGGCCTAATGCCAAGACGTGCACGGACAGCAGTGGAGGCATTCATTCTGGCCTAATGCCAAGACGTGCACGGACAGCAGTGGAGGCATTCATTCTGGCCTAATGCCAAGACGTGCACGGACAGCAGTGGAGGCATTCATTCTGGCCTAATGCCAAGACGTGCACGGACAGCAGTGGAGGCATTCATTCTGGCCTAATGCCAAGACGTGCACGGACAGCAGTGGAGGCATTCATTCTGGCCTAATGCCAAGACGTGCACGGACAGCAGTGGAGGCATTCATTCTGGCCTAATGCCAAGACGTGCACGGACAGCAGTGGAGGCATTCATTCTGGCCTAATGCCAAGACGTGCACGGACAGCAGTGGAGGCATTCATTCTGGCCTAATGCCAATCGCCAAACGTCATTCCACTTTCTGGTGTTTTGTGTAACAGAAGTCTCTTTCCATTCACCCCTGGTTGGAGGCTGAAATATGCGATTGGATGAACGTGTTCAGGTAGTCTAGTAAAGGATCCCTGTGAAGTGATTGTTTGACAATCAGATGAAAACATTATGACTGGTTGTATTTATGCCACAATAAAAGGTAATACATGTAAATATCTATTCAGATCATATAAAGCCTTCTAGAACAATGCTTAACTCTGTGATTCCTTATGCTAGAAACAAGCTTTAAAAATGCCCACAAAAGAAGTTACTGATGCATATGAGGATGTATTGATTAGTCTCTCTGACGTTCTGAAGCTGAGCTGAGGCCTTCAATATTGGAGGAGACAAACAATGGAGTGCACTGTTCTGTTCTGTCCCTGTTAATTCAGTTCACTTTCTGGAAAGCGAACATGTTTAAACCCAGGCAGCTTTTAGGGAAGCACTTTGGTTGTTGGGTTAAGCAACGGACGAGTAGCCAGCAGTTGAAGATTACATTTTTCTGCGTCGGTCGAGCCTCTGTCTGGGTAGAAAGGTAACTTTTGAGTGCCATGCTTAGATTCATTATGTCTAATACTTAATTATTTGCAAACAGCGTTTAGTTGCAAACAATACACTCTGGTTTAACATTGGAGAAATACGGCAAGAAGGTCTGTTCCATTCTTCCCTGAAACGTCTATTTTCATTATCCAATATTCTTTTGAGACTTTTTCAGAGGACATTTTCTCTTGATTGCAAGCTGTTTTTTCCCCAAACAACACACAAAGAAATATAAAAACGAATGAAAAGAGATTTTATCAGTGTAATCAGATTTAAAACATTAGGATATGTTATTGACATTGAACTGATGATACAGCCTACTAACCAGATGTGTTAACATATTGTTTCATTTGTAGCATAGGACTTTGAATGGGCTGCTTTATGTTGTAGGGTAGGTCTATGAATGGGCTGCTTTATGTTGTAGGGTAGGTCTATGAATGGGCTGCTTTATGTTGTAGGGTAGGTCTATGAATGGGCTGCTTTATGTTGTAGGGTAGGTCTATGAATGGGCTGCTTTATGTTGTAGGGTAGGTCTATGAATGGGCTGCTTTATGTTGTAGGGTAGGTCTATGAATGGGCTGCTTTATGTTGTAGGGTAGGTCTATGAATGGGCTGCTTTATGTTGTAGGGTAGGTCTATGAATGGGCTGCTTTATGTTGTTCTATATTGACTATTAGCAGAGACCCCTGCTGTCCAAACTATTCTAGCACACACAGGAGGTCCCGTACCAGGAAGAAATGACATCAACTGTCAGCCCTGTTCTAAACCAAACCCTTTCCTCCAACAACTCAGTCTACCCTCACTGCTATTCTCCTCCTCTCCTCCCATAGTCTGGTGAGGTCTCAGCCTGCAGGGGTGTGGTGTGTGTGGGACGGAGGGCCAGGGTTCATGGAATCATGGTGTAGGGGTCAGGCGTGGTCTTCGATGGGGAAGACGAGGCGTGTGCTGCGGGACAGGAAGTCCTGGTCCATCTCTCTCTCCAGTGCCTCTTCAGAAGTGCTGCCGCTCCTCTTTCCATTGACCCCCCAGCCCCCCCCGGCCCCCCCGGCCCCGTCCGCCCCTCCACTGGACGCGCCTTCAGCCGTGATGGCCGTGTCGTCGTAGGTCAGCGCCAGGTCGCCGTCGTTCAGGATCAGGTCAGAGTCGTCGTCTCTCAGCTGCTCATGGTTCTGGAATACACCGAGACATGGAGACACAGAGACATGAAGAGAGACACAGACATGAAGAGAGACATGAAGAGAGACACAGAGACATGAAGAGAGACACAGAGACACAGAGACATGAAGAGAGACACAGAGACATGAAGAGAGAAACAGACACACAGAGACATGAAGAGAGACACAGAGACACAGAGACATGAAGAGAGACACAGAGACATGAAGAGAGACACAGACATGAAGAGAGACACAGAGACATAAGGAGAGACACAGAGACATGAAGAGAGACACAGAGACATGAGGAGAGACACAGACACATGAGGAGAGACACAGAGACATGAAGAGAGACACAGAGACATGAAGAGAGACACAGAGACATGAAGAGAGACACAGAGACATGAGGAGAGACACAGAGACATGAAGAGAGACACAGAGACATGAAGAGAGACACAGAGACACAGAGACATGAAGAGAGACACAGAGACATGAAGAGAGACACAGACATGAAGAGAGACACAGAGACATGAAGAGAGACACAGAGACATGGAGACACAGAGACATGAAGAGAGACACAGAGACATGGAGACACAGAGACATGAGGAGAGACACAGAGACATGAAGAGAGACACAGAGACATGAGGAGAGACACAGAGACATGAAGAGAGACACAGAGACATGAAGAGAGACACAGAGACATGAAGAGAGACACAGAGACATGAAGAGAGACACAGAGACACAGAGACATGAAGAGAGACACAGAGACATGAAGAGAGACACAGAGACATGAAGAGAGACACAGAGACATGACGAGAGACACAGAGACATGAAGAGAGACACAGAGACATGAAGAGAGACACAGAGACACAGAGACATGAAGAGAGGCACATAGACATGAAGAGAGACACAGAGACATGAAGAGAGACACAGAGACATGAAGAGAGACACAGAGACATGAAGAGAGACAAAGAGACATGAAGACACAGAGACGTGGAGAGAGACACAGAGACATGAGGAGAGACACAGAGACATGAGGAGAGACACAGAGACATGAAGAGAGACACATAGACATGGAGACACAGAGACATGAAGAGAGACACAGAGACATGAAGAGAGACACAGAGACATGAGGAGAGACACAGAGACATGAGGAGAGACACAGAGACATGAGGAGAGACACAGAGACATGAAGAGAGACACAGAGACATGAAGAGAAACACAGAGACATGAAGAGAGACACAGAGACATGAAGAGAGACACAGACATGAAGAGAGACACAGAGACATGAAGAGAGACACAGAGACACAGAGACATGAAGACACAGAGACATGAAGAGAGACACAGAGACATGAAGAGAGACACAGACATGAAGAGAGACACAGAGACATGAAGAGAGACACAGAGACACAGAGACATGAAGAGAGACACAGAGACATGAAGAGAGACACAGAGACATGAAGAGAGACACAGAGACATGAAGAGAGACACAGAGACATGAATACACAGATACATGGAGAAACAGAGACATGAAGAGAGACAAAGAGACATGAAGACACAGAGACATTTACATTACATTACATTTTAGTCATTTAGCAGACGCTCTTATCCAGAGCGACTTACAGTTAGTGAGTGCATACATTATTTATTTTTATTTTTCATGCTGGCCCCCCGTGGGAATCGAACCCACAATCCTGGCGTTGCAAACGCCATGCTCTACCAACTGAGCTACATCCCTGCCAGCCATTCCCTCCCCTACCCTGGACGACGCTGGGCCAATTGTGCGCCGCCCAATGGGTCTCCCGGTCGCGGCCGGCTACGACAGAGCCTGGATGAAGACATGAAGAGAGACACAGAGACATGGAGAGAGACACAGAGACATGAGGAGAGACACAGAGACATGAGGAGAGACACAGAGACATGAGGAGAGACAAATACATGAAGAGAGACACAAAGACATGAGGAGAGACACAGAGACATGAGGAGAGACACAGAGACATGAAGAGAGACAAAGACATGAAGAGAGACACAGACATGAAGAGAGACACAGAGACATGAAGAGAGACACAGAGACATGAAGAGAGACACAGAGACATGGAGACACAGAGACATGAAGAGAGACACAGAGACATGGAGACACAGAGACATGAAGAGAGACACAGACATGAAGAGAGACACAGAGACATGAAGAGAGACACAGAGACATGAAGAGAGACACATAGACATGAAGAGAGACACAGAGACATGAGGAGAGACACAGAGACATGAGGAGAGACACAGAGACATGAAGAGAGACACAGAGACATGAAGAGAGACACATAGACATGAAGAGAGACACAGACATGAGGAGAGACACAGAGACATGAAGAGAGACACAGACATGAAGAGAGACACAGACATGAAGAGAGACACAGAGACATGAAGAGAGACACAGACATGAAGAGAGACACAGAGACATGAAGAGAGACACATAGACATGAAGAGAGACACAGAGACATGAAGAGAGACACAGAGACATGAGGAGAGACACAGAGACATGAGGAGAGACACAGAGACATGAAGAGAGACACAGAGACATGAAGAGAGACACATAGACATGAAGAGAGACACAGAGACATGAAGAGAGACACAGAGACATGAAGAGAGACACAGACATGAAGAGAGACACAGAGACATGAAGAGAGACACAGAGACATGAAGAGAGACACATAGACATGAAGAGAGACACAGAGACATGAGGAGAGACACAGAGACATGAAGAGAGACAGACATGAAGAGAGACACAGACACACGGAGACATGAAAAGAGACACAGACATGAAGAGAGACACAGAGACATGAAGAGAGACACAGAGACATGAAGAGAGACACAGAAACATGAAGAGAGACACAGAGACATGAGGAGAGACACAGAGACATGAAGAGAGACACAGAGACATGAGGAGAGACACAGAGACATGAAGAGAGACACAGAGACATGAAGAGAGACACAGAGACATGAAGAGAGACACAGAGACACAGAGACATGAAGAGAGACACAGAGACATGAAGAGAGACACATAGACATGGAGACACAGAGACATGAAGAGAGACACAGAGACATGAGGAGAGACACAGAGACATGAGGAGAGACACAGAGACATGAGGAGAGACACAGAGACATGAAGAGAGACACAGAGACATGAAGAGAGACACAGAGACATGAAGAGAGACACATAGACATGAAGAGAGACACAGAGACATGAAGAGACACAGAGACATGAAGAGAGACACAGAGACATGAAGAGAGACACAGAGACATGAAGAGAGACACAGAGACATGAAGAGAGACACAGAGACATGAGGAGAGACACAGACATGAGGAGAGACACAGAGACATGAAGAGAGACACAGAGACATGAAGAGAGACACATAGAAATGAAGAGAGACACAGAGACATGAGGAGAGACACAAAGACACAGAGACATGAAGAGAGACACAGAGACATGAAGAGAGACACAGAGACATGAGGAGAGACATGAAGAGAGACACAGAGACATGAAGAGAGACAAAGAGACATGAAGACACAGAGACATGAAGAGAGACAAAGAGACATGAAGACACAGAGACATGAAGAGAGACACAGAGACATGAAGAGAGACACAGAGACATGAAGAGAGACAAAGAGACATGAAGACACAGAGACATGAAGAGAGACACAGAGACATGAGGAGAGACACAGAGACATGAAGAGAGACACAGAGACATGAAGAGAGACACAGAGACATGAAGAGAGACACAGAGACATGAGGAGAGACACAGAGACATGAGGAGAGACACAGAGACATGAAGAGAGACACAGAGACATGAAGAGAGACACATAGACATGAAGAGAGACACAGAGACATGAGGAGAGACACAGAGACATGAAGAGAGACACAGAGACATGAAGAGAGACACAGAGACATGAAGAGAGACACAGAGACATGAAGAGAGACACAGACATGAAGAGAGACACAGAGACATGAGGAGAGACACATAGACATGGAGACACAGAGACATGAAGAGAGACACAGAGACATGAAGAGAGACACAGAGACATGAAGAGAGACACAGAGACATGAGGAGAGACACAGAGACATGGAGACACAGAGACATGAAGAGAGACACAGAGACAGAGACATGAAGAGAGACACAGAGACATGAAGAGAGACACAGAGACATGAGAGACACAGACATGAAGAGAGACACAGAGACATGAAGAGAGACACAGAGACACAGAGACATGAAGACACAGAGACATGAAGACACACAGAGAGGAGGGTTAGATTGTTAGAGGAGGGTTAGCGAGTTAGAGGAGGGTTAGAGGGGGGTTAGAGGAGGGTTAGAGGAGGGTTAGAGGAGGGTTAGAGAGAGGTAGAAGAGGGTTAGAGAGAGGTAGAGGAGGGTTAGAGGGGGGTTAGAGGAGGGTTAGAGAGGGGTAGAGGAGGGTTAGAGGAGGGTTAGAGGAGGGTTAGAGGAGGGTTAGAGGGGGGTTAGAGAGAGGTAGAGGAGGGTTAGAGGAGGGTTAGAGGAGGGTTAGAGAGAGGTAGAGGAGGGTTAGAGGAGGGTTAGAGGAGGGTTAGAGGAGGGTTAGAGGAGGGTTAGAGGGGGGTTAGAGAGAGGTAGAGGAGGGTTAGAGGAGGGTTAGAGGAGGGTTAGAGGAGGGTTAGAGGAGGGTTAGAGGAGGGTTAGAGAGAGGTAGAGGAGGGTTAGAGGAGGGTTAGAGGAGGGTTAGAGGAGGGTTAGAGGAGGGTTAGAGGAGGGTTAGAGAGAGGTAGAGGAGGGTTAGAGGAGGGTTAGAGGAGGGTTAGAGGAGGGTTAGAGGGGGGTTAGAGAGAGGTAGAGGAGGGTTAGAGGAGGGTTAGAGGAGGGTTAGAGGAGGGTTAGAGAGAGGTAGAGGAGGGTTAGAGGAGGGTTAGAGGAGGGTTAGAGGAGGGTTAGAGAGAGGTAGAGGAGGGTTAGAGGAGGGTTAGAGGAGGGTTAGAGGAGGGTTAGAGGGGGGTTAGAGAGAGGTAGAGGAGGGTTAGAGGAGGGTTAGAGGAGGGTTAGAGGAGGGTTAGAGAGAGGTAGAGGAGGGTTAGAGAGAGGTAGAGGAGGGTTAGAGAGAGGTAGAGGAGGGTTAGAGGAGGGTTAGAGAGGGGTAGAGGAGGGTTAGAGGAGGGTTAGAGGAGGGTTAGAGGGGGGTTAGAGGAGGGTTAGAGGAGGGTTAGAGAGAGGTAGAGGAGGGTTAGAGGAGGGTTAGAGGAGGGTTAGAGGGGGGTTAGAGGAGGGTTAGAGGAGGGTTAGAGAGAGGTAGAGGAGGGTTAGAGAGAGGTAGAGGGGGGTTAGAGGGGGGTTAGAGGAGGGTTAGAGGAGGGTTAGAGGGGGGTTAGAGGAGGGTTAGAGAGAGGTAGAGGAGGGTTAGAGGAGGGTTAGAGGAGGGTTAGAGGAGGGTTAGAGGGGGGTTAGAGGGGGGTTAGAGGGGGGTTAGAGAGAGGTAGAGGAGGGTTAGAGGAGGGTTAGAGGGGGGTTAGAGGGAGGTAGAGGAGGGTTAGAGGAGGGTTAGAGGGGGGTTAGAGGAGGGTTAGAGGAGGGTTAGAGGATGGTTAGAGGGGGGTTAGAGGAGGGTTAGAGGAGGGTTAGAGAGAGGTAGAGGAGGGTTAGAGGGGGGTTAGAGGAGGGTTAGAGAGAGGTAGAGGAGGGTTAGAGAGAGGTAGAGGAGGGTTAGAGGGGGGTTAGAGAGGGGTAGAGGAGGGTTAGAGAGAGGTAGAGGAGGGTTAGAGAGAGGTAGAGGAGGGTTAGAGGGGGGTTAGAGGAGGGTTAGAGAGAGGTAGAGGAGGGTTAGAGGAGGGTTAGAGGAGGGTTAGAGGGGGGTTAGAGGAGGGTTAGAGAGAGGTAGAGGAGGGTTAGAGGGGGGTTAGAGGGGGGTTAGAGGGGGGTTAGAGAGGGGTAGAGGAGGGTTAGAGGAGGGTTAGAGGAGGGTTAGAGGGGGGTTAGAGGAAGGTTAGTCAGAGCTTCACTCAGTCCTCCATATTGTCCTGATGAGTATGTAACACAGACAGCTGCTGGACAGGGATTAATCACACCACGCTGACACACAGACCAGCTGAGTCAGTTATACAGACAGTACAGCTTTAACAGTGTTTGTAGAGCGAAAGTTGAAGCAACAGTCGATGTACAATGAGTGAACAAAACATTAGGAACACCTTCCTAATATTGACTTGCACCCCCTTTCGCCCTCAGAACAGCCTCAATTGGACGCATGGACTCTACAAGGTGTCGAAAGCGATGCTGGTCCAATGCTTCCCACAGTTGCGTCAAGTTGGCTGGATGTCCTTTGGGTGGTGGGCCATTGATACACACGGGAGACTGTTGAGCATGAAAAACCGACCAGAACTGCAGTTCTTGACACACTTAAACCGGTGCGCCTGGCACCTACTACCATACCCCGTTCAGAGGCACTTAAATATGTTATCTTGCCCATTCACCCTCAATGGCACACATACACAATCCATGTCTCAACTGTCTCAAGGCTTAAAAATCCTTCTTTAACCCGTCTCCTCCCCCTTCATCTACACTGATTGAAGTGGATTTAACAGGTGACATCAATAAGGGATCATAGCTTTCACCTGGTCAGTCTATGTCATGGAAAGAGCAGGTGTTCCTAATGTTTTGTCCACTCAGTGTATGTCTATGTAGCTACATAGTAATGATCAATGTTTCCTTCCGTCATACTGATCGGGTTGGACCGGCAATCAATGCCACTGGTCCTCAGGGCGTAGATCGGGTTGGACCGGCAATCAATGCCACTGGTCCTCAGGGCGTAGAGAGAGAGTGTGTGGGGTGGGGGGGGGGTGGGGTGATGATGAGTTTATAAGGACGGTGGACTCGGATTACAGCCTGGTGAAACGGATCAAAATTAGTAATCAGGATTACATAATCTGGATGACTGACTGAGTCAACATTTATCTATCTGGAATTAAATACCCCTAAAGGAAAGCTCCAAATCTACATCCAAATGGGCTTGATCAGTCGACAGGATGTACATTTATCATTCAGAGAGTCAACTACAAATAGCAGAAGAGTAAAACATTGCACAAATAACTGTTGATTGTTCTATTAATGTGAACAGTTATTGCAAATACTAACGGTAATCTACAGAGGATCTTTCCAACATCTTGAACTAATAATAATAGGGACATTTCAGACTGTAGAAGTTGTAGAAGCTCCCAGAAGAATACGTTGTTTAGCCCTGACAGCAGGGTTCTAGTTGCCGAACGGAAGCAAACAGGGTTTCTCTGGACCTCCCCCCCGCAAGGTCGGAGTTCAGCCCACTTTAGATAAATGTTTATTGATAGACCTATTAGGTTCTCATGTCAATAAAACATTGAACTGTAACCTGCAGACATTTAATTAACTGACATATTTGGCAATTTATAAATTCTTGGCACAATAACAATATCGTCCACTTCATGTTTTAAAAGAGAAGTACGACTCTAGGAAAGATGACATGTGACAAAACGGATCATTCATCTGTGGGCTGCCTGCATAGCACTTTGTTTTAACCATCAATTTGTTCCCATGTTCTTACCCAAACTGGGTGCAGCACCTGTTAAACTATGTCCCTCAAAACACAGGGAGGAGGATTCACACGGGTTAGTATTATCAGAGGACCTGGGAGTTTGGTTTTTAGGGCTGGGATAATAACCTTCCTGCCAAGTAAATAATGACCGACACGGCAGATTCGGACGGACGGGACTAAAATCACAGATGTGGTGATTTGTGCTCGTCCACATAATTACATGACCTGACCTACCCCAGTAAAACCTGACCTCCCCCAGTAAAACCTGACCTCCCCCAGTAAAACCTGACCTCCCCCAGTAAAACCTGACCTCCCCCAGTAAAACCTGACCTCCCCCAGTAAAACGTATCCCGTCCGAATAGGGCTTTAGTCTTGAATGATGCATGCCAAGCTCTTCCAGAGGAAAGGGGCTGTTGATATTGCAAGCACACAACTCAAACACTGGTTCACCAATATGAAGAAAATCACAAACTGCTTTCTTTGTTTGAACCTTCAAGAACGGTTGTCCGCTAAAGAGGATCATCTGTTTGCGTCTGCCAATGTATTCTCTGTCCAGTATCCAGATGACCTGTGCCCAGAGCATCCTATACAGTTAATCTCTTTCTGTAACGTGTTGAGGCCGGCAATTAAGGAGAATGAGAGTCTCAATTAAAGATGTTACAGAAGTGCTGTATTTGAAGCACTCCTCCCTCCTGCCCAGTTTCCCTGATGTTGCTACGGCAGTCATGCTGTTTTCACCATCCCTGTAACTGTCGCTTCTGCAGAAAAATAGTTTTTCTAAACTAAAACTCATAAAGGAGGAAGCATTAGGCTCTGGGTCTGATATGTTCTGTTTAACACCTCGGTAAGCTCCACTCACTGGCGCTGTCGTAGCCTTGACCATTACATTTATCCCCTGATATCCACTGATTTTCTTTTATTTCACCTTTATTTAACCAGGAAGCCAGTTGAGAACAAGTTCTCATTTACAACTGCGACCTGGCCAAGATAAAGCAAAGCAGTGCAATAAAAACAACAACACAGAGTAACATATGGGGTAAAACAAAACAAAGTCAAAAATACAACAGAAAATATATATACAGTGTGTGCAAATGTAGCAAGTTATGGAGCAAGTAAGGCAATAAATAGGCTATAGTGCAAAATAATTACAATTAGTATTAACACTGGAGTGATAGATGTGCAAAAGATGATGTGCAAATAGAGATACTGGGGTGCAAATGAGCAAAATAAATAACAATATGGGGATGAGGTAGTTGGGTGGGCTAATTTCAGATGGGCTGTGTACAGGTGCAGTGATCGGTAAGGTGCTCTGACAACTGATGCTTAAAGTTAGTGAGGGAGATAAGAGTCTCCAGCTTCAGAGATTTTTGCAGTTCGTTCCAGTCATTGGCAGCAGAGAACTGGAAGGAATGGCGGCCAAAGGAGGTGTTGGCTTTGGGGATGACCAGTGAGATATACCTGCTGGAGCGCAGACTACGGGTGGGTGTTGCTATGGTGACCAATGAGCTAAGATAAGGCGGGGATTTGCCTAGCACTGATATATGCCCTTACAGCCACTGATATCCCCTTACAGCCACTGATATCCCCTTACAGCCACTGATATCCCCTTTACAGCCACTGATATCCCCTTACAGCCACTGATATCCCCTTACAGCCACTGACATCCCCTTACAGCCACTGATATCCCCTTTACAGCCACTGATATCCCCTTTACAGCCACTGATATCCCCATTACAGCCACTGATATCCCCATTACAGCCACTGATATCCCCTTACAGCCACTGATATCCCCTTACAGCCACTGATATCCCCTTACAGCCACTGATATCCCCTTACAGCCACTGATATTTCCTTACAGCCACTGATATCCCCTTACATCCACTGATATCCCCTTACAGCCACTGATATCCCCTTACAGCCACTGATATCCCCTTACAGCCACTGATATTCCCTTACAGCCACTGATATCCCCTTACAGCCACTGATATCCCCTTACAGCCACTGATATCCCCTTACAGCCACTGATATCCCCTTACAGCCACTGATAAAGCCTTACAGCCACTGATAAAGCCTTACAGCCACTGATATCCCCTTACAGCCACTGATATCCCCTTACAGCCACTGATATCCCCTTATATCCACTGATATCCCCTTACAGCCACTGATATCCCCTTACAGCCACTGATATCCCCTTACAGCCACTGATATCCCCTTACAGCCACTGATATCCCCTTACAGCCACTGATAAAGCCTTACAGCCACTGATAAAGCCTTACAGCCACTGATATCCCCTTACAGCCACTGATATCCCCTTACAGCCACTGATATCCCCTTATATCCACTGATATCCCCTTACAGCCACTGATATCCCCTTACAGCCACTGATATCCCCTTACAGCCACTGATATCCCCTTACAGCCACTGATATCCCCTTACAGCCACTGATATCCCCTTACAGCCACTGATATCCCCTTACAGCCACTGATAAAGCCTTACAGCCACTGATATCCCCTTACAGCCACTGATATCCCCTTATATCCACTGATATCCCCTTATATCCACGGATATCCCCTTACAGCCACTGATATCCCCTTACAGCCACTGATATCCCCTTACAGCCACTGATATCCCCTTACAGCCACTGATATCCCCTTTACAGCCACTGATATCCCCTTACAGCCACTGATATCCCCTTACAGCCACTGACATCCCCTTACAGCCACTGATATCCCCTTTACAGCCACTGATATCCCCATTACAGCCACTGATATCCGCATTACAGCCACTGATATCCCCTTACAGCCACTGATATCCCCTTACAGCCACTGATATCCCCTTACAGCCACTGATATCCCCTTACAGCCACTGATATTTCCTTACAGCCACTGATATCCCCTTACATCCACTGATATCCCCTTACAGCCACTTATATCCCCTTACAGCCACTGATATCCGCTTACAGCCACTGATATCCCCTTACAGCCACTGATATTCCCTTACAGCCACTGATATCCCCTTACAGCCACTGATATCCCCTTACAGCCACTGATATCCCCTTACAGCCACTGATATCCCCTTACAGCCACTGATAAAGCCTTACAGCCACTGATAAAGCCTTACAGCCACTGATATCCCCTTACAGCCACTGATATCCCCTTACAGCCACTGATATCCCCTTATATCCACTGATATCCCCTTACAGCCACTGATATCCCCTTACAGCCACTGATATCCCCTTACAGCCACTGATATCCCCTTACAGCCACTGATAAAGCCTTACAGCCACTGATAAAGCCTTACAGCCACTGATATCCCCTTACAGCCACTGATATCCCCTTACAGCCACTGATATCCCCTTATATCCACTGATATCCCCTTATATCCACGGATATCCCCTTACAGCCACTGATATCCCCTTACAGCCACTGATATCCCCTTACTTTCAATCAGTTCAGTTATTTATTTCCCAAGGCCCGAGGCACTTAAATCAGTCACATTCCTGAAGCCCAAGAAACAAACCTTCAGCTTCTAGTACATAGGGAAGTTAAAAAGGTTTATTAATGACTTCTTGGAGGGTTACTGTCAAAATGATTTATTCAATTATAAAAATTGACATCGATGACAGGTGTATGGGCCCCCAGAGCACAGTGTCCCACCCGCCTTGCGGGGACTGTGGGTTGTCTGGTACGCCAGCGGGGACCAGCATGATGCGGGGACTGTGGGTTGTCTGGTACGCCAGCGGGGACCAGCATGATGCGGGGACTGTGGGTTGTCTGGTACGCCAGCGGGGACCAGCATGATGCGGGGACTGTGGGTTGTCTGGTACGCCAGCGGGGACCAGCATGATGCGGGGACTGTGGTTGTCT
>NC_139998.1:60117951-60330451 GCF_964263955.1 Coregonus lavaretus
AGTTGTGTTTAGTCAGTAGTTGGGGGGGGGGGGGGTTATACAGTTCAGTTGTGTTTAGTCAGTAGTTGGGGGGGGGGGGGGTTATACAGTTCAGTTGTGTTTAGTCAGTAGTTGGGGGGGGGGGGGTTATACAGTTCAGTTGTGTTTAGTCAGTAGTTGGGGGGGGGGGTTATACAGTTCAGTTGTGTTTAGTCAGTAGTTGGGGGGGGGGGGGGTTATACAGTTCAGTTGTGTTTAGTCAGTAGTTGGGGGGGGGGGGGGTTATACAGTTCAGTTGTGTTTAGTCAGTAGTTGGGGGGGGGGTTATACAGTTCAGTTGTGTTTAGTCAGTAGTTGGGGGGGGGTTATACAGTTCAGTTGTGTTTAGTCAGTAGTTGGGGGGGGGGGGGTTATACAGTTCAGTTGTGTTTAGTCAGTAGTTGGGGGGGGGGGGGGTTATACAGTTCAGTTGTGTTTAGTCAGTAGTTGGGGGGGGGGGGGGACAGCATATCATACTGTTCCAACAGTGTGTGTGTGTGATTGTCACCTTGCGCAGCATATCATTCTGTTCCACGTTGTGTATCTCCCTGGAGTTGATCTCTCCTTTCAGCATGTACTCAAAGAACTTCCCACTGACGTTCAGTAGCAGCGTACTGACCGGCCCCTCCTCCAGAGAACAGCTGGGAGGAGTTCTGTTGTGGTAGCTGGTGGCTGGGATTCCATAACGCAGGATCACACCTACCAACAGTCCTGGGAAGGACAGACAGACAGAGAGCGAGAGGGAGGGACGAGAGGAGGGGGCGAGAGAGAGAGAGGGGGAGAGAGAGAGGGGGAGAGAGAGAGGGGGAGAGAGAGAGACGGAGAGGGAGCGTGAGGGGGGGTGGGGGGGGGAGAGACGGCGAGGGAGCGTGAGAGAGAGAGGGGGAGAGAGAGAGAGGGGGGAGAGAGAGAGAGAGACGGCGAGGGAGCGTGAGGGGGGGGGGAGAGAGAGAGAGGGGGGGGGCGAGAGCGAGAGGAGGGGGCGAGAGAGAGAGAGAGAGACGGCGAGGGAGCGTGAGGGGGGGGGGGGGGGGAGAGAGAGAAAGAGACGGCGAGAGAGAGAGAGATACTGAGGATAGAATATCTTTACACTCCACCCACCCCACTACACACCCCACTCCACCCACCCCACTACACCCACCCCACTCCACCCACCCCACTCCACCCACCCCACTACACCCACCCCACTACACCCACCCCACTACACCCACCCCACTACACCCACCCCACTCCACCCACCCCACTACACCCACCCCACTACACACCCCACATAAACTATAGAGAAATGGATCAACCAAAGCTGTAGTAGTAGATTAGGGACTGCCATCCTAACTGCGTTGTAAAATAATAACAACATTTCATACTTTTTAACTGCATTGTTGGTTAAGGGCTTGTCAGTAAGCGTTTCCCTGTAAAGTCTACACCTGTTGTATTCGGCGCAGGTGACAAATAACATTTTATTTGAAAAGGTCACATGTCCAGACAGAGTTACCTTGAACATTCCTGTGGCTCTTAGTGCTGTAGGGTTTAGTCATGCAGAAACGTTCAGACCTCAACCATATCAGAGCAAACCGTTACCGGAAAACACTCAATTAATATATACTGAACAAAAATATAAAAATGTAAGGCGGAAATCTACATTTTGCCCTAACGCGTTAGCTAGCTAGCGTCGTTAATTAGCATTTTGCTAGCAACCTGAGCTAATTTACAAGAAAACGGCTGAGATCACTCAAACACAGTAGCTAGTTATCAAGTCCTCCACGGCAACATTATTGGGGAATGTTAGACTCATTTTTTTAAATGTGTATTACCTGGCATTGAAGTTGTTGGTTACTACTGGTTTCGGATCAGAGGCGAGAGAAACTGACTAGGTATCCCCTTTCCCTTGGTCAGTCACTCTCACTCAGATATCAGTTGATGTTGAGATGTGTCTGTTACTTGAACTCTGTCAAGCATTTATTTGGGCTGCAATTTCTGAGGCTGGTAACTCTAATGAACTTATCCTCTGCAGCAGAGGTAACTCTGGGTCTTCCATTCCTGTGGCGGTCCTCATGAGAGCCAGTTTCATCATAGCGCTTGATGGTTTTTGCGAATGCACTTGAAGAAACTTTCAACGTTTTTGAAATGTTCCGTATTGACTGACCTTCATGTCTTAAAGTAATGATGGACTGTCGTTTCTCTTTGCTTATTTGAGCTGTTCTTGCCATAATATGGACTTGGTCTTTTACCAAATAGGGCCATCTTCTGTATACCCCCCTACCTTGTCACAGCACAACTGATTGGCTCAAATGCATTAAGGAAAGAATTTCCACAAATTAACGTTTAAGAAGGTACACCTGTTAATTGGAATTCATTCCAGGTGACTACCTCATGAAGCTGGTTGAGAGAATGCCAAGCGTGTGCAAAGCTGTCATCAAGGCAAAAGGTGGCTATTTGAAGAATCTCAATTTGTTTAACACTTTTTTGGTTACTACATGATTCCATATGTGTTATTTCATAGTTTACATTATGTAAAAGAAAAGTTACGATCAGCGCAAAAAAATAAAAAAATAGCACGATTGGTCAGAAGCCAGTAAAATGGCTCCTATACCCTCCAGTAACAGGGTTTGGGAAATTGAAATCCTCTCAACGGGATTGGCTCTTGATTCACATCACATTTTCAGGTGCATCTGTTTGTATCGTAGTTGCGCCACACTGACTGCATCCCATGGCAGGTAGGATAAATACATCCATCCATGATATGGAGCGGTAGGATAAATACATCCATCCATGATATGGAGCGGTTCCCACTGACTGCATCCCATGGCAGGTAGGATAAATACATCCATCCATGATATGGAGCGGTAGGATAAATACATATTCCATCCATGATATGGAGCGGTAGGATAAATACATATCCATCCATGATATGGAGCGGTAGGATAAATACATCCATCCATGATATGGAGCGGTAGGATAAATACATCCATCCATGATATGGAGCGGTTCCCACTGACTGCATCCCATGGCAGGTAGGATAAATACATCCATCCATGATATGGAGCGGTTCCCACAAGCTGCTGCGGGTAATGAATGACTCAACACAGTAGTTGTAAACCCAGGCCACGACACTATATAATGAATCTGCCAATATGTAATAAACCCAGGCCACGACACTATATAATGAATCTGCCAATATGTAATAAACCCAGGCCACGACACTATATAATGAATCTGCTAATATGTAATAAACCCAGGCCACGACACTATATAATGAATCTGCTAATATGTAATAAACCCAGGCCACGACACTATATAATGAATCTGCTAATATGTAAAGAGAATGTCATGATTAGGCCTAGTAGCCTGTAGCTCGATGTGACTCAGCCTATACCAATAAGTCAAAGCCTATAATATATTCTTATTTATTGGTGGCATATGAACATGGTTCTGTGGGTATCTATGCAGGAATGTGATGCCCAATCTAAATACTGTGTAGCACATTGCAGAGAGATTGTCTCCCCCCCCCTGAACCAATTAGGACCGGGAATGAGCGCTGAATGGCGCATCATGTAATAGCGTAACATTGTAACTGTCTGCAATGTATCTACAATATTGATCAATTGTAACTAACTCGTCATGCATGGTTGAATGTAGCAGTGCCATAGAGCCGCACGACGTGCGCTAGCGTCATTCATACGGGGATTAGGGGGTTGGGTTGGCGAAGTTACATGCGTTGCAAACGTCTGACTAATTCATGTGTCGACTCTTACCGTATATCATTGCCAACCCGGTCTCGTGGAGAAAACGAACTCTTCTGTGTTTGAACAGCCAAATGGTCAGAATTGTTAATGTCAGCAGTAAAATGAATGTCAATAAATTCACGCTGTCCTGTCGATGACTTTCTTCTGCCTCTTTCTCAGTTTCCAGTTCCTCCATAACGCCGTCCTCGGCGTTCATTTTAGAGGCCTGGTTTATCAGTAGAATTAAAATGGGGAATAACATAATTTGCTTTTCCAACGGAAAGAATAATCTGCATAGTTTTGGTTTTCTGGCAAAAGCAGCATCCATGATGCAGTCAGATCCGCCTAGCGCACCGCCTTTGCTTCTTCTTCTATGATATCATTGCGGTCCGCAAACAAACGTTTAAGGGCATGCCGTCACCTACTGGACAGCCTCTGGTATTCGTTTTCTTCTTCTTCTTTGGGATTGTGTTGGCGGATCGCATCCAATTTAATGTGCATACACCGTCACCTACTGTACTGGAGTGTGAGGCCATTCACGGCATACCACAGAAATGTATTTGTGATACGGTACTATACAACTACCGTTACTAACTTTATTTAAAAATAAAAATGACCCTGCCAAGTATTAGCCCTCAGTAAAAAAACACAAAAACCACCACCCCATCCTATCTATTTCCTACAAGGACAGAACACTCAACACCCCCTTCAAAAGTTCTGCAGTAAAACCTCACAATACCAAGTACTTCTCTGCCGCTGCCACCACAACCTCTATGTTCTGTGACTTTCCATCCATTTCTGCAGTGCAATTGACAACCATGGCTATGAATGCTAAAAAACCCAGCTTACTGAAGCACATATTCTAACCATCACTCTCTCTTAGTCTCTAGCTACTCACAGGAATCCTCTCAGGATCCCTCACCCTGTAACCCATCTTCCTCTAACACTCTCTACACTGCTTCAGCATACCACACTTTCTGTGTTGGGCCAGAATCATCCTTTACATCCTCGGACGAGGCCTGAACTCGGCAGTCCTCACTGCAGGAATTTAATCCACACTCTCGTAAAGTTCCATCTCTGAGCTACTTGAACACGTATCTCGCTTTTTGCACTTGACGCCAACCTTCCTCGCCACACTGCTTCCCTCTACACTCAACTTCTTCTCAACAGTCATTACTGCACCTGCCACCACATCTAATTCATCTTCACTCTATTCACTCTCAATTTCCTCAAGTTCTTCCAAAAGTTCTGTGAAATCCCTCATTACATATTCCCTCATTACATATTCCCTCATTCCATATTCCCTCATTCCATATTCCCTCATTCCATAATCCCTCATTACATAATCCCTCATTCCATATTCCCTCATTCCATATTCCCTCATTCCATATTCCCTCATTACATATTCCCTCATTCCATATTCCCTCATTCCATAATCCCTCATTACATAATCCCTCATTACATATTCCCTCATTCCATATTCCCTCATTCCATATTCCCTCATTACATATTCCCTCATTCCATATTCCCTCATTCCATAATCCCTCATTACATAATCCCTCATTCCATATTCCCTCATTCCATATTCCCTCATTACATATTCCCTCATTCCATATTCCCTCATTCCATATTCCCTCATTCCATAATCCCTCATTCCATATTCCCTCATTCCATATTCCCTCATTCCATATTCCCTCATTACATATTCCCTCATTACATATTCCCTCATTCCATATTCCCTCATTCCATATTCCCTCATTCCATATTCCCTCATTCCATATTCCCTCATTACATATTCCCTCATTCCATATTCCCTCATTCCATAATCCCTCATTCCATAATCCCTCATTCCATATTCCCTCATTCCATATTCCCTCATTCCATATTCCCTCATTCCATATTCCCTCATTCCATAATCCCTCATTCCATTTCCACTGTTCTCCTTTTTTTCTTGTCTCTTGTCCTTCAGCAGATCTTCCAGAAGGTAATGTAACTGTGTAATCCCCCACCATGTTTATTCACAATATGCTCCACTTTCTTCCTTATTTCCTTTTCTGCCATCTTCCCTTCTTCTTCTTCTTCTTCTTCTTCTTCTTCTGAGTTTAACGGCGGTTGGCATCCAATGTCTTGCATTAGCGCCCCCAATTGGACTATAATATATATCCATTATACTTTGTCATACAAAAATGGGAAAAGGAAAAATAAATAAAATAAAATAATAATAATAATTAAATAAAAAACACCCTTCCAACGAACCACATCCCATTCCACTACTCTGACTATCTGCTCCTGCACCATGCCAACGGCCTGGGAGGACGGCCCCCCACCACCCAACACACCCTGTAACTCTTCTGACTATCTGCTCCTGCACCATGCCAACGGCCTGGGAGGACGGCCCCCCACCACCCAACACACCCTGTAACTCTTCTGACTATCTGCTCCTGCACCATGCCAACGGCCTGGGAGGACGGCCCCCCACCACCCAACACACCCTGGAACTCTTCTGAAGTCAAATCTCATACACCCAAATACTTCTCTGCAGCTGCCACCACAACATCTATTTTCTGTGATTTACGTACAGATAACCATTGCTAAGAAGCCAACCTTAATGAAGCAAATATCACTCATTGGCCTATCAGGGTCCATCAGCCTTGACCCATCCTCCTCTACTCTCTTCACTCAGCATACGACATCTTCTGCACTACTCAGACTCTGGCCACCTCAACCTGCCTCTCTCGCACCAGACACCTCCGATCCCCAGCAACATAGTTAAGTTATAGTCCCTTTAAGAGTGTGCTCCTAATCTCAGCTCGTTACCTGTATAAAAGACACCTGGGAGCTAGAAATCTTTCTGATTGAGAGGGGGTCAAATACTTATTTCCCTCGTTAAAATGCAAATCAATTTATAACATTTTTGACATGCGTTTTTTTCTGGATTTTTTTGTTGTTAGTCTGTTCAAATAAACCTACCATTAAAATTATAGACTGATCATTTCTTTGTCAGTGGGCAAACGTACAAAATCAGCAGGGGATCAAATACTTTTTTCCCTCACTGTATCCCAACATGACCTTGTCGGATAAAGACTCTGAACTCAAAAGGACTGACAGTGACTCCTCTGTTTCACCACGCTCACCACTGGATCTGTGTCGCACCAAACGGCGGGCGTCACAAACACCAGGAATCTTTAACTTCAATTGCTCCACCTCCACACTTAACGCTACCGCAGAATTCACTCATTTCAATTTTCCTAAGAGCAAAGCAAGAAACAGACCTTGACCCAAGGAGCGCCCGCTCCCTCTGGTCAGAAGAAACAAACAAATATCACAAGTCCACTACAGGTTACCTTCACTGATTCAACTGCACCCAACACCTTTTCCACCCACCCTGAAACCACAAATGGATACGCTAAAAGGCAAGGATCCGCTTTCTCCAAAAATGTCACTCCTACTGGACCAGATTCTTCTTTATCATGTCCGTTGAGGCCAGGCTCGGGTTCCAAGCTCTTCACCACACCTTCATCCTCATTCACTTCCGTTTCACATCCAGAACTCAGTCTGCGCACTTGACACCAATCTTCTTCACCACCCCATCTCGATTTTTAGCACCATCTTCCTCAGATTCTAATCCAACCTCTGCTTTCCTCTTTTCTCTTCCACCTCTTCTTTCTCTTCTTTTCCCTCCATTCCTTCTCAGAAACCTTTCTGTGTCCCAATGTTCCTCTTCTCCCGACTTTGCTTGCGGCCTGGTGGCATCCTGACAGAACTCCATCTCATAATCGTCCTGCTCACTTCGGAAACGTGTCTTCTCCGGGCACTAACATTTACATACACTTAGGTTGGAGTCATTAAAACTCGTTTTTCAACCACTCCACACATGTCTTGTTAACAAACTATAGTTTTGGCAAGTCAGTTAGGACATCTACTTTATGCATGACACAAGTAATTTTTCCAACAATTGTTTACAGACAGATTATTTCACTTATAATTCACTGTATCACAATTCCAGTGGGTCAGAAGTTTACATACACTAAGTTGACTGTGCCTTTAAACAACTTGGAAAATTCCAGAAAATGATGTCATGGCTTTAGAAGCTTCTGATAGGCTAATTGACATAATTTGAGTAAATTGGAGGTGTACCTGTGGATGTATTTCAAGGCCTACCTTCAAACTCTGTGCCTCTTTGCTTGACATCATGGGAAAATCAAAAGAAATCAGCCAAGACCTCCGAATAAAAATTGTAGACCTCCACAAGTCTAGTTCATCCTTGGGAGCAATTTCCAAATGCCTGAAGGTACCACGTTCATCTGTACAAACAATAGTACGCAAGTATAAACACCATGGGACCACGCAGCCATCATACCGCTCAGGAAGGAGACGCGTTCTGTCTCCTAGAGATGAACGTACTTTGGGGCGAAAAGTGCAAATCAATCCCAGAACAACAGCAAAATACCTTGCAAAACATGGTTGATGACTAGATGCCGTGTAGCTCAGTTGGTAGAGCATGGCGTTTGCAACGCCATGGTTGTGGGTTCAATTCCCACGGGGGGCCAGTATGAAAATAAATAAAAAATGTATGCACTCACTAACTGTAAGTCGCTCTGGATAAGAGTGTCTGCTAAATGACTAAAATGTAAAATGTAGATGACTAGCAAAACATGGTTGATGACTAGCAAAACAAATTGTGCTGCATTCACAACATCTCGTAATTTCATAAATACCAGCATATGACTGGAAAAAAACACTTGAATGCCCTAGTACTAGTGGGAAACTCTTGCCTGGCAACCCATCCACATTTTTGCTTCCTCCATGACAACTTCTCAAATGCAAACACATTCAAACCGTTCTGATTGGTTCCAGAAACCGATGGGTTGGACCAGAGCTGGTCTACACCAATCATGAATCACATAATTTTGACGTCAGCAAAAACTACTTCTAGGATGGTAGGTCCAGACTGATGTGTGGCGCAATCGATAGAGCAGCAGAATTACATTCAGGATGAGTTGTCAGGAAACCTGTCAGGCAAGGGAAACTCTATTGGCTCATACTACACTGGCTCTGACGCTCGTCGGATGTGGCAGGGCTTGAAAACTATTACAGACTACAAAGGGAAGCACAGCCGCGAGCTGCCCAGTGACACAAGCCTACCAGACGAGCTAAACCACTTCTATGCTCGCTTCGAGGCAAGCAACACTGAAGCATGCATGAGAGCACCAGCTGTTCCGGATGACTATGTGATCACGCTCTCCGTAGCCGATGTGAGTAAGACTTTTAAGCAGGTCAACATTCACAAGGCCGCAGGGCCAGACGGATTACCAGGACGTGTACTCCGAGCATGTGCTGACCAACTGGCAAGTGTCTTCACTGACATTTTCAACATGTCCCTGACTGAGTCTGTAATACCAACATGTTTCAAGCAGACCACCATAGTCCCCGTGCCCAAGAACTCTAAGATAACCTGCCTAAATGACTACCGACCCGTAGCACTGACGTCTGTAGCCATGAAGTGCTTTGAAAGACTGGTCATGGCTCACATCAACAGCATAATCCCAGAAACCCTAGACCCACTCCAATTTGCATACCGCCCCAACAGATCCACAGATGATGCAATCTCTATCGCACTCCACACTGCCCTTTCCCACCTGGACAAGAGGAACACCTACGTGAGAATGCTATTCATTGACTACAGCTCAGCATTCAACACCATAGTGCCCTCTAAGCTCATCACTAAGCTAAGGATCCTGGGACTAAACACCTCCCTCTGCAACTGGATCCTGGACTTCCTGACGGGCCGCCCCCAGGTGGTAAGGGTAGGTAACAACACATCTGCCACACTGATCCTCAACACGGGGGCCCCTCAGGGGTGCGTGCTCAGTCCCCTCCTGTACTCTCTGTTCACCCATGACTGCATGGCCAGGCACGACTCCAACACCATCATTAAGTTTGCCGACGACACAACAGTGGTAGGCCTGATCACCGACAACGATGAGACAGCCTATAGGGAGGAGGTCAGAGATCTGGCCGTGTGGTGCCAGGACAACAACCTCTCCCTCAACGTGACCAAGACAAAGGAGATGATTGTGGACTACAGGAAAAAAAAGAGGACTGAGCACGCCCCCATTCTCATCGACGGGGCTGTAGTGGAACAGGTTGAGAGCTTCAAGTTCCTTGGTGTCCACATCACCAACGAACTATCATGGTCCAAACACACCAAGACAGTCGTGAAGAGGGCACGATTCCCCCTCAGGAGACTAAAAAGATTTGGCATGGGTCCTCAGATCCTCAAAGAATTCTACAGCTGCACCATCGAGAGCATCCTGACTGGTTGCATCACCGCCTGGTATGGCAACTGCTTGGCCTCTGACCGCAAGGCACTACAGAGGGTAGTGCGTACGGCCCAGTACATCACTGGGGCAAAGCTCCCTGCCATCCAGTACGTATATACTAGGAGGTGTCAGAGGAAGGTCCTAGAAATTGTCAATGACTCCAGCCACCCAAGTCATAGACTGTTTTCTCTGCTACCGCATGGCAAGCGGTACCGGAGTGCCAAGTCTAGATCCAAAAGGCTCCTTAACAGCTTCTACCCCCAAGCCATAAGACTGCTGAACAGCTAATCAAATGGCTACCCAGACTATTTGCATTGTCCACCCCCCCCCCACCCCCTCTTTTACGCTGCTGCTACTCTCTGTTTATTATCTATGCATAGTCACTTTACCCCTACCTACATGTACATATTACCTCAATTACCTGGACTAACCTGTACCCCCGCACATTGCCTCAGTACCGGTACCCCCTGTATATAGCCTCGTTATTGTATTTTGTAAAAAACTTTAGTTTATTTAGTAAATATTTTCTTAACTCTTATTTTTCTTAAAACTGCATTGTTGGTTAAGGGCTTGTAAGTAAGCATTTCACGGTAAGATCTACCTACACCTGCTGTATTCGGCGCATGTGATTTGGGGAATTTTTGGTTAACTACTCAACATAACAAACCGACTATATGATTTATGCATGTTGTAGAATGAAACTCCTATATGCTTTTTATGCCTTGGATTAAGAACCAATTAAAGGGTTAAAACAGAGCCATGATGAAATGGCTCTATAGGTATTTTTCCATTACATATATTATAATATGATTAGCAATAGTAGAGACATTTATTTAGAGAAAATGCTGTGCTTCTGAGAAAGGATGGTTCCCTTTAGCTCCCTGCAGCTGGTCTGGGTGTGTAGTCAAGGACATGGGATGGAGATAAACTTCAGGAACAGATAGACCTGTATAGGTCTGTATTATTTCTAGTTTGCTTCTGAGTAACCTGGTCACACGGTCAGGACAAAGAGCCTCAGAATGACCACAGGTTTTCAGTTCATCCTGTCTTTTGCTATCATCCAAGGGCTCCGCTGTGTGGAGATGGGAGTAGCAACGGAACTAACGATATCACTTGTTTGTGCGCTATGACCTGAGACACATAGTCTGACCTGAGACACATAGTCTGACCTGAGACACATAGTCTGACCTGAGACACATAGTCTGACCTGAGACACATAGTCTGACCTGAGACACATAGTCTGACCTGAGACACATAGTCTGACCTGAGACACATAGCCTGACCTGAGACACATAGTCTGACCTGAGACACATAGCCACATACACACAGTCACAAGAAGAAACCATAGTGGCTCAAGGTCCAGGGAGGATGGCTGTTAGGAATGTCTTTAATGTATATGGTTGAGAATGGGTTATGGACATGGCATGTTTAAACCATATTTAAGTATTGATTGATATGTTTTATAATGTGTTATGGGTTAGATGGGATGTTTTATGTGCAAATGTATTCGTGTCTGGAGACTGTGTGTGCAGAGAGGGGGCCTATCTCTGAAACTGGTGAACTGGGACAGACTGCAGGAGTGTGCCTCCCTAACCTCAAGGCTTCTCCTGACTGTTATTTATTGCATGAGAAAGCTTGGTCCTGCCACTATTCTTTTCAAATCTGCATACATAGGAGGAGTCAGAATTCACCACTATCATAAATTAAGAGAGTGGGCGGAGCCTGGTCAAAAGATGGAGATTTGGAGACAGTGGCGGGGGAACCAACGAGGGAGGGATTAAGCTAAAATGTATGTAAAATGACTCTATAAACTGAGAGCTGGAAAATCAGATGCTCTGCAGACCACCTCGGCTTTATCTAAATTGCAATAAAGTCTATCTTAATTCTACAAAAACTCTGGAAACACTTAGGTTTTTTATTAAGAATAAGTACAATTTTCTACGACAGTGACAAATAAAATTTGATTAGCATTAAAATATAATATAACATATAATATGCCATTCAGCAGATGCATTTAGCGCCATGCTCTACCAGCTGAGCTACAGAGGACCACCATTGTGGTGTGTGAGAAGTTGGTTGAACTAACCAAAGTATGTTTGTACACAGCCACCACCATGGGGTCTTCTGTCAATTCTGAGGGTAGAACAGAGTATACTGTCAATAGATCATACTGTAAGAATACTTTAACATATTTTGTGAATATACATCCTTTACAATATGTCATTTACTGTAAATGTAATGGTAAAGCATAGTGCATGTCCTGCAGCCTTACCGGTTTTCTTGGCGAAATGTTGTCATGATCGAATTGACAGTTGATCTTTTCAGATTGGGGTGAACTAATCTGTCAGCTTCTGCCATGGTAAGGCCTCTGTTTACCACATGGTCAACGACGATGGCCCGGACTTCATTAGACACAACAGTTCCCTGACATCTGTCTCCCTCTCTCTGATGTTGTCACACCCTGGCTCTATATGTTGAGCCAGGGTGTGTAGTTTCTATGTGTTTTGGTCTATGTTCACAGTCTAGTTCTTGTATTTCTATGTTGGCCTGAGTGGTTCCCAATCAGAGGCAACGAGTGTCAGCTGTTGCTGGTTGTCTCTGATTGGGAGCCATATTTAAACAGTCTGTTTTCCCTTAGTGTTTGTGGGATCTTGTTCCTTTTGGGTTATTCCGTGTTGTTGTGTTTAACATAGGACGTCACGGTATCGTTTATTGTTTTGTTGTTCGTGCATTCATTAAATAAAGAAGTATGTTCGTTCATCACGCTGCGCCTTGGTAAACTCTCTCTGACGATCGTGACAGATGTCCACCTCCTTGACGGGGCCCATGTCCACCTCCTTGACGGGGCCCATGACCACCTCCTTGACGGGGCCCTTGTCCACCTCCTTGACGGGGCCCATGTCCACCTCCTTGACGGGGCCCATGACCACCTCCTTGACGGGGCCCATGTCCACCTCCTTGACGGGGCCCATGACCACCTCCTTGACGGGGCCCATGTCCACCTCCTTGACGGGGCCCATGACCACCTCCTTGACGGGGCCCTTGTCCACCTCCTTGACGGGGCCCTTGTCCACCTCCTTGACGGGGCCCATGACCACAAGCTCTTTGATTTCTTCCTTTCCCCTGCTCCATGTTGAAAGAAATTGCAAATGTTCACACACACCCTTTTATCAAATCAAATCAAATTGTATTGGTCACATTCACATATTTAGCAGATGTTATTGCGGGTATAGCGAAATGCTGGTGTTCCTAGCTCCAACAGTGCAGTAGTCTCTAACAATTCACTACAATACACAAATCTAAAAGTAAAATAATGGAATTAAGAAATATATCAATATTAAGACGAGCAATGTCGGAGTGGCTGACTAAAATACAGTAGAATAGAATACAGTATATACATATGAGATGAGTAAAGCAGTATGTAAACATTATTAAAGTGACTAGTGTTCCATTATTAAAGTGACCAGTGATTCCATGTCTATGTACATAGGGCAGCAGCCTCTAAGGTGCAGGGTTGAGTAACCGGGTGGTAGCCGGCTAGTGATGGCTATTTAACAGTCTGATGGCCTTGAGATAGAAGCTGTTTTTCAGTCTCTCGGTCACAGCTTTGATGCACCTGTACTGACCTCGCCTTCTGGATGGTAGCGGGGTGAACAGACAGTGGCTCGGGTGGTTGATGTCCTTCATGATCTTTTTGGCCTTCCTGTGACATCGGGTGCTGTAGGTGTCTTGGAGGACGGGTAGTTAGTTTCCCCCGGTGATGCGTTGGGCAGACTGCACCACCCTCTGGAGAGCCCTGCGGTTGCGGGCGGTGCAGTTGCCGTACCAGGCGGTGATACAGCCTGACAGGATGAGTTGGAGGCGTGCTTGGTCACGCAGTCATGGTGATGCTGAGCTATAGTCAATGAACAGCATTCTTACATAGGTATTCCTCTTGTCCAGATGGGATAGGGCAGTGTGCAGTGTGATGGCGATTGCGTCGTCTGTGGATCTATTGGGGTGGTAAGCAAATTGAAGTGGGTCTAGGGTGACAGGTAAGGTAGAGGTGATATGATCCTTGACTAGCCTCTCAAAGCACTTCATGATGACAGAGGTGAGTGCTACGGGGCGATAGTCATTTAGTTCAGTTACCTTTTCTTTCTTGGGTACAGGAACAATGGTGAACATCTTGAAGCAAGTGGGGACAGCAGACTGGGATAGGGAGAGATTGAATTAATGGTGACCAATTGTGGTTATCACAATGTGAAATCAATTAGCAATAACAAGTAGACATTATTACATTTACGTCATTTAGCAGACGCTCTTATCCAGAGCGACTTACAGTTAGTGCATACATTATTATTTTCATACTGGCCCCCCGTGGGAATTGAACCCACAACCCTGGCGTTGCAAACGCCATGCTCTATCAACTGAGCTACCTCCCTGCCTGCCATTCCCTCCCCTACCCTACCCTGGACGACGCTGGGCCAATTGTGCGCCGCCCCATTGGTCTCCCGGTTGCAGCCGGCTAAAGCAGAGCCTGGATTCGTACCAGAATCTCTAGTGGCACAGCTAGCACTGCGATGCAGTGCCTTAGACCACTGCGCCACTCGGGAGGCGTATGGTTATCATGTATCATACATGCAATTTAGATGTTTATACTTTACAAACACACATTTTATTTCTGTAGTTCTCAAAATCCTTATATAGTAGACAAACCAGTTAAAAATCTATAGGTTTACCAAACGGTTAAGTGATTTACCATTAAGCGCAGTTGGATTAAGTGATGGTCAAATGTATTTAAACAAATGAGAACAGAATCATATGAAAAGTATTGTGAACATTGCATTATGAAAGGCAATTACTTTATATGAAAGGTATTTCTAGATGAAACACTGATTAGATTTGGTGAAAAAGTTGTGTGATTTTTGTTGTTGTACTTAGTCAATTGAAAATGTGCTTAAAGTTTTGAAAAAACAGCCATTTAGATGATCTGTTTTGAGTTTTGAGTTGTGAAATTTTACCACATACTTGTGAAAGTAGTACCAAAGTGATAAAAATAACTGTAAGTGTGGTCGTATCCAGAACACGTGGTAGCAGACACAATGCAGCAGGTGTCAGAGACATGCTGCAAGCCTGTTTGTTCTCTTGTGAATCTCAAATAGGCCTCCATACCAAATGATAATGTGAAATGTTCAGATAGACAGAATGGGCTAGTTGCCTGTGACAGGAGCATGAATAAACGTTTGTTTTATCGTGATGATAAGAGGTCCAAAAGCTATGGGGTTATACACCTTTGTTCAGAAGCAGCCGCATGGCCAATCATGTCATGTTACAGTGGGTCTGTAGAAATAGATAACGGCAGCAGACTATAATTAGATTGGACTAGTAGCTTAAATTGTTAGCTAACAAGCATGTTGTTTTGTTTGACACACAAATAAAGTTATTCTATAAATGATCCACCAGATAATTTTCAGTCTCACCCAGGTACAGTACGTCAAGAAAGAACATCCCTTGTGTGATAGCAGGCTACAGTAATCACAAAACAAGATAACACTGTTGAAGGTAAATATATAATACGGGGTTCCACGTTAGGCTGCGGTAATCACAACACTGTTGAAGATAATATATAATACGGGTTCCACGTTAGGCTGCGGTAATCACAACACTGTTGAAGATAATATATAATACGGGTTCCACGTTAGGCTGCGGTAATCACAACACTGTTGAAGATAATACGGGGTTCCACGTTAGGCTGCGGTAATCACAACACTGTTGAAGATAATACGGGTTCCACGTTAGGCTGCGGTAATCACAACACTGTTGAAGATAATACGGGGTTCCACGTTAGGCTGCGGTAATCACAACACTGTTGAAGATAATACGGGGTTCCACGCTAGGCCGCAGTAATCACAACACTGTTGAAGATAATACGGGGTTCCACGCTAGGCTGCGGTAATCACAACACTGTTGAAGATAATATATAATACGGGGTTCCACGTTAGGCTGCGGTAATCACAACACTGTTGAAGATAATACGGGTTCCACGTTAGGCTGCGGTAATCACAACACTGTTGAAGATAATACGGGGTTCCACGTTAGGCTGCGGTAATCACAACACTGTTGAAGATAATACGGGGTTCCACGTTAGGCTGCGGTAATCACAACACTGTTGAAGATAATACGGGTTCCACGTTAGGCTGCAGTACCGTCAATTGACTGCATGCCTGATGCATCATCTGCATCATCAAGTGTCAAAATCCGACATAACAATAAAGTTTTACTTTATAGCATGAACCATATTTGGACGAATGTTTTATCACCAGTGATTTACATACATTTTAGCAGACGCTTTTATCCAGAATTTAGGGTTAAGTGTCTTGCTCAAGGGCACATCGACAGATTTTTCACCTTGTCGGCTCAGGGATTAGAACCAGCGACCTTTCGGTGACTGGCACAACGCTCTTAACCACTAAACTACCTGCCGCCGCAACATTGACGGAGTTCTATTAACCTGAGCCGCGGTGCACCGGTCTATGGCCCGTGACGTGACAGAAAGAAACGGTGAGGGAAGAGCGTTCTTCTCATATCTCTCTGTGTTGTTGTTTTTATCACACTGCTTTGCTTTATCTTGGCCAGGTCGCAGTTGTAAATGAGAACTTGTTCTCAACTGGTTTACCTGGTTAAATAAAGGTGAAATAAAAATAAAAGAAAATATCAAACAATAATCTGCGCCACTCAGTCATGTTGTCAACAAGGCAGCATGGTGCATAGTTCAGAAACATACAATTAATATTTTCCATAAAACATATGTTCAAATTGTTCAACTAGTTTTCATTGGGAAGGCAGATAAAGCGTAATTATCAAACGCAATCACTGTTGCATGTGAAAACACAGGATTGTAGTCATTCCTCCACGTGCTAATCTGTCCTACGCCACGTCACTTTAGTTTTGATCTGATTTCGTCGTGGGCTTTGAAGGGAGGCAGCCGGTTCCAAAACGAATGCAATCACTTTTCACCGATTTAAACCCCTCTCACCGGGGGTAATCCGGGCCAGATAATCGAAACCCCTCACTGTTTACCACCCTGCACACTGAGCGCCGCTACGACAACGCCCAGCTCCCAAAATGCAGAACACTGTTTGATTGGCTGATATTGTCCACGTTGTCCCCTCACAGACTGTTGTTGTCCTGTGATTCGCTGTTACTAAGTAACGGATTGCAAAGTATTGATTGGCTGTTGAACTGTATAAGGAAAAGGAAAGCTCAACCTAAAGACAGGTTTACGAGTGTGTGATAGGAAGCCCGAAAACGAGGAGGAAAGAAGACCGAAATACCTGTACATTTTATACAAAGTAGGCGAGATATCTTCTGGGGACAGACTCTTATCATATTTTACTATACACTTTTGATTTGTTTATTGTTAATAGGACAAAATGGGTTGCTGGTTCTCCAAAAAATCAAAGAGAAAATCACCCGAAAAGGAGCCTACTCCGACGACGGTGGAAGAGAAGAGGAACAGCAGTAGCAACGCCAACAACATTTCCCTCAGCAGCAAGGCAACGGAGGATCCACCTAAACAATACAGCTGGGACAAACGTGAAAAGGTATGGAGAGGATGCATGCATGGCCAGGGAGACTAGCGGTGAGGATGCATGCATGGCCAGGGAGACCAGCGGTGAGGATGCATGCATGGCCAGGGAGACTAGCGGTGAGGATGCATGCATGGCCAGGGAGACTAGCGGTGAGGATGCATGCATGGCCAGGGAGACTAGCGGTGAGGATGTATGCATGGCCAGGGAGACTAGCGGTGAGGATGCATGCATGGCCAGGGAGACTAGCGGTGAGGATGCATGCATGGCCAGGGAGACTAGCGGTGAGGATGCATGCATGGCCAGGGAGACCAGCGGTGAGGATGCATGGCCTGTAAATGTAAATGAGACTAGCTGCTGAAAAACGGTCAAAGAACGTTGGTTGAGCTGGAACACTAGCGGGAGGCCATAGCAAATGAATTGAAACGAATCTTCGCTGAACCTCTTCTGACTGGAATGATCCTTAGAAGTCCATGTTCCCTAAATGGCACCAACAAATGTATACCTTTTTATTTTACCACTACAATCTGTTCTTAGGACGAAACTGAAAAAGAACAACTCGTGTAGAAAGTAAACATCCGCGCCTCAAGTGTGCTTTTGTCTGCATAACGAGGAAGTAGGGGAAAAAATTGCAACTTCTGACTATTTCGGGTCTAGTGATCGATGACAGCAGAGTATGCTGCCCAGCCTTACATAATTAGAAAGAGGAGATTCTCATGATTAAAATGGTGTCCGATTTGAAAAAATCAAAATACACACATCGTGAAATATTTGGCAAAATAGACATACATGTCCGTGTAGAATTTTCCCATCGGGAAACAATGGGGCAGCCTCAGAGTTCCGACAATAATGTGTACTTTTTTTTACATTTTAAATGCTAGCTTTTGATGACAACTGAGTACACTGCCCAGCCTTACATCATTAGAAAGAGGAGATTATCCTGATTTAAAATTGTGTTTGACTTGAAGTAATCAAAGTATACACATTGCGAGATATGTTGTGAAATAAACAGACACCTATATTTCCCCTGTAGGAAACAACGGGACGACCTCAGACTTCCAGGAGTATCATTTTATTTGTTGACGTTTTAACTACCAGTAATTGGTCACAGCATTGTACGCTGCCCACACTTACATCATTAGAAATAATAGGTTATCCTGATTTTAAAATGGTGTAGAACTTCAAACCATTAAAATGCATACATTTTGAGATATTTGGCGAAATAGACAGACGTCCCTATTTCCCCAAAACAATGGCAGTCTGAAAGTTATAAGAGCAGTCTTTTTATTTAACCAGCTGACCATTTATCTACGACCATTTGCCTTTATGTGTTGAACATTTTGTGGTTTCTAATCTAGCAGTTAAGCGCATTGGGCAGTAACCGAAAGTTGGCTGGTTCGAATCCCCGAACCAACTAGGTGAAATATCTGTTATGTACATTTACATTACATTTTAGTCATTTAGCAGACGCTCTTGTCCAGAGCGACTTACAGTTAGTGCATACATTATTTTTATATTTTTCATACTGGCCCCCCATGGGAATCGAACCCACAACCCTGGCGTTGCAAACACCATGCTCTACCAACTGAGCTACATCCCTGCCGGCCATTCCCTCCCCTACCCTGGACGACGCTGGGCCAATTGTGCGCCGCCCCATGGGTCTCCCGGTCGCGGCCGGGGTTGTGGGCGCCGCCCCATGGATCTCTAGTGGCACAGCTAGCACTGTGATGCAGTGCCTTAGACCACTGCGCCACTCGGGAGCCCCTTGAGCAAGGCACTTGCCGTAGTCGCTCTGGATAAGAGCGTCTGTTAAATGACGTAAATGTAAACAAGGCCTCTATGGGAAAGTGTGGCAATAACTTATTAACTTTTCATTATTCACAGATCTACTTTTTTTTAAATGAATTAACTAAATGTAAGGTGTTTGTCAATTTCATTGTTTGTTATGCTATAAATTGTTATTTTATAGTTGTAAGTGATAAAATGTACTAGAAAATTGTATATTTAGCAATTCTGAGCAATTACTACTTTAGGAAGGATATACACTTTATTCAGTACTACTGCAGTTGCTAAATAATTCCAATAGATGGCAGCATAAGACCACGAATGACATTTCAGAAGCTTAGTTTAGTTTTTTCCCTGGATACACCACCACTCCCCCTCACAGGAAAACTCCTGCACACGCTTTTTACTGTCCCTTTCCACACTGCTAACGCAAGAGGAACGACTGAAAAAGCATTTAACACATTACTGTGAAGTAATATAATGATGATTCATGTTTATTATTACCTGTTTTTATGCTCATGTTTTGAAATTATACTTCATTACAATAACGATTATCATAAGCCTAAACATTAATTCAGTCACATCTGATCGAC
The DNA here is from genome assembly GCF_964263955.1 of Coregonus lavaretus. Taxonomy (NCBI): domain Eukaryota; kingdom Metazoa; phylum Chordata; class Actinopteri; order Salmoniformes; family Salmonidae; genus Coregonus; species Coregonus lavaretus. Next base: position 60,137,964 of record NC_139998.1, read on the forward strand.
AAAAACGTATTTCCCAAGTACATTCATTGTCAAATTCATCAAGCAGCATCGACCCGCTCTGCCAACTCAACAAGCCCCGCGGCAGCGAGCACTCTGCCTTCCTCGTAAATGTGTTAACCGCGGATTGCATGATGTAATTTATTGGCGGGCAGGAAGATTTACCCTTGTCTTTTCTATTCCGAGGCTGTTTACACCCAATATGATACGTTAAGAGGGTTTATTAAAACGTATGTCTACTAGGGTTGAGGTTAGCGCATCTGACTAGTGATTTAATTGGCCGGGGTTCAATAACTGATATAGTCACTATTTTTTTGCTCACCCAAAAGCAACACAGGCCTAATACGATATATATATATATATATATATATATATACCCCTCTTCCTGGGGTCCAGCAAAATTAAGGCAGTTCATATAATTTTTGTAACATTACAATACATTCATAACAGATTTCACAACACACTGTGTGCCCTCAGGCCCCTACTCCACCACTACCACATATTTACAACACAAAATCCATGTGTACGTGTGTGTGTATAGTGCGTATGTTATCGTGTGTGTGTGCATGTGTCTATGTTTGTGTTGCTTCACAGTCCCCGCTGTTCCATAAGGTGTTTTTTTTATCTGTTTTTTTTTTTTAAATCAAATTTTACTGCTTGCATCAGTTACCTGATGTGGAATAGAGTTCCATGTAGTCATGGCTCTATGTAGTACTGTGCGCCTCCCATAGTCTGTTCTGGACTTGGGGACTGTGAAGAGACCTCTGGTGGCATGTCTTGTGGGGTATGCATGGGTGTCCGAACTGTGTGCCAGTAGTTCAAACAGACAGCTCAGTGCTTTCAACATGTCAATACCTCTCACAAATACAAGTAGTGATGAAGTCAATCTCTCCTCCACTTTGAGCCAGGAGAGATTGACATGCAAATTATTAATATTAGCTCTCTGTGTACATCTAAGGGCCAGCCGTGCTGCCCTGTTCTGAGGCAATTGCAATTTTCCTAAGTCCGTTTTTGTGGCACCTGACCACACGACTGACCAGTAGTCCAGGTGCGACAAAACTAGGGCCTGTAGGACCTGCCTTGTTGATAGTGCTGTTAAGAAGGTAGAGCAGCGCTTTTATTATGGACATACAGTGGGGAAAAAAAGTATTTAGTCAGCCACCAATTCCAGGCTACCTGGACTATTTGCATTGTCCCCCCAACCCCACCCCACCCCCTCTTTTACGCGGCTGCTACTCTCTGTTTATTATCTATGCATAGTCACTTTACCCCTACCTACAGTGGGGGGAAAAGTATTTAGTCAGCCACCAATTGTGCAAGTTCTCCCACTTAAGAAGATGAGAGAGGCCTGTAATTTTCATCATAGGTACACGTCAACTTTGACAGACAAATTGAGGGGAAAAAATCCAGAAAATCACATTGTAGGATTTTTAATGAATTTATTTGCAAATTATGGTGGAAAATAAGTATTTGGTCACCTACAAACAAGCAAGAATTCTGGCTCTCACAGACCTGTAACTTCTTCTTTAAGAGGCTCCTCTGTCCTCCACTCGTTACCTGTATTAATGGCACCTGTTTGAACTTGTTATCAGTATAAAAGACACCTGTCCACAACCTCAAACAGTCACACTCCAAACTCCACTATGGCCAAGACCAAAGAGCTGTCAAAGGACACCAGAAACAAAATTGTAGACCTGCACCAGGCTGGGAAGACTGAATCTGCAATAGGTAAGCAGCTTGGTTTGAAGAAATCAACTGTGGGAGCAATTATTAGGAAATGGAAGACATACAAGACCACTGATAATCTCCCTCGATCTGGGGCTCCACGCAAGATCTCACCCCGCGGGGTCAAAATGATTACAAGAACGGTGAGCAAAAATCCCAGAACCACACGGGGGGACCTAGTGAATGACCTGCAGAGAGCTGGACCAAAGTAACAAAGCCTACCATCAGTAACACACTACGCCGCCAGGGACTCAAATCCTGCAGTGCAAGACGTGTCCCCCTGCTTAAGCCAGTACATGTCCAGGCCCGTCTGAAGTTTGCTAGAGTGCATTTGGATGATCAAGAAGAGGATTGGGAGAATGTCATATGGTCAGATGAAACCAAAATATAACTTTTTGGTAAAAACTCAACTTGTCATGTTTGGAGGACAAAGAATGCTGAGTTGCATCCAAAGAACACCATACCTACTGTGAAGCATGGGGGTGGAAACATCATGCTTTGGGGCTGTTTTTCTGCAAAGGGACCAGGACGACTGATCCGTGTAAAGGAAAGAATGAATGGGGCCATGTATCGTGAGATTTTGAGTGAAAACCTCCTTCCATCAGCAAGGGCATTGAAGATGAAACGTGGCTGGGTCTTTCAGCATGACAATGATCCCAAACACACCGCCCGGGCAACGAAGGAGTGGCTTCGTAAGAAGCATTTCAAGGTCCTGGAGTGGCCTAGCCAGTCTCCAGATCTCAACCCCATAGAACATCTTTGGATGGAGTTGAAAGTCCGTGTTGCCCAGCGACAGCCCCAAAACATCACTGCTCTAGAGGAGATTTGCATGGAGGAATGGGCCAAAATACCAGCAACAGTGTGTGAAAACCTTGTGAAGACTTACAGAAAACGTTTGACCTGTGTCATTGCCAACAAAGGGTATATAACAAAGTATTGAGAAACTTTTGTTATTGAACAAATACTTATTTTCCACCATAATTTGCAAATAAATTCATAAAAAATCCTACAATGTGATTTTCTGGATATTTTTTTCCTCATTTTGTCTGTCATAGTTGACGTGTACCTATGATGAAAATTACAGGCCTCTCTCATCTTTTTAAATGGGAGAACTTGCACAATTGGTGGCTGACTAAATACTTTTTTCCCCCACTGTATTTGTATCGTCTGAACTATTGTCTGTCTCTTTGCAGGTTGACCCTAAGGACTTCATGCTAACAGGGCTGAAGGATGCCACGGTGGGCCGTCTGCCAGGCAAGCTGAACGGACAGCAGTTTGTCATCCAGGACTGTGAGAACTGCAACATCTTCGTGTTTGACCACTCCGCCACCATCACCATCGACGACTGCACCAACTGCTGCATCGTTATGGGGCCAGTGAAGGGCAGTGTGTTCTTCAGGGACTGTAAGGATATCAGGTGTGTGGTGGCCTGCCAGCAGTTCAGGACCAGGGACTGTAAGAAGATGGAGGTGTTCCTGTGTTGCGCCACCCAGCCCATCATCGAGGCGTCCACGGGGATGAAGTTCGGCTGCTTCCAGTACTACTACCCCGAGCTGGCCTTCCACTTCAAGGACGCAGGCCTCAGCATCTTCAACAACAACTGGAGCAACGTCCATGACTTCACGCCTGTCTCAGGGGAGACCAACTGGAGCCTGCTGGCTGAGGACACTGTGGTGCTGGACCATGTCCCAGCCCCTGATCCGGAGTCTGAGTTTAAATCAGTCCGGGTCTCAGCTGAGGCATCCCGCAGCATCGTGCCCATGACCAAAGGAGGCAGACGCAAGGACAGTGACGAGTCCTGTCTGTTTGTGTTCTTCGCTGGGGACTACACCACTGCTAATGCCCGGAAACTCATTGATGAGGTGAGGAGGATAAGAGCGTCTGCTAAATGACTTAAATGTTTAAAAAATAACTAAATGAGGAGGAGGGAAGGTCAGACACAGTTAAAGGTCTCCTTCGCTTGCTGCAATGGTTCTATTTTGGTCCTTTCCGATAAGGTCCTTCTGATCTAAACTACTGGTCATCCTCCAGATGAGGAAGTGTCTCATGGTCCGTCTGATCTAAACTACTGGTCATCCTCCAGATGAGGAAGTGTCTCATGGTCCTTATGATCTAAACTACTGGTCATCCTCCAGATGAGGCAGTGTCCCATGGTCCGTCTGATCTAAACTACTGGTCATCCTCCAGATGAGGAAGTGTCCCATGGTCCGTCTGATCTAAACTACTGGTCATCCTCCAGATGAGGAAGTGTCTCATGGTCCTTATGATCTAAACTACTGGTCATCCTCCAGATGAGGAAGTGTCCCATGGTCCGTCTGATCTAAACTACTGGTCATCCTCCAGATTAGGAAGTGTCCCATGGTCCGTCTGATCTAAACTACTGGTCATCCTCCAGATGAGGAAGTGTCCCATGGTCCTTATGATCTAAACTACTGGTCATCCTCCAGATGAGGAAGTGTCCCATGGTCCTTATGATCTAAACTACTGGTCATCCTCCAGATGAGGAAGTGTCCCATGGTCCTTATGATCTAAACTACTGGTCATCCTCCAGATGAGGAAGTGTCTCATGGTCCTTATGATCTAAACTACTGGTCATCCTCCAGATTAGGAAGTGTCTCATGGTCCTTATGATCTAAACTACTGGTCATCCTCCAGATGAGGAAGTGTCTCATGGTCCTTATGATCTAAACTACTGAGTCCCCTGTAGCTCAGTTGGTAGAGCATGGCGCTTGCAACGCCAGGGTTGTGGGTTCGTTTCCCACGGGGGGCCAGTATGACAATGGTCCTCTGTAGCTCAGCTGGTAGAGCACGGCGCTTGTAACGCCAAGGTAGTGGGTTCGATCCCCGGGACCACCAATACACAAACAAATGTATGCACGCATGACTGTAAGTCGCTTTGGATAAAAGCGTCTGCTAAATGGCATATTATTATTATTATTATTATTATTATTATTATTATTATTACAATGTATGCACCCACTAACTGTAAGTGGCTCTGGATAAGAGCGTCTGCTAAATGACTATCCTCCAGATTTGTTCACTTCCTTCCTCCTCCACACAGACAGTCATTTAGAAATGCAGAACAATTCAAGTTGTTACGTTCTTATGAGTGTTTTGGCCAAGCGATCAATGACACTCCTTGATTGAGCAATATTGAAACGGAGAGATATTGTTGCCAAATGTTGAATTATAATTATTAGAGAGTAGACACTAGGGCTGTCCCCGCCGAAAAAAATAATCTTGGTCGACCAAGAATCATCTGTTCATTTGACCAATCGATTGGTCTAAATTTTAAAAAAAAGTGTATTTTTCGATATCTAGACCCATCCTATGTGTTTTAATCAAATCAACTATATGCACTGAGACTGTCTGATGCTTTAAAAACACAGTTTGATTAAATAATTAAGACACATAAACGACTAGAGGGAGTCCAACCAATTGATTGTGCCGGGCTGAGCTCAGACATGCTGCACTGTGTTAAATTTGACTAGTTGTGGAAAATACTGGGGATCAAGAAACAGACGGTATGGAGCAGCGCTGCCTGTATATTATGTGGGCCAAACAGGTGCTGTTAGATTACTATATCATTTCTCTGACCGTTTGGAACAATGTAAACAACACTAAATCAATTATGAGCGTACCAGAGAGTCTGTTGTAATGTTTAAAAAAATATGTTTGTAAAGCTTTATTACAGAAAATACTAAAAACTGTTGGTGTTGTTAACTAGCCTGTTGGTGTTGGGGAATCATCATTGTTAACTAGCCTGTTGGGGAATCATCATTGTTAACTAGCCTGTTGGGGAATCATCATTATTAACTAGCCTGTTGGGGAATCATCATTATTAACTAGCCTGTTGGGGAATCATCATTGTTAACTAGCCTGTTGGGGAATCATCATTGTTAACTAGCCTGTTGGGGAATCATCATTGTTAACTAGCCTGTTGGGGAATCATCATTGTTAACTAGCCTGTTGGGGAATCATCATTATTAACTAGCCTGTTGGGGAATCATCATTGTTAACTAGCCTGTTGGTGTTGGGGAATCATCATTGTTAACTAGCCTGTTGGGGAATCATCATTGTTAACTAGCCTGTTGGGGAATCATCATTGTTAACTAGCCTGTTGGGGAATCATCATTGTTAACTAGCCTGTTGGGGAATCATCATTGTTAACTAGCCTGTTGGGGAATCATCATTGTTAACTAGCCTGTTGGGGAATCATCATTGTTAACTAGCCTGTTGGGGAATCATCATTATTAACTAGCCTGTTGGTGTTGGGGAATCATCATTGTTAACTAGCCTGTTGGGAAATCATCATTGTTAACTAGCCTGTTGGGGAATCATCATTGTTAACTAGCCTGTTGGGGAATCATCATTATTAACTAGCCTGTTGGTGTTGGGGAATCATCATTGTTAACTAGCCTGTTGGGGAATCATCATTGTTAACTAGCCTGTTGGGGAATCATCATTGTTAACTAGCCTTTTGGGGAATCATCATTATTAACTAGCCTGTTGGGGAATCAACATTGTTAACTAGCCTGTTGGGGAATCATCATTGTTAACTAGCCTGTTGGGGCTTCATCATTGTTAACTAGCCTGTTGGGAATCATCATTGTTAACTAGCCTGTTGGTGTTGGGGAATCATCATTGTTAACTAGCCTGTTGGGGCTTCATCATTGTTAACTAGCCTGTTGGTGTTGGGGAATCATCATTGTTAACTAGCCTGTTGGTGTTGGGGAATCATCATTGTTAACTAGCCTGTTGGTGTTGGGGAATCATCATTGTTAACTAGCCTGTTGGGGAATCATCATTGTTAACTAGCCTGTTGGGGCTTCATCATTGTTAACTAGCCTGTTGGGGAATCATCATTATTAACTAGCCTGTTGGTGTTGGGGAATCATCATTGTTAACTAGCCTGTTGGGGAATCATCATTGTTAACTAGCCTGTTGGGGAATCATCATTGTTAACTAGCCTGTTGGGGAATCATCATTATTAACTAGCCTGTTGGTGTTGGGGAATCATCATTATTAACTAGCCTGTTGGTGTTGGGGAATCATCATTGTTAACTAGCATGTTGGGGAATCATCATTGTTAACTAGCCTGTTGGGGAATCAACATTGTTAACTAGCCTGTTGGGGAATCATCATTGTTAACTAGCCTGTTGGTGTTGGGGAATCATCATTGTTAACTAGCCTGTTGGTGTTGGGGAATCATCATTGTTAACTAGCCTGTTGGGGAATCATCATTGTTAACTAGCCTGTTGGGGAATCATCATTGTTAACTAGCCTGTTGGGGCTTCATCATTGTTAACTAGCCTGTTGGTGTTGGGGAATCATCATTGTTAACTAGCCTGTTGGTGTTGGGGAATCATCATTGTTAACTAGCCTGTTGGTGTTGGGGAATCATCATTGTTAACTAGCCTGTTGGGGAATCATCATTGTTAACTAGCCTGTTGGGGCTTCATCATTGTTAACTAGCCTGTTGGTGTTGGGGAATCATCATTGTTAACTAGCCTGTTGGTGTTGGGGAATCATCATTGTTAACTAGCCTGTTGGTGTTGGGGAATCATCATTGTTAACTAGCCTGTTGGTGTTGGGGAATCATCATTGTTAACTAGCCTGTTGGGGAATCATCATTGTTAACTAGCCTGTTGGGGCTTCATCATTGTTAACTAGCCTGTTGGGGCTTCATCATTGTTAACTAGCCTGTTGGGGCTTCATCATTATTAACTAGCCTGTTGGGGAATCATCATTATTAACTAGCCTGTTGGGGAATCAACATTGTTAACTAGCCTGTTGGTGTTGGGGAATCATCATTGTTAACTAGCCTGTTGGTGTTGGGGAATCATCATTGTTAACTAGCCTGTTGGTGTTGGGGAATCATCATTGTTAACTAGCCTGTTGGTGTTGGGGAATCATCATTGTTAACTAGCCTGTTGGGGAATCATTATTGTTAACTAGCCTGTTGGGGAATCATCATTGTTAACTAGCCTGTTGGGGAATCATCATTGTTAACTAGCCTGTTGGTGTTGGGGAATCATCATTGTTAACTAGCCTGTTGGGGAATCATCATTGTTAACTAGCCTGTTGGTGTTGGGGAATCATCATTGTTAACTAGCCTGTTGGTGTTGGGGCTTCATCATTGTTAACTAGCCTGTTGGTGTTGGGGAATCATCATTGTTAACTAGCCTGTTGGGGAATCATCATTGTTAACTAGCCTGTTGGGGAATCATCATTGTTAACTAGCCTGTTGAGGAATCATCATTGTTAACTAGCCTGTTGGGGAATCATCATTGTTAACTAGCCTGTTGGTGTTGGGGAATCATCATTGTTAACTAGCCTGTTGGGGAATCATCATTGTTAACTAGCCTGTTGGGGAATCATCATTGTTAACTAGCCTGTTGGGGAATCATCATTGTTAACTAGCCTGTTGGGGCTTCATCATTGTTAACTAGCCTGTTGGTGTTGGGGAATCATCATTGTTAACTAGCCTGTTGGTGTTGGGGCTTCATCATTGTTAACTAGCCTGTTGGTGTTAGGGAATCATCATTGTTAACTAGCCTGTTGGTGTTAGGGAATCATCATTGTTAACTAGCCTGTTGGGGAATCATCATTGTTAACTAGCCTGTTGGTGTTGGGGAATCATCATTATTAACTAGCCTGTTGGGGAATCATCATTGTTAACTAGCCTGTTGGTGTTGGGGCTTCATCATTGTTAACTAGCCTGTTGGTGTTGGGGAATCATCATTGTTAACTAGCCTGTTGGGGAATCATCATTGTTAACTAGCCTGTTGAGGAATCATCATTGTTAACTAGCCTGTTGGGGAATCATCATTGTTAACTAGCCTGTTGGTGTTGGGGAATCATCATTGTTAACTAGCCTGTTGGTGTTGGGGAATCATCATTGTTAACTAGCCTGTTGGTGTTGGGGAATCATCATTGTTAACTAGCCTGTTGGTGTTGGGGAATCATCATTGTTAACTAGCCTGTTGGGGAATCATCATTGTTAACTAGCCTGTTGGGGAATCATCATTGTTAACTAGCCTGTTGGGGAATCATCATTGTTAACTAGCCTGTTGGTGTTGGGGAATCATCATTGTTAACTAGCCTGTTGGGGAATCATCATTGTTAACTAGCCTGTTGGGGAATCATCATTGTTAACTAGCCTGTTGGGGAATCATCATTGTTAACTAGCCTGTTGGTGTTGGGGAATCATCATTATTAACTAGCCTGTTGGGGAATCATCATTATTAACTAGCCTGTTGGTGTTGGGGAATCATCATTGTTAACTAGCCTGTTGGGGAATCATCATTGTTAACTAGCCTGTTGGGGAATCATCATTATTAACTAGCCTGTTGGTGTTGGGGAATCATCATTATTAACTAGCCTGTTGGGGAATCATCATTGTTAACTAGCCTGTTGGTGTTGGGGAATCATCATTGTTAACTAGCCTGTTGGTGTTGGGGAATCATCATTGTTAACTAGCCTGTTGGTGTTGGGGAATCATCATTGTTAACTAGCCTGTTGGTGTTGGGGAATCATCATTGTTAACTAGCCTGTTGGGGCTTCATCATTGTTAACTAGCCTGTTGGGGAATCATCATTGTTAACTAGCCTGTTGGTGTTGGGGAATCATCATTGTTAACTAGCCTGTTGGTGTTGGGGCTTCATCATTGTTAACTAGCCTGTTGGTGTTGGGGAATCATCATTGTTAACTAGCCTGTTGGTGTTAGGGAATCATCATTGTTAACTAGCCTGTTGGTGTTGGGGAATCATCATTGTTAACTAGCCTGTTGAGGAATCATCATTGTTAACCAGCCTGTTGGGGAATCATCATTGTTAACTAGCCTGTTGGGGAATCATCATTGTTAACTAGCCTGTTGAGGAATCATCATTGTTAACTAGCCTGTTGGGGAATCATCATTGTTAACTAGCCTGTTGGGGAATCATCATTGTTAACCAGCCTGTTGGGGAATCATCATTGTTAACTAGCCTGTTGGTGTTAGGGAATCATCATTGTTAACTAGCCTGTTGGGGCTTCATCATTGTTAACTAGCCTGTTGGTGTTGGGGCTTCATTGTTAACTAGCCTGTTGGGGCTTCATCATTGTTAACTAGCCTGTTGGTGTTGGGGCTTCATTGTTAACTAGCCTGTTGGGGCTTCATCATTGTTAACTAGCCTGTTGGTGTAAGATCCCTGTATAAAACGCTGTAAGATCTTTGCTGTAATGTACATGTCAAAGAAGGACAAGAGCAGGCAAGCAACAGTTAATAGTGAAATATGGTTCATTTTGGGTGAACTGACTTTTAAGTATAAGGTTAATGCACCCAGGATTCCCTCTGCGTCTCAAACTCTAAAACATTCCACTGAATGCTTTCGTCACTTCCTAAATATACGCTAGACCTACTGTGTCTTTCACAACAAGGTAATATTGCTTTCGTGTGAGGTAGTCTGACATTTCAGTTTCAGTTTACTTTCCAAATTGACTGAATCGAAATGAACTTGACACCAAGTCCCCCAACCTTAGTGTTGTGCAGTGAGCCAGCCAGCCGGTCAGTGAGCCAGCCAGCCAGCCAGCCAGCCAGTGAGTCAGTCAGTCAGCCAGTGAGCCAGCCAGCCAGCCAGCCAGCCAGCCAGCCAGCCAGCCAGCCAGCCAGTGAGTCAGCCAGTCAGTGAGTCAGTGAGTCAGCCAGCCAGCCAGTGAGTCAGCCAGTGAGTCAGCCAGTCAGCCAGCCAGCCAGCCAGCCAGCCAGCCAGCCAGCGAGTCAGCCAGCCAGCCAGCGAGTCAGCCAGCCAGCCAGTGAGTCAGTCAGCACCAATCTGATACCTGGGGTTTGATAAGAACAGATTCCTGTCCAGATGTAGGTTAGTTAAGGATTGATATGAGTGCTTTTGGAAGTCACTTTGGAAGAAAAACGTCTGCTAAATGGCGCATATTATTTGTATTAATGGTGTCATTGCCTCTTGTCTGTCTGGCCCAGTACATCACTGGGGCCAAGCTTCCTGCCATCCAGGACCTCTATACCAGGCTCATTAACAGCTTCTACCCCCAAGCCATAAGACTGCTGAACAGTTATTCAAATGGCCACCTGGACTATTTACATTGCCCCCCCCCTACGGTTTTTACACTGCTGCTACTCGCTGTTTATTATCTATGCATAGTCACTTTACAAATTACCTGGACTAACCTGTACCCAGCACATTGACCCAGTACCGGTACCCTCTGTATATAGCCTCGTTATTACCTCAACTAACCTGTACCCAGCACATTGACTCGGTACCGGTACCCCCTGTATATAGCCTCGTTATTACCTCAACTAACCTGTACCGAGCACATTGACTCGGTACCGGTACCCCCTGTATATAGCCTCCAGCCCATTGACTCGGTACCGGTACCCCCTGTATATAGCCTCCAGCCCATTGACTCGGTACCGGTACCCCCTGTATATAGCCTGTATATTGACTCGGTACCGGTACCCCCTGTATATAGCCTCCAGCCCATTGACTCGGTACCGGTACCCCCTGTATATAGCCTCCAGCCCATTGACTCGGTACCGGTACCCCCTGTATATAGCCTCCAGCCCATTGACTAGGTACCGGTACCCCCTGTATATAGCCTCCAGCCCATTGACTAGGTACCGGTACCCCCTGTGTATAGCCTCCAGCCCATTGACTCGGTACCGGTACCCCCTGTATATAGCCTCCAGCCCATTGACTCGGTACCGGTACCCCCTGTATATAGCCTCCAGCCCATTGACTCGGTACCGGTACCCCCTGTATATAGCCTCCAGCCCATTGACCCGGTACCGGTACCCCCTGTATATAGCCTCCAGCCCATTGACTAGGTACCGGTACCCCCTGTATATAGCCTCCAGCCCATTGACTCTGTACCGGTACCCCCTGTGTATAGCCTCCAGCCCATTGACTCTGTACCGGTACCCCCTGTGTATAGCCTCCAGCCCATTGACTCGGTACCGGTACCCCCTGTATATAGCCTCCAGCCCATTGACTCGGTACCGGTACCCCCTGTATATAGCCTCCAGCCCATTGACCCGGTACCGGTACCCCCTGTATATAGCCTCCAGCCCATTGACTCGGTACCGGTACCCCCTGTATATAGCCTCCAGCCCATTGACCCGGTACCGGTACCCCCTGTATATAGCCTCCAGCCCATTGACTAGGTACCGGTACCCCCTGTATATAGCCTCCAGCCCATTGACCCGGTACCGGTACCCCCTGTATATAGCCTCGTTATTGTTATTTTATTGTGTTACTTTTATATTATTTTTTACTTTAGTTTATTTAGTAAATATTTTCTTAACTCTTTCTTGAACTGCATTGTTGGTTAAGGGCTTGTAAGTAAGCATTTCACGGTAAGTTCTACACCTGTTGTATTCGGCGCACGTGACAAATAACATTTGATTTGATTTAATGTTGTATTAACTCCAGGCCTCGGGGAAAGGGTTTGTGCTGGTCCAGACCAAGGAAGTGTCCATGCGTCCCGAGGACGTCAGCAGAGGGTTCCAGAACGATGCAGAGGGACTCCTAGAGTGGATCACCAAGGGTAAGGAACACAAAGAATGGGTCCCAAATAGCAGCTTATTCCCTATATAGTGCACTACTTTTCACCAGGGCCCCAGTCAAAAGTAGTGCACTATATAGGGAATAGGGTGCCATTTGGGACGTAGACAATCCTCATATTATCATCTGGGTTAATCGTTCAATAGTAGGAATTAGACTAGGGCTGACATGAGTTGGCTGTTTCTGGTTCTCTGTGATGTATGATGACCTTTGAATCAAGAGAAAGGGGGGAATAAAAATCGTCATAGCTGAAGGAAAGAATTGCGTTAGTGAAAGAGTTTATTTAGTGCTTATGATGATTAGGCAAGCATCTCTTCTCTTCCACAGGGCCAGTGACAGCTCTGGAGTTGAATGGGGACGGGGTAGTAGAGGCCTGTAAGGCCATGTCCAGGGACATGTTCAGTGGAACCAAGGTAACAGCGCTCCAGACAAAAACATTTATTGTTTTAATGTCAATGAGACTAACCTGGTGAAATTACATTTAAAAAAATATTTTATCAGTTGTACTGAAAGTTTTTGTCAGAACTGTACTAGCTAATAAAATAGTAGCTGAATGTGAAGTAACTCTTGTTTTCTGTCCTGTATGTGAAGTAAGTCTTGTTTTCTGTCCTGTTCTCTGCAGGTGTTTGTTTCAGACAACAGAAATACTTCCTCTCGAGACGTGGACAACTTCTTCAACTTCGCTGACATGCAGATGGGCTTGTGATTGAATCACTGCATTATAATCAAAACAAACTACACAACTGATGATTTTTTATTTTTTGTTGGCATTATTGAGACTTGATATACTAGTAGGTAGCAGAGAGGACAGGTTAATCAGCATAGTGATGGTAGGTAGCAGAGAGGACAGGTTAATCAGCATAGTGATGGTAGGTAGCAGAGAGGACAGGTTAATCAGCATAGTGATGGTAGGTAGCAGAGAGGACAGGTTAATCAGCATAGTGATGGTAGGTAGCAGAGAGGACAGGTTAATCAGCATAGTGATGGTAGGTAGCAGAGAGGACAGGTTAATCAGCATAGTGATGGTAGGTAGCAGAGAGGACAGGTTAATCAGCATAGTGATGGTAGGTAGCAGAGAGGACAGGTTAATCAGCATAGTGATGGTAGGTAGCAGAGAGGACAGGTTAATCAGCATAGTGATGGTAGGTAGCAGAGAGGACAGGTTAATCAGCATAGTGATGGTAGGTAGCAGAGAGGACAGGTTAATCAGCATAGTGATGGTAGGTAGCAGAGAGGACAGGTTAATCAGCATAGTGATGGTAGGTAGCAGAGAGGACAGGTTAATCAGCATAGTGATGGTAGGTAGCAGAGAGGACAGGTTAATCAGCATAGTGATGGTAGGTAGCAGAGAGGACAGTTTAATCAACATAATAGCAGATAATCCTGGGGGACACCAAGGGGTGAACATTTTGTTTTTTGCCCTGAAACTACACAGCTGGCCTGCGCTCTGTATGAAAAAACGTAATGCAACATTCAATTAAATGGGAACGGTGCAGTTCTGAACGACCAGTTGAAAAATAGGGAGGGGTTGGGTTGTGGGTTCAAAATGCACCGCTACCCTTAAAATATGTCACTCATTGCTTCAAGCCGCACCCCACCACACCCACCAAACGGAGCAAATGTACCTCAAATCTGTTCAAGAACGTTTTGGGTGAAACATGTTCTGTGGCCGTTATGCAACGTAGCAAACGTTCAATCGAACTGAAAGCAGCCCTAGTGCAAATAATTGACTCATCATCAAGCTTTGATTATTGGAAGCAGATTTGTAGTTCTAGGGCAAAAAGCAAAACGTGCAGCCAGGGAGTCCCAAAGACCGAGTTGGGAAATGCTGCATTAGTTATTAGTTATATGAATTTCTTGAATGTATTCTATCTTGTTATACAGTGGGGGAAAAAAGTATTTAGTCAGCCACCAATTGTGCAAGTTCTCCCACTTAAAAAGATGAGAGAGGCCTGTAATTTTCATCATAGGTACACGTCAACTATGACAAACAAATTGAGATTTTTTTTCTCCAGAAAATCACATTGTGGGATTTTTTATGAATTTATTTGCAAATTATGGTGGAAAATAAGTATTTGGTCACCTACAAACAAGCAAGATTTCTGGCTCTCACAGACCTGTAACTTCTTCTTTAAGAGGCTCCTCTGTCCTCCACTCGTTACCTGTATTAATGGCACCTGTTTGAACTTGTTATCAGTATAAAAGACACCTGTCCACAACCTCAAACAGTCACACTCCAAACTCCACTATGGCCAAGACCAAATAGCTGCCAAAGGACACCAGAAACAAAATTGTAGACCTGCACCAGGCTGGGAAGACTGAATCTGCAATAGGTAAGCAGCTTGGTTTGAAGAAATCAACTGTGGGAGCAATTATTAGGAAATGGAAGACATACAAGACCACTGATAATCTCCCTCGATCTGAGGCTACACGCAAGATCTCACCCCGTGGGGTCAAAATGATCACAAGAACGGTGAGCAAAAATCCCAGAACCACACAGGGGGACCTAGTGAATGACCTGCAGAGAGCTGGGACCAAAGTAACAAAGCCTACCATCAGTAACACACTACGCCACCAGGGACTCAAATCCTGCAGTGCCAGACATGTCCCCCTGCTTAAGCCAGTACATGTCCAGGCCCGTCTGAAGTTTGCTAGAGTGCATTTGGATGATCCAGAAGAGGATTGGGAGAATGTCATATGGTCAGATGAAACCAAAATATAACTTTTTGGTAAAAACTCAACTCGTCGTGTTTGGAGGACAAAGAATGCTGAGTTGCATCCAAAGAACACCATACCTACTGTGAAGCATGGGGGTGGAAACGTCATGCTTTGGGGCTGTTTTTCTGCAAAGGGACCAGGACGACTGATCCGTGTAAAGGAAAGAATGAATGGGGCCATGTATCGTGAGATTTTGAGTGAAAACCTCTTTCCATCAGCAAGGGCATTGAAGATGAAACGTGGCTGGGTCTTTCAGCATGACAATGATCCCAAACACACCGCCCGGGCAACGAAGGAGTGGCTTCGTAAGAAGCATTTCAAGGTCCTGGAGTGGCCTAGCCAGTCTCCAGATCTCAACCCCATAGAAAATCTTTGGAGGGAGTTGAAAGTCTGTGTTGCCCAGCGACAGCCCCAAAACATCACTGCTCTAGAGGAGATCTGCATGGAGGAATGGGCCAAAATACCAGCAACAGTGTGTGAAAACCTTGTGAATACTTACAGAAAACATTTGACCTGTGTCATTGCAACAAAGGGTATATAACAAAGTATTGAGAATGTTTTGTTATTGACCAAATACTTATTTTCCACCATAATTTGCAAATAAATTCATTAAAAATCCTACAATGTGATTTTCTGGAATTTGTTTTCTCATTTTGTCTATCATAGTTGACGTGTACCTATGATGAAAATTACAGGCCTCTCTCATCTTTTTAAGTGGGAGAACTTGCACAATTGGTGGCTGACTAAATACCACTGTAATGTGTTTGGGGGGGGACACCACTGTAATGTGTTTGGGGGGAGACACCACTGTAATGTGTTGGGGGGGGAGACACCACTGGGGGGAGACACCACTGTAATGTGTTTGTGGGGGGGTGGGGGGGCTGTGACTTTTTTATTTGTGTCAAGGCTTGATTCTGATTTTTATTTTCTAATGTATTTTTGTTTTCTACTCTCAAGTTGTGAATATTTTTATTGAAAGCCAGCCAGAATGTGCACCAATCAGCTTTCAAGACTACACCCATTATGTAAATAATAATTTCACATATTTTAGTTTTTTTTTGGGGGGGGGGGGTGAAATAAAATTAAATAGATTTTCTTAGAAAATATTTTGAATGTATTGCAAAGAGGAGATGTAGGTGGTAATGTTTAAATGGCACCCTGTGCCTCTACTTTTGACCAGAGTAGTACACTATAAAGGGACTAGGGTGCCATTTGGACCGGAGTAGTACACTATAAAGGGACTAGGGTGCCATTTGGACCGGAGTAGTACACTATAAAGGGACTAGGGTGCCATTTGGACCGGAGTAGTACACTATAAAGGGACTAGGGTGCCATTTGGACCGGAGTAGTACACTATAAAGGGACTAGGGTGCCATTTGGACCGGAGTAGTACACTATAAAGGGACTAGGGTGCCATTTGGACCGGAGTAGTACACTATAAAGGGACTAGGGTGCCATTTGGACCGGAGTAGTACACTATAAAGGGACTAGGGTGCCATTTGGACCGGAGTAGTACACTATAAAGGGACTAGGGTGCCATTTGGGAAGCACAATATACTTTAACATTTGTATTTGTTGAAGGAATGATTGGACTTTGTATTGCTAAATGTTTCCTATTGTATCTGCTTCTGTAGAATCAAATGTAACATGTCATTACTAATATATTAAAGATCCATTTGTATGTGGTGTGTTTGAAACTTTAGTGTGGGAGATGTTTCTGTTTCTACTTTCTCAGGTTTCCTTCCAATTAGCGACCGATTTTTCATGTGAATATTCTAGAATCCGTATAATGAAAATATCTACATTTTCCCACCAGTGGTGTGTTTCCACCAAATGGACTTGTTGCGGATCGAAATCAGTGTGTGATGATGACATCTAAAGTTCATCGCATTTTCAACTCTACTGATAGTTGTATCATAAAAACTGTTGTTAAATAGCAAATGTGCCCACTCTGGTTCTGGTAAGTGCACAATAGCCAACAGCTGGCAGGTAGACTAGTCCAGGGGTGTGTGTATATATATATATATATATATATAATAGCCAACAGCTGGCAGATACAGTGGGGCTAGACTAGTCCAGGGGTTCCCAAACGTTTTCACTCGGAGCCCCCCCCCCCGCGCACGCGCCACGTCTATTTCTGTGGGCACAAGCACTGTCCATGAATCAAACTGTTCACACCCCTCTGGTTGGTGGAGAGAATTTTGAAGGTTTAAAGCTTATTACCTGCAATTCTACACATTTTGTCATTGGATGCAAAGAAAATGTAGCTGCTTTAAAGCTAATTTGCTTGCAAGTCTATAAATTTTTGCCATGCTATGGGCAAAAAAAAAAAAACGAAATTAAAAAACGTTAGCTGACATGGGCTTGTTGATCTGGACATTTCAGACCAGTTATAAATATCTCTCTAAGGTCTGAAATGACTAACTTGACAAGAGGAACTGATTATCGCATTCTACTATTACAACTTTCAGGAGTAAGTTTAAAGCCGGACTGAGTTCCTTTAAAAACTTTTTTAAACCCGCGCCCTCCCTCACAGTTTGGGAACCACAGGGCTAGTCTACATGATGAGATTATTATCGATAATATTTTTATTTGTCAAACAGCAGTAAAGCATCGATCGTCATGTCACCAGAATAAGACCCTCGATTTATTGGAAAGGAGCATCACCGTGTACTTTCACCACCCTGTGAAGTTCATCACTTATTTAATCTGTAGCCTAATAAACTGCATGGTTTCCTGAGTCCTAGTGGGAGGACCACACACCATGTCATCGTGTGACTCCAAGTTTGCTTTGATATGATGGTGATTATATCAATATTTGCGCATAAAGACGTTTCCATTGCCATTTCTTGCATAATACATTTCACCGACACAAAAAGGTCTCACCATGTCGAAAGAAAAAATTATCTGTCGGCATTTATAACATTTTACCGAAACTTCCTGTTTCCAATATAGCTGCCTTGCATGACTTTACACGCATAAAGTCGCACTGTATGAAAATGTATGCACTCACTAAATGTAAGTCACTCTGGATAAGAGCGTCTGCTAAATGACTTGGCTCTGTCATATCCTCACATGGCCTCTCCTATCATTGCTACGCAGACGACACACAACTAATCTTCTCCTTTCCCCCTTCTGATAACCAGGTGGCGAATCGCATCTCTGCATGTCTGGCAGACATATCAGTGTGGATGACGGATCACCACCTCAAGCTGAACCTCGGGAAGACGGAGCTGCTCTTCCTCCCGGGGAAGGACTGCCCGTTCCATGATCTCGCCATCACGGTTGACAACTCCGTTGTGTCCTCCTCCCAGAGTGCAAAGAGCCTTGGCGTGACCCTGGACAACACCCTGTCGTTCTCCGCTAACATCAAGGCGGTGACCCGATCCTGTAGGTTCATGCTCTACAACATTCGGAGAGTACGACCCTGCCTTACACAGGAAGCGGCACAGGTCCTAATCCAGGCACTTGTCATCTCCCGTCTGGATTACTGCAACTCGCTGTTGGCTGGGCTCCCTGCCTGTGCCATTAAACCCCTACAACTTATCCAGAACGCTGAAGCCCGTCTGGTGTTCAACCTTCCCAAGTTCTCTCACGTCACCCCGCTCCTCTGCACACTCCACTGGCTTCCAGTTGAAGCTCGCATCTGCTACAAGACCATGGTGCTTGCCTACGGAGCTGTGAGGGGAACGGCACCTCCGTACCTTCAGGCTCTGATCAGTCCCTACACCCAAACGAGGGCATTGCGTTCATCCACCTCTGGCCTGATGGCTCCCCTACCTCTGCGGAAGCACAGTTCCCGCTCAGCCCAGTCAAAACTGTTCGCTGCTCTGTCACCCCAATGGTGGAACAAAATGGTGTCACCCCCCCAAAAAAAAACATATTGTAAAGTGGTTATCCCACTGGCTATAAGACGAATGCACCAATTTGTAAGTCGCTCTGGATAAGAGCGTCTGCTAAATCACGTAAATGTAATAAAAACTGTGGATGGAAATGTGGTTTATTCTACGAATTCCCTGGCGGTGAATGTTTTTTTTCTTCAGTACAGTATAGTCATTCAGCACATCTTATCCAGAGCAATTAGGGTTAAGTGCCTTGCTCAAGGGCACATTATTTTACCTAGTTGGCTTGGGGATTCGAACCTGCGACCTTTCGGTTACTGGCCCAACGCTCTTAACCACTAAGCCACCTGCTGCCCGTAGAATGTTTGTAAGTGAGGACTTAGGGTTCTTTATTTTACCAGGTAAGTTGATTGAGAACACGTTCTCATTTACAGCAACGACCTGGGGAATAGTGACAGGGGAGGATGAATGAGCCAATTGGAAGCTGGGGTTGATTAGGTGGCCATGATGGTATATATTGGGAATTTAGCCAGGACACCGGGGTTAACACCCCTACACTTACGATAAGTGCCATGGGATCTTTAGTCACAGAGAGTCAGGACACCCATTTAATGTCCCATCCGAAAGACGGCACCCTACACAGGGCAATGTCCCCAATCACTGCCCTGGGGCATTGGGATATTTTATTTTAGACCAGAGGAAAGTGTGCATCCTACTGGCCATCCAACACCACTTCCAGCAGCATCTGGTCGCCCATCCAGGACCAACCCTGCTTAGCTTCAGAGGCAAGCCAGCAGTGGGATGCAGGGTGGTATGCTGCTGGCCAGCAGTGGGATGCAGGGTGGTATGCTGCTGGCCAGCAGTGGGATGCAGGGTGGTGTGCTGCTGGCCAGCAGTGGGATGCAGGGTGGTATGCTGCTGGCCAGCAGTGGGATGCAGGGTGGTATGCTGCTGGCCAGCAGTGGGATGCAGGGTGGTATGCTGCTGGCCAGCAGTGGGATGCAGGGTGGTATGCTGCTGGCCAGCAGTGGGATGCAGGGTGGTACGCTGCTGGCCAGCAGTGGGATGCAGGGTGGTATGCTGCTGGCCAGTGCCCTGAGAGGTTACTAGGGGTCCGGACATCTGGCCATCCTCTTGACTGTACAGGCCACACAGTACTGTCCGTCTTCCTCAAGCAGTGGCAGAGAGCAACATGTCTCTGCCCATCAATAACTAGACTCACTCATATCTCTGGACTTGTGGGATGGTGTGCGTGGCCAAAGTGAGTTGTGTGACGTATATATTGTTCTCAATAGTTAGTTGTTGTTGCATTATGTATGCTTACACCGTATAGCTTGTAACCTGTAAACATGTTCAGGGATGATATGTCATTTATATAGTCCTTTATTACTGTTAATACAGCTCGTCATATCGTATGTACAGTATATTCATATTCAGTATAGTTCCTGTGTGTTAATGCTTGGGCTGCTTTATTCCCCTCTAACAGTGTCAGTGGGTCAGAACTAGTAAAATACATAGAGTCCCATGGGGGGGCCAAATAATCACCACCGGGCGGAGTCTAGGACCCACCGGGCGCCAGTTGGGAAACCCTGATCAACACAGCACTAAACCGGGCGGAGTCTAGGACCCAGCGTGGCAGCCCTAAACCGGGCGGAGTCTAGGACCCAGCGTGGGCGTGTCGAAAGGAGTGGGCGTTGAATGCGCTCTGCTATAGGTCAGATGGTTAGGAGTGGGTGTTGAATGCGCTCTGCTATAGGTCAGATGGTTAGGAGTGGGCGTTGAATGCGCTCTGCTATAGGTCAGATGGTTAGGAGTGGGTGTTGAATGCGCTCTGCTATAGGTCAGATGGTTAGGAGTGGGCGTTGAATGCGCTCTGCTATAGGTCAGATGGTTAGGAGTGGGTGTTGAATGCGCTCTGCTATAGGTCAGATGGTTAGGAGTGGGTGTTGAATGCGCTCTGCTATAGGTCAGATGGTTAGGAGTGGGTGTTGAATGCGCTCTGCTATAGGTCAGATGGTTAGGAGTGGGCGTTGAATGCGCTCTGCTATAGGTCAGATGGTTAGGAGTGGGTGTTGAATGCGCTCTGCTATAGGTCAGATGGTTAGGAGTGGGTGTTGAATGCGCTCTGCTATAGGTCAGATGGTTAGGAGTGGGCGTTGAATGCGCTCTGCTATAGGTCAGATGGTTAGGAGTGGGTGTTGAATGCGCTCTGCTATAGGTCAGATGGTTAGGAGTGGGCGTTGAATGCGCTCTGCTATAGGTCAGATGGTTTTGATTTAGTGTTTTTTTTTCTTCCGTTTATTACCAATTACCAATTACCGTACCGCGAGAGTTTGAACTTCTGTTTTTCAGCCAGAGTATTAGTCTGAGACATATTTCACTGTTAGTTCTACACAAATAATTGTACACTGAACACGAATATAAACACAACATGCAACAATTTCATAGATTTTACTGAGTTACAGTTCATATAAAACTGAGTCAGTTGAAATAAATTCATTAGGCCCTAATCTATGGATTTCACACGACTGGGAATACAGATATGCATCTGTTGGTCACAGGTACCTTTAAAAAAATGGGCCTCAGGATCTCGTCATGGTATTTTTGTGCATTCAAATTGCCATCGATAAAATGCAATTGTGTTCGTTGTCTGTAGCTTATGCCTGCCCATACCATAACCCCACTGCCACCATGGGGCACTCTGTTCACAACGTTGACATCAGCAAACTGCTCGCCTACAAAAAGCCATACACGTGGTCTGCGGTTGTGAGGCCGGTTGGACATACTAACAAATTCTCTAAAACGACGTTGGAGGCGGCTTATGGTATAGAAATTAACATTCAATTCTCTGGCAACAGCTCTGGTGGACATTCCTGCAGTCAGAATGCCAATTGCATGCTACCTCAATACTTAAAAGACATCTGTGGCATTGTGTTGTGGGACAAAACTGCACATTTTAGAGTGGCCTTTTATTGTCCCCAGTACAAGGTGCATCTGTGTAATGATCATTCTGTTTAATCAGCTTCTTGATATGCCACACCTGTCACGTGGATGGATTATCTTGGCAAAGGAGAAATGCTCACTAACAGGGACGTAAACAAATTTGAGAGAAATAAGCTTTTTGTGCGTATGGAAAATTTCTGGGATCTTTTATTTCAGCTCATGAAACATGGGACCAACATTTTACATGTTGCTTTATATAACTGACGATTGTTATTGATGATGAGTGTACTGTTGCTTCATGCTTTGTATGCCTTACTTGAAATAAAATTGTGTGAGAGAAAAAAATTGCCACGTTAGCTACCTCCGGCTACACGACAGTGATACCACGGATAGAACAACGAGACCGATATTTCACCGGATGTATAAATGTGAAGCATCCGCTTGGCGTTTTCACTCACTACCAAATAGTGAGCGGAAGCCCAGTGGCCGGCAGTGGAACAACATGGATTTTTACTTGACCCTTTGCCAAAGCTTTTAAAAATGGCGTTGTTTAGCAGGCGTGCAAAGGCGAATTGAGTTATTGCACACACGCGCTTAACACAGTAGGCGTTCCCTAAGAAAAATGCAAATATTGGCTATAACGCGCCAATAGGATCTCGCTAGCTCGCACTTGGCTCCGCCCACTATGACTCATTTGTTCCAATTTGAAACGACGGGCTGTGGTCTATCTTGGTTTAGTTATACAAATGTTTTGTGATACCCAGTAAGAAGCACTTTAAGTCGGCAGGCAGGCGGATACAACGCAGCCACGTAAAACGTTCTTGAGTGGAAAAACATCTGTCCAATTAGCTGATTCACTTTCCATACACCCACTCCTTTCGACAAACCCACTCGCCCATTCTCTGGTCGCCATATTGGGCTGCAGCTACCCATACTTGGACAGGGTGGTCCCACAGATAGAACAATGAGACAGATATTTCACTGGATGTATAAATGTGAAGCATCCGAATATCCAAATATGGTAGTGAGAGGAAGCCCAGTGGCCGGCAGTGGGAGAAGATGGAACGAGATGGATTTTGGCCGTCATTCTGCTAATTTTCTCATCGATTAAATATTTGATCTCAATACAGTATTCTGTTCCCAAAACTAAAATATGTTACGAACACAGTGGACTAACTTTTGTAGACTTTACCCTTTGCCAAAGTTTTTTTTTTTTAATGGCGTTGTTTAGGAGTGAAAATGCGAATTGAGTTATTACACACTCGCACTCCACATAATAGGCGTTCCCTAACGGAAATATGCAAATATTGTCTATAACGCGCCAATAGGATCTCGCTAGCTGGTGCTTGGCTCCGCCCGCTATGACTCATTTGTTCCCGTTTGAAACGACAGGCTGTGGTCTATCTTGGTTGACTTATATCCCGTCTTTGGCGGTACTCAATAGGGCAGTTGGTGAGGAGAGGTTACAGCTAGTTACGGGAAATATTCAGTGTGTGGAAAAATATATATAATACAGGAAAAATAGTTTTACTAAGAGTGCCGTGTTTATATGTGAGGAATTTGGTGAAAGCGTTCAGGAATCGCAATAAGCTGCGTAATTTACCGCGGATCCAAGGTAAGGTCGCTGAACAATGTGGTCGTGTGTTGTGTGCAGCCTCGGTGTGGCAAGGCTAGCCCGGGATGTAGCCTACCAGCCAGGCTGTGGGGCCCGCCACCTCGGTGTGGCAAGGCTAGCCCGGGATGTAGCCTACCAGCCAGGCTGTGGGGCCCGCCACCTCGGTGTGGCAAGGCTAGCCCGGGATGTAGCCTACCAGCCAGGCTGTGGGGCCCGCCACCTCGGTGTGGCAAGGCTAGCCCGGGATGTAGCCTACCAGCCAGGCTGTGGGGCCCGCTACCTCCCTCTTCCTCTCTCACACAAGGACTTCAGCCTCCTATGGCGCTAAAATGACGAATGTGGTACTCGGTCACATCCATACTTTAACCTGTTCACGTCTCAATTAAATTTAGTCCTTGGAAAAATTGGCGCAGACCACTAAAATGAAGTGATATTTTAGCATAGCGAACGGACAGAATGGTGGAGGCGCCGTTGTTTGATTTCAGACGCCACAGTGTTGTAGGCAGCGAGGCTGGAGTTTGGCGCCAAGGCCGTCAGGGTCTTGTCCCGGTCTAGATGGGTTTTATATCCCGGTCTAGATGGGTTTTATATCCCGGTCTAGATGGGTTTTATATCCCGGTCTAGATGGGTTTTATATCCCGGTCTAGATGTGTTTTATATCCCGGTCTAGATGTGTTTTATATCCCGGTCTAGATGGGTTTTATATCCCGGTCTAGATGTGTTTTATATCCCGGTCTAGATGGGTTTTATATCCCGGTCTAGATGGGTTTTATATCCCGGTCTAGATGTGTTTTATATCCCGGTCTAAGATGTGTGTTTTATAATGGTGGACTGTTGTCGCACACAGGAACCACCACCAAAACGAGGCAATATGCAGGATTTTACATCATTACTATTTTATTGAGTTAGAGGCTGGGGTAGTTATAGCCGATTAAATTCAACCACGATGTAAGATGGAGTTGGGCGGCGACTAGGACTTCCAATCTCAAATAAAATGGACGTTTTTTATTTCAATAAACTACAGATTTCAGCACCCAAAGAATAACCCACAATTACACACGACATTCTGTGTGATTGTGGGCTATTCTTTGGGTGCTGAAGAAACCAGTAGTTTTTTATTATTATAAATAAATAAATAAAAACTAACATAATATGTGATGTTGGAGCTCCAGTTCACCCACACTAGTCACTGTTCAACTCCATTGTAAATCGTTGAGTTTAATCGGCTAGGGTAGTTCAACATTGGACATGTAGAGCAAAAATAATATTCAGATTGTCAAAGCCATTCGATATATCGTCAACTAATATCCCGATATGTAACTATCCATTCCCCCCATCACTAAATGTAATACTAGCTAATAACGTAATAACTTTCGCATGTATAATGTAATAAATTGCCAATAATGTAGCCTAATAAATATACTGAACCGTATAACGTTTTTGCGCTGAATGTAATAATGAATCCCTGTTTGCAGACCTTGTACACTGAACACATCCCTCTGTATCTGTGGAGCTGTATACCCATTGGAGTGGGTCCAGGGTGTCTGCCGATACACTTGCATCTATAACTTATAACAGCATCAGACATTTTTACTGTGGAATTTTAAGGTTGTTGATATGGAAAATGGCCCTTCAAAATGTTCCATTCATCCTCTGTGTAAAATATTAAGACTAGTAGTAGTAGTAGTAGTAGTAGTAGTAGCAACAGTAGCAATGGTAGTCGTAGCAACAGTAGTAGCAATGGTGGTAGTAGAAGCAGTAGTAGTAGTAGTAGTAGTAGCAACAGTAGTAGTAGCAGTAGTAGTAGTAGTAGTAGTAGTAGCAACAGTAGTAGTAGTAGTAGTAGCAGTAGTAGCAACAGTAGTAGCAGTAGTAGTAGTAGTAGCAACAGTAGTAGTAGTAGTAGCAGTAGTAGCAACAGTAGTAACAGTAGTAGCAGTAGTAGTAGTAGTAGTAGTAGTAGTAGTAGTAGCAATGGTAGTAGTAGCAGTAGTAGCAACAGTAGTAGTAGTAGTAGTAGTAGTAGCAGTAGTAGCAACAGTAGTAACAGTAGTAGCAGTAGTAGTAGTAGTAGTAGTAGTAGTAGTAGTAGCAACAGTAGTAGTAGCAGTAGTAGCAACAGTAGTAGCAGTAGTAGTAGTAGTAGCAACAGTAGTAGTAGTAGTAGCAGTAGTAGCAACAGTAGCAACAGTAGTAACAGTAGTAGCAGTAGTAGTAGTAGTAGTAGTAGTAGTAGTAGCAATGGTAGTAGTAGCAGTAGTAGCAATGGTGGTAGTAGAAGCAGTAGTAGTAGTAGCAACTGTAGTAGTAGTAGCATCAGTAGCAGTAGTAGTAGTAGCAACGGTAGTACTCCTGAGTGGCGCAGTGGTCTAAGGCACTGCATCGCAGTGCTAACTGTGTCACTAGAGATCCTGGTTCGAATCCAGGCTCTGTCGCAGCCGGCCGCGACCGGGAGACTCATGGGCGGCGCACAATTGGCCCAGCGTTGTCCAGGGTAGGGGAGGGAATGGCCGGCCGGGATGTAGCTCAGTTGATAGAGCATGGCGTTTGCAACGCCAGGGTTGTGGGTTCGATTCCCACGGGGGGCCAGTATAAAAAAATATGTATTCACTAACTGTAAGTCGCTCTGGATAAGAGCGTCTGCTAAATGACTAAAATGTAAATGTAAATGTAGTAGTAGCAACAGTAGTAGCAATGGTGGTAGTAGCAGCAGCAGCAGTAGTAGTAGTAGTTGCAGTAGCAGTAGTAGTAGTAGCAACAGTAGCAGTAGCAGTAGCAGTAGTAGTAGTAGTAGTAGTAGCAGTAGTAGTAGTAGTAGTACCAGCAGTAGTAGTAGTAGTACCAGCAGTAGTAGTAGTAGTAGTAGTAGTAGTAGTAGTAGTACCAGCAGTAGTAGTAGTACCAGCAGTAGTAGTAGTACCAGCAGTAGTAGTAGTACCAGCAGTACCAGTAGTAGTAGTAGTAGTAGCAGTAGTAGTAGTAGTAGCAACAGTAGTAGTAGTAGTAGTAGTAGTAGTAGTAGTAGTAGTAGTAGTAGTAGTAGTAGTACCAGCAGTAGTAGTAGTAGTACCAGCAGTAGTAGTAGTAGTAGTAGTAGTACCAGCAGTAGTAGTAGTACCAGCAGTAGTAGTAGTAGCAGCAGTAGTAGTAGTAGTAGTAGTAGTAGTAGTAGTAGTAGTACCAGCAGTAGTAGTAGAAGCAGTACCTATGCTGTGTGTGGACCTGACTGATCATCAGTAATGAATCTCTCCTCCACAGCTACCGTAGTCTGCCTGCCTGTGTGTATTGTTGCTGCTGTTTCACCCAGGGAGCTTCCAGCAGCCAGAGCAAATATTAATCTAGCAACCAGCCAGACAGACCACAAGTCTGGCACAGTGAATCATCAGGAATATTTATCTAACAGCCAGCCAGACAGACAACAAGTCTGGCACAGTGAATCATCAGGAATATTAATCTAACAGCCAGCCAGACAGACAACAAGTCTGGCACAGTGAATCATCAGGAATATTAATCTAACAGCCAGCCAGACAGACAACAAGTCTGGCACAGTGAATCATCAGGAATATTAATCTAACAGCCAGCCAGACAGACAACAAGTCTGGCACAGTGAATCATCAGGAATATTTATATAACAGCCAGCCAGACAGACAACAAGTCTGGCACAGTGAATCATCAGGAATATTAATCTAACAGCCAGCCAGACAGACAACAAGTCTGGCACAGTGAATCATCAGGAATATTAATCTAACAGCCAGCCAGACAGACAACAAGTCTGGCACAGTGAATCATCAGGAATATTAATCTAACAGCCAGCCAGACAGACAACAAGTCTGGCACAGTGAATCATCAGGAATATTTATCTAACAGCCAGCCAGACAGACAACAAGTCTGGCACAGTGAATCATCAGGAATATTAATCTAACAGCCAGCCAGACAGACAACAAGTCTGGCACAGTGAATCATCAGGAATATTAATCTAACAGCCAGCCAGACAGACAACAAGTCTGGCACAGTGAATCATCAGGAATATTAATCTAACAGCCAGCCAGACAGACAACAAGTCTGGCACAGTGAATCATCAGGAATATTAATCTAACAGCCAGCCAGACAGACAACAAGTCTGGCACAGTGAATCATCAGGAATATTAATCTAACAGCCAGCCAGACAGACAACAAGTCTGGCACAGTGAATCATCAGGAATATTAATCTAACAGCCAGCCAGACAGACAACAAGTCTGGCACAGTGAATCATCAGGAATATTAATCTAACAGCCAGCCAGACAGACAACAAGTCTGGCACAGTGAATCATCAGGAATATTAATCTAACAGCCAGCCAGACAGACAACAAGTCTGGCACAGTGAATCATCAGGAATATTAATCTAACAGCCAGCCAGACAGACAACAAGTCTGGCACAGTGAATCATCAGGAATATTAATCTAACAGCCAGCCAGACAGACAACAAGTCTGGCACAGTGAATCATCAGGAATATTAATCTAACAGCCAGCCAGACAGACAACAAGTCTGGCACAGTGATTTTTTTAAATTTCACCTTTATTTAACCAGGAAGCCAGTTGAGAACAAGTTCTCATGAATCATCAGGATACATTGTCTGATTGATGGCTCTGGTCAGAAGTCGTGTATATAGAGAATAAGGTCCCGTTCTCGGGTCCAGTCAGTTCTAACCCTGTTTCTGTTATTACTGTTCTAGGCATGGATGAGGAGAGGTTGGTTGGAGGTCACCAGAGGGAAACTCTAGCATGCTTTTAGACTTGACATTTATGGTGAGTGACAGACTTGCCGATCTTTGGAGCCTTCTATGAATGTGATTAAAGTACAGTATAGAACCGTAAGATACCTACGGTGTCTTCAGGAAGTATTCACACCTCTTGACTTTATCCACATTTAGTTACAGCCTGGATTTAAAATTGATTTAAATGTAGATTTTTTTTGTCACTGGCCTACACACAATATCTCATAATGTCAAAGTGGAATTATGTTTTGAGACATTTTTACAAATTAATAAAACATGAAAAGCTGAAATGTCTTGATTCAAAAAGTATTCAACCCCTTTGTTGTGGCAAGCCTAAATAAGTTCAGGAGTAAACATTTGCTTAAGTCACAAGTTGCATGGACTCACTCTGTGCAATAATAGTGTTTTAATATGATTTTTGAATGACTACCTCATCTCTGTACCCCACACATACAATTATCTGTAAGGTCCCTCAGTTGAGCAGTGAATTTCAAACACAGATTCAACCACAAAGACCAGGGAGGTTTTCCAACGCCTCGCAAAGAAGGGCACCTATTGGTAGATGGGTAAAACAAAACATTGAATATCCCTTTGAGCATGGTGAAGTTATTAATTACACTTTGGATGGTGTATCAATACACCCAGTCACTACAAAGATACAGGCGTCCTTCCTAACCCAGTTGCCGGAGAGGAAGGAAACCACTCAGGGATTTCACCATGAGGCCAATGGTGACTTTAAAACAGTTACAAAGTTTAATGGCTGTGATAGGAGAAAACTGAGGATGGATCAACAACATTGTAGTTACTCCACAATACTAACCTAAATGACAGAGTGAAAAGAAGGAAGTCTGTACAGAATATAAGTATTCCAAAACATGCATCCTGTTTGCAACAAGGCACTAAAGTAAAACTGCAAAACATGTGGCAAAGAAATTAACTTTATGTCCTGAATACAAAGCGTTATGTTTGGGGCAAATCCAACACAACACATCACTCTTCATATTTTAAAACATGGTGGAGGCTGCATCATGTTATGGGTATGCTTGTCATCAGCAAGGACTATAGTTTTTTTTTTTTGGGGGGGGGGGAAAGGAACGGAATAGAGCTAAGCATAGGCAAAGTCCTAGAGGAGACCCTGGTTCAGTCTGCTTTCCACCAGATGCTGGTAGACATTCACCTTTCAGCAGGACAATAACCTAAAACACAAGGCCAAATCTACACTGGAGTTGCTTACCATTTGAATGTTCCTGAGTGGCCGAGTTACAGTTGACTAAAATCTGCTTGAAAATCTATGGCAAGACTTGAAAATGACTTTCTAACAATGATCAACAACCAACTTGACAGAGCTTGAAGAATTTTAAAACCAATAATGTGCTAATATTGTACAATTCAGGTGTGCATAGCTCTTAGACTTACCCAGAAAGACTAACAGCTGTAATCACTGCCAAATGTGATTCAAATGTATTGACTCGGGGTTGAATACTTATCTAATCCCACAGGGGGCCAGTATGAAAATGTATGCACTCACTAACTGTAAGTCGCTCTGGATAAGAGCATCTGCTAAATGACTAAAATGTAATCAAGATATATATATATATATGTATATGTTTTCTTCATATTTTAGAATTTTCCTCCACTCCGACATTGGAGTATTTTGTATAGATCGTTGACAACAAATGACAATTAAATCCATTTTAATTCCACCTTGTAACAACAAAATGTGGAAAAAGTTGAGTGGTGTGAATACTTTGAGGGCACTGTATCTAAGGCAGACGTACATTATGTAGGCAACGCCTCGATGACGCCGACAGCGCCACTGTGTTTTGGGACACCAGAAGTACATTAATTTCCAATGGAACGCTGCGTTAGCCTTGCAGCATTGCGTTGCAGAGGCAGTTGCAGTGCATTCGGTGTGTTGCATAGGTTGGATAAATCCAACGTATGCATCAAACTGTATGCTTAGACTTGACAGAAATAGTAGCAGAAGGTGAATGTTGAACTTTTGTTGCACATTTCCATTATGTTGGATTACATAATGAAGAAAGTTTGACAGCAGAATTTGACGCTGCATTGCTGGAAGGACGCTGTCGATCTGATCGAGGCGTAATGCTCCCCTGAATGTTTATAATTAGCTAGTACAGAGGCGTCATTCTGCGAGCTATTCTGTCTCTTAGCTCTGTCTCATGTCTTCTGCCTCTGTCTCCCCTCCTCCCTGTAGGATACATCAGGATGAAACGGCTCAGGTCTTCAAGCAGCAGTGACAGTTCTGACAATGAGAGTGAGTTCCAACTGTCTTTACGTCATGACATGATGAAACCCACGACAGTCATTGAGAATAACATGCTGTCTATAAACAGAGAAAAGCTTTTACTTAATGTCTTTTTAAACATTAACCGCTCTTCCTCTCTCTAAAGCCTTCTGCATACTTTGTTTCGGCTGGTGCAGAGTTCTCAACGAACTGAACCAGTGTGCTCGCATACTCCCTGTGTTTCGGCTGGTGAACTGAACCAGTGTGCTCCCATACTCCCTGTGTTTCGGCTGGTGAACTGAACCAGTGTGCTCCCATACTCCCTGTGTTTCGGCTGGTGAACTGAACCAGTGTGCTCCCATACTCCCTGTGTTTCGGCTGGTGAACTGAACCAGTGTGCTCGCATACTCCCTTAAAAGACTTTAGCCTGAAAAATGATTACAAAAAAACTGCAATAGTACTGTTTGTCCATCTTGAGACGCTGTAGCCGGTATACACTTCCTCAAAATAATCAGAATTAATCTAAGATAACGCAAGAAATCTGTCATTCATTTTGAAGTTGTTGCCGAGGAGATCTTAGTCATCAATTTTACATCTAACTAAGATGTTTGGTGCAGTATTTCTCAATGAAACAATGTGCTTGAAAACAATCGTCTCTCGTTGAATGACCACATACTTAATTGAAGAATCCCTGCTGTTGACCAATCACGAAGTGGCGGAGACTTTGGCTACAGACTTCGGCGTGCCTGCTGGAAGAAAAAAAACTTGCCAAAGACCAAATCGAACAAAAACATCACAATGTCATAATATATGTATGTACGCACTGTTTTGGATGGGAAGAATGCAGACACCTTAACCCTCCTCTACCTCTCTCTAACCCTCCTCTACCTCTCTCTAACCCTCCTCTACCTCTCTCTAACCCTCCTCTACCTCTCTCTAACCCTCCTCTACCTCTCTCTAACCCTCCTCTACCCCTCTCTAACCCTCCTCTACCTCTCTCTAACCCTCCTCTACCTCTCTAACCCTCCTCTACCTCTCTCTAACCCTCCTCTACCTCTCTCTAACCCTCCTCTACCCCTCTCTAACCCTCCTCTACCCCTCTCTAACCCTCCTCTACCTCTCTCTAACCCTCCTCTACCTCTCTCTAACCCTCCTCTACCTCTCTCTAACCCCTCTCTAACCCTCCTCTACCTCTCTCTAACCCTCCTCTACCTCTCTCTAACCCTCCTCTACCTCTCTCTAACCCTCCTCTACCTCTCTCTAACCCTCCTCTACCTCTCTCTAACCCTCCTCTACCTCTCTCTAACCCCCCTCTACCTCTCTCTAACCCTCCTCTACCTCTCTCTAACCCTCCTCTACCTCTCTAACCCTCCTCTACCTCTCTAACCCCCCTCTACCTCTCTCTAACCCTCCTCTACCTCTCTCTAACCCTCCTCCACCTCTCTCTAACCCTCCTCCACCTCTCTCTAACCCTCCTCTACCTCTCTCTAACCCTCCTCTACCTCTCTCTAACCCTCCTCTACCTCTCGCTAACCCTCCTCTACCTCTCTCTAACCCCCCTCTACCTCTCTCTAACCCCTCTCTAACCCTCCTCTACCTCTCTCTAACCCTCCTCTACCTCTCTCTAACCCTCCTCTACCTCTCTCTAACCCTCCTCTACCTCTCTCTAACCCTCCTCTACCTCTCTAACCCTCCTCTACCTCTCTCTAACCCTCCTCTACCTCTCTCTAACCCTCCTCTACCCCTCTCTAACCCTCCTCTACCTCTCTCTAACCCTCCTCTACCTCTCTCTAACCCTCCTCTACCTCTCTCTAACCCCCCTCTAACCCTCCTCTACCTCTCTCTAACCCTCTTCTACCTCTCTCTAACCCTCCTCTACCTCTCTCTAACCCTCCTCTACCTCTCTCTAACCCCCCTCTAACCCTCCTCTACCTCTCTCTAACCCTCCTCTACCTCTCTCTAACCCTCCTCTACCTCTCTCTAACCCCCCTCTAACCCTCCTCTACCTCTCTCTAACCCTCCTCTACCCCTCTCTAACCCTCCTCTACCTCTCTCTAACCCCCCTCTACCTCTCTCTAACCCTCCTCTACCTCTCTAACCCTCTCTACCTCTCTACCCTCTACCTCTCTACCCTCCTCTACCTCTCTCTAACCCTCTCTAACCCTCTCTACCCCCTCTACCCTCTCTAACCCTCCTCTACCTCTCTCTAACCCCCTCTCTATACCCGTCCTCTACCTCTCTAGACCCTCCTCTACCTCTCTCTAACCCTCCTCTACCTCTCTCTAACCCTCCTCTACCTCTCTCTAACCCTCCTCTACCTCTCTCTAACCCTCCTCTACCTCTCTCTAACCCCCTCTAACCTCTCTCTTAACCCCTCTCTACCCTCCTCTAACCCTCTCTCTAACCCTCCTCTACCTCCTACCCTCCTCAACCTCTCTCTACACCCCCTCTACCTCTCGCTAACCCTCCATCTACCTCTCTCTAACCCCTCCTCTACTCTCTCCTAACCCCTCCTCTACCTCTCCTCTAACCCCCTCTCTACCTCTCTCCTCCTCCCCCTCTAACCCCTCTCTCTAACCCTCCTCTACCTCTCTCTAACCCTCCCTCTACCTCTCTCTAACCCCCCTCTACCTCTCTCTAACCCCCCTCTACCTCTCTAACCTCCTCTACCTCTCTCTAACCCTCCTCTACCTCTCTCTAACCCTCCTCTACTCTCTCTAACCCCCCTCTACCTCTCTCTAACCCCTCTCTAACCCTCCTCTACCTCTCTCTAACCCTCCTCTACCTCTCTCTAACCCTCCTCTACCTCTCTCTAACCCTCCTCTACCTCTCTCTAACCCTCCTCTACCTCTCGCTAACCCTCCTCTACCTCTCTCTAACCCCCCTCTACCTCTCTCTAACCCTCTCTAACCCTCCTCTACCTCTCTCTAACCCTCCTCTACCTCTCTCTAACCCTCCTCTACCTCTCTCTAACCCTCCTCTACCTCTCTCTAACCCTCCTCTACCTCTCTCTAACCTCCTCTACCTCTCTCTAACCCTCCTCTACCTCTCTCTAACCCTCCTCTACCTCTCTCTAACCCTCCTCTACCTCTCTCTAACCCTCCTCTACCTCTCTCTAACCCTCCTCTACCTCTCTCTAACCCTCCTCTACCTCTCTCTAACCCTCCTCTACCTCTCTCTAACCCTCCTCTACCTCTCTCTAACCCTCCTCTACCTCTCTCTAACCCTCCTCTACCTCTCTCTAACCCTCCTCTACCTCTCTCTAACCCTCCTCTACCTCTCTCTAACCCTCCTCTACCTCTCTCTAACCCTCCTCTACCTCTCTCTAACCCTCCTCTACCTCTCTCTAACCCTCCTCTACCTCTCTCTAACCCTCCTCTACCTCTCTCTAACCCTCCTCTACCTCTCTCTAACCCTCCTCTACCTCTCTCTAACCTCCTCTACCTCTCTCTAACCCTCCTCTACCTCTCTCTAACCCTCCTCTACCTCTCTCTAACCCTCCTCTACCTCTCTCTAACCCTCCTCTACCTCTCTCTAACCCTCCTCTACCTCTCTCTAACCCTCCTCTACCTCTCTCTAACCCTCCTCTACCCTCTCTCTAACCCTCCTCTACCTCTCTCTAACCCTCCTCTACCTCTCTCTAACCCTCCTCTACCTCTCTCTAACCCTCCTCTACCTCTCTCTAACCCTCCTCTACCTCTCTCTAACCCTCCTCTCTCTCTAACCCTCCTCTACCTCTCTCTAACCCTCCTCTACCTCTCTCTAACCCTCCTCTACCTCTCTCTAACCCTCCTCTACCTCTCTCTAACCCTCCTCTACCCCTCTCTCTAACCCTCCTCTACCTCTCTCTAACCCTCCTCTACCTCTCTCTAACCCTCCTCTACCTCTCTCTAACCCTCCTCTAACCCTCCTCTAACCCTCCTCTACCTCTCTCTAATCCTCCTCTACCTCTCTCTAATCCTCCTCTACCTTGTACTCCTCAGGTCCTTCCACCTCCTTCTGCTCATCCAACAAGTATGGAAGTAAACCTGGAACCCCCGCCTCCATGCCCAGGAAACCAGCAGAGGTAGCGCTACGCTGATGTTCCTTTCCTGAACAGCTCACATCCGCTTCCTGTGTTCTTCACACACAACCATGTGTCCCAAATAGCACCCTAGTCCCCACAGGGCTCTGGTCTAAAGTAGTGCACTATATAGGGAATAGGGTACCATTCTCTGGTCTAAAGTAGTGCACTACATAGGGAATAGGGTGCCATTCTCTGGTCTAAAGTAGTGCACTATATAGGGAATAGGGTGCCATTCTCTGGTCTAAAGTAGTGCACTATATAGGGAATAGGGTGCCATTCTCTGGTCTAAAGTAGTGCACTATATAGGGAATAGGGTGTCATTTGGGATGCAGACAATGTAATATATGTATTTAAGTGTCAACCCCCTCCTCTCCTCCCTCCCCAGGTGTTCAGGAAAGACCTGATCAGTGCCATGAAGCTGCCTGACTCTCACCATGTCTCCCCTGAAGACTACTACCTGCTGGGGGACACCTGGAGACAGGAGTGGGAGAAGGGGGTGCAGGTGCCGGCCTTCCCCGAAACCATCCCACAGCCCTCCATCAGGTAACCATACAACACCTCTACTTGTCTCTCGACCTCAGGAACTGATGCTGATTTGTCTGATTAATAGACACTGCTAGCAATTTGTCATTGTGTCTGTGGTGGGCGTGGGTCTGTCTCTCTGTGTCTAGGAACATAGCGGAGAAGCCTAAGGAGGTGTTGTTCACCCTCCAGAGGAGGTATATCCAGTGCTGGAGTCAGGACTCGACAGAGACGGGTTATGTTAACATCAAGGAGCTGGCTGAGGCCATGTGTCCTTATGATCTGGATGACATGGACCTCTACTGGCTGCAGGCACTCAACGCTGAGCTAGGACACATGGGTAATTGTGGGTAATTGTGGGTAATTGTGGGTGTGGGTGGGTGAGAAGAGGAACATTAGGCTGTTTCTCTAAAGCCTCTCCTAGTTCTCTCCTCATGTCTCTCTGATGTGTTGACAAGTAGACAGGAGGCGACCAAAGATAGATTTCACACTATTGAGATACAGCGCATTCGGAAAGTATTCAGACCCCTTGACTTTCTCCACATATTGTTACATTTCAGCCTTATTCTAAAATTGATTCAATTGTTTTTTCCACTCATCAATCTACACACAATACCCCATAGTGACAAAGCAAAAACAGGTTTTAAAAAACGGAAATATCACATTTACATAAGTATTCAGACCCTTTACCTGGTCTCCTGAGTGGCGCAGTGGTCTAAGGCACTGCATCACAGTGCTAACTGTGCCACTAGAGATCCTGGTTCGAATCCAGGCTCTGTCGCAGCCGGCCGCGACCGGGAGACCCATGGGGCGGCGCACAATTGGCCCAGCGTCGTCCAGGGTAGGGGAGGGAATGGCCGGCAGGGATGTAGCTCAGTTGGTAGAGCATGGCGTTTGCAACGCCAGGGTTGTGGGTTCGATTCCCACGGGGGGCCAGTATAAAAAAATATGTATTCACTAACTGTAAGTCGCTCTGGATAAGAGCGTCTGCTAAATGACTAAAATGTAAATGTACTTTGTTGAAGCAAACAAAGCCTTCTCATGTTTTGTTAATTTCAAAAAAGCAGTGATTACAGCCTCGAGTCTTCTTGGGTATGACGCTACAAGCTTGGCACACCTGTATTTGGGGAGTTCCTCCCATTCTTCTCTGCAGATCCTCTCAAGCTCTGTCAGGTTGGATGGAGAGCGTCGCTGCACAGCTATCTTTAGGTCTCTCCAGAGATGTTCGATCGGGTTCAAGTCCGGGCTCTGGATGGGCAACTAAAGGACTTTCAGAGACTTGTCCCGAAGCCACTCCTGCGTTGTCTTGGCTGTGTGCTTAGGGTCGTTGTCCTGTTGGAAGGTGAACCTTCGCCCCAGTCTGAGGTCCTGAGCGCTCTGGAGCAGGTTTTCATCAAGGATCTCTCTGTACATCTTTCCCTCGATCCTGACAAGTCTCCCAGTCCCTGCCGCTGAAAAACATCCCCACAGCATGATGCTGCCACCACCATGCTTCACCGTAGGGATGGTGCCAGGTTTCCTCCAGATGTGACGCTTGGCATTCAGACCAAAGACCAGAGAATCTTGTTTCTCATGGTCTGAGAGTCCTTTAGGTGCCTTCCAAGGTGGCTGTCATGTGCCTTTTACTGAGGAGTGGCTTCCGTCTGGCCACTCTACCATAAAGGCCTGATTGTTGGAGTGCTGCAGAGATGGTTGTCCTTCTGGAAGGTTCTCCCATCTCCACAGAGGAACTCTAGACCTCTATCAGAGTGACCATCGGGTTCTTGGTCACCTCCCTGACCAAGGCCCTTCTCCCCCGATTGCTCAGTTTGGCCGGGCGGCCAGCTCTAGGAAGAGTCTTGGTGGTTCCAAACTTCTTCCATTTAACAATGATGGAGGCCACTGTGTTCTTGGGGACCTTCAATGCTGCAGACATTTTTTGGTACCCTTCCCCAGATCTGTGCCTCGACACAGTCCTGTCTGGGAGCTCTACGGACAATTCCTTCGACCTCATGGCTTGGTTTTTGCTCTGACATGCACTGTCAACTGTGGGACCTTATATAGACAGATGTGTGCCTTTCCAAATCATGTCCAATCAATTGAATTTACCACAGGTGGACTCCAATCAAGTTGTAGAAACATCTCAAGGATGATCAATGGAAACAGGATGCACCTGAGCTCAATTTCGAGTCTCATAGCAAAAGGTCTGAATACTTATATAAATAAGGTGTTTCTGGTTTTAATAGATTTGTATATATTTCTAAAAACCTTTCGCTCTGTCATTATAGGGTATTGTGTGTAGATTGATGAGGAAAAACATGTATTTAATCCATTTTAGAATAAGGCTGTAACGTAACAAAATGTGGAAAAGGTCAACTTTCCGAATGCACTGTATAGCCTTGGGGAAAAGAGGGCGGTTTCTACTCTGGGACGTGGAGCAGTAGCAACAGTGGTTTATTCCTTGTCATTCCCCAAGGGAGGGACCTGTAGATAAGCCATGTTCTGATTGGTGTATCATTCTCTCTCTCCCAGGGGAAGGGCCTGTAGACGAGTTGACGCTGGAGCGCACCATGGAGGCGTTGGAGCGCCAGTGTCATGACAACATGAACCACGCCATCGACACGGTGGAAGGGCTTGGCATCGAGTACGACGAGGACGTCCTCTGTGACGTGTGCCGGTCCCCCGACAGCGAGGAGGGCAACGACATGGTCTTTTGTGACAAATGCAACATCTGTGTTCACCAGGTAAAAACCTAGAAGCACTGATTTTGCGCATTGTGGGTATTTTGAAGAAGGGTTTTACTTACAATTAGTGTGTAAATAACTAAAAACCTACATTTACATTTACGTCATTTAGCAGACGCTCTTATCCAGAGCGACTTACAAATTGGTGCATTCACCTTATGATAAATACATCTAATCTAACCCACTGCTGTCTCTCTCCCTGCCTGTTAACCCACTGCTGTCTCTCCCTGCCTGTTAACCCACTGCTGTCTCTCTCCCTGCCTGTTAACCCACTGCTGTCTCTCTCCCTGCCTGTTAACCCACTGCTGTCTCTCTCCCTGCCTGTTAACCTACTGCTGTCTCTCCCTGCCTGTTAACCCACTGCTGTCTCTCTCCCTGCCTGTTAACCCACTGCTGTCTCTCTCCCTGCCTGTTAACCCACTGCTGTCTCTCTCCCTGCCTGTTAACCCACTGCTGTCTCTCTCCCTGCCTGTTAACCCACTGCTGTCTCTCCCTGCCTGTTAACCCACTGCTGTCTCTCCCTGCCTGTTAACCCACTGCTGTCTGTCCCTGCCTGTTAACCCACTGCTGTCTCTCTCCCTGCCTGTTAACCCACTGCTGTCTCTCCCTGCCTGTTAACCCACTGCTGTCTCTCCCTGCCTGTTAACCCACTGCTGTCTCTCCCTGCCTGTTAACCCACTGCTGTCTCTCCCTGCCTGTTAACCCACTGCTGTCTCTCTCCCTGCCTGTTAACCCACTGCTGTCTCTCCCTGCCTGTTAACCCACTGCTGTCTCTCTCCCTGCCTGTTAACCCACTGCTGTCTCTCTCCCTGCCTGTTAACCCACTGCTGTCTCTCTCCCTGCCTGTTAACCCACTGCTGTCTCTCTCCCTGCCTGTTAACCCACTGCTGTCTCTCCCTGCCTGTTAACCCACTGCTGTCTCTCTCCCTGCCTGTTAACCCACTGCTGTCTCTCTCCCTGCCTGTTAACCCACTGCTGTCTCTCCCTGCCTGTTAACCCACTGCTGTCTCTCTTCCTGCCTGTTAACCCACTGCTGTCTCTCTCCCTGCCTGTTAACCCACTGCTGTCTCTCTCCCTGCCTGTTAACCCACTGCTGTCTCTCCCTGCCTGTTAACCCACTGCTGTCTCTCCCTGCCTGTTAACCCACTGCTGTCTCTCTCCTGCCTGTTAACCCACTGCTGTCTCTCCCTGCCTGTTAACCCACTGCTGTCTCTCCCTGCCTGTTAACCCACTGCTGTCTCTCTCCCTGCCTGTAACCCACTGCTGTCTCTCCCTGCCTGTTAACCCACTGCTGTCTCTCTGCCTGCTGTTAACCCACTGCTGTCTCTCTCCCTGCTGTTAACCCACTGCTGTCTCTCTCCCTGCCTGTTAACCCACTGCTGTCTCTCTCCCTGCCTGTTAACCCACTGCTGTCTCTCTCCCTGCCTGTTAACCCACTGCTGTCTCTCTCCCTGCCTGTTAACCCACTGCTGTCTCTCTCCCTGCCTGTTAACCCACTGCTGTCTCTCTCCCTGCCTGTTAACCCACTGCTGTCTCTCCCTGCCTGTTAACCCACTGCTGTCTCTCCCTGCCTGTTAACCCACTGCTGTCTCTCTCCCTGCCTGTTAACCCACTGCTGTCTCTCCCTGCCTGTTAACCCACTGCTGTCTCTCCCTGCCTGTTAACCCACTGCTGTCTCTCCCTGCCTGTTAACCCACTGCTGTCTCTCCCTGCCTGTTAACCCACTGCTGTCTCTCCCTGCCTGTTAACCCACTGCTGTCTCTCCCTGCCTGTTAACCCACTGCTGTCTCTCTCCCTGCCTGTTAACCCACTGCTGTCTCTCTCCCTGCCTGTTAACCCACTGCTGTCTCTCTCCCTGCCTGTTAACCCACTGCTGTCTCTCCCTGCCTGTTAACCCACTGCTGTCTCTCCCTGCCTGTTAACCCACTGCTGTCTCTCCCTGCCTGTTAACCCACTGCTGTCTCTCTTCCTGCCTGTTAACCCACTGCTGTCTCTCTTCCTGCCTGTTAACCCACTGCTGTCTCTCTCCCTGCCTGTTAACCCACTGCTGTCTCTCTCCCTGCCTGTTAACCCACTGCTGTCTCTCTCCGTGCCTGTTAACCCACTGCTGTCTCTCCCTGCCTGTTAACCCACTGCTGTCTGTCCCTGCCTGTTAACCCACTGCTGTCTCTCTCCGTGCCTGTTAACCCACTGTCAATTCAATTCAATTTAAGGGCTTTATTGGCATTGGAAACGTATGTCTACATTGCCAAAGCAAGTGAAATAGATAATAAACAAAAGTGAGATAAACAATAAAATGAACAGTAAATATTACTCACAAAAGTTCCATAATAATAGATTGTTTCAAATCTCTACAGTGTTGTAATGATGTGCAAATAGTATTTACAAAGGTGTTTGTTCTTCACTGGTTGCCCTTTTCTTGTGGCAACAGGTCACAAATCTTGCTGCTGTGATGGCACACTGTGGTATTTCACCCAATAGATATGGGAGTTTATCAAAATTGGGTTTGTTTTCTAATTCTTTGTGGATCTGTGTAACCTGAGGGAAATATGTGTCTCTAATATGGTCATACATTTGGCAGGAGGTTAGGAAGTGCAGCTCAGTTTCCACCTCATTTTGTGGGCAGTGTGCACATAGCCTGTCTTCTCTTGAGAGCCAGGTCTGCCTACGGCGGCCTTTCTCAATAGCAAGGTTATGCTCACTGAGTCTGTACATAGTCAAAGCTTTCCTTAATTTTGGGTCAGTCATAGTGGTCAGGTATTCTGCCACTGTGTACTCTCTGTTTAGGGCCAAATAGCATTCTAGTTTGCTCAGTTTTTTTTTGTTAATTACTTGACACATTGGAAATAATTAAATTTTTGTTTTCTCATGATTTGGTTGGGTCTAATTGTGTTGCTGTCCTGGGGCTCTGTGGGTCTTTGTGTTTGTGAACAGAATCCCAGAACCAGCTGGCTTAGGGGACTCTTCTCCAGGTACATTTCTCTGTAGGTGATGGCTTTGTTATGGAAGGTTTGGGAATCGCTTCCTTTTAACTGATTCAAGTATTTTTTGCCAGATCCTCGGTATGTCGAATTTTATGTGCCTTTTGATGGCATAGAAGGCCCTTCTTGCCTTGTCTCTCAGATCGTTCACAGCTTTGTGGAAGTTACCTGTGGCGCTGATGTTTAGGCCGAGGTATGTATAGTTTTTTGTGTGCTCTAGGGCAACGGTGTCTAGATGGAATTTGTATTCGTGGTCCTGGCAACAACCTTTACTGAGATTTACTCTCAGGGCCCAGGTCTGACAGAATCTGTGCAGAAGATCTAGGTGCTGCTGTTGGC
This sequence comes from Coregonus lavaretus, assembly GCF_964263955.1. NCBI lineage: Eukaryota > Metazoa > Chordata > Actinopteri > Salmoniformes > Salmonidae > Coregonus > Coregonus lavaretus. The sequence goes on from NC_139998.1 coordinate 60,179,015, forward strand.
CCTCCTTTGTTGGTGACAGAAGCACCAGATCATCAGCAAACAGAAGACATTTGACTTCAGATTCTAGTAGGGTGAGGCCGGGTGCTGCAGACTGTTCTAGTGCCCTCGTCAATTCGTTGATATATATGTTGAAGAGGGTGGGGCTTAAGCTGCATCCCTGTCTCACCCCACGGCCCTGTGGAAAGAAATGTGTTTTTTGCCAATATTATTTCCATAAATTTGTATAGCAGACCCTCATGCCAAATTGAGTCTCAAGCTTTTTTGAAATTAACAAAACATGAGAAGGCTTTGCTTTGTTTGTTTGTCAATGAGGGTGTGCAGGGTGAATACGTGGTCTGTCGTACGGTAATTTGGTAAAAAGCCAATTTGACATTTGCTCAGTACATTGTTTTCACTGAGGAAATGAACTAGTCTGCTGTTAATGATAATGCAGAGGATTTTCCCAAGGTTGCTGTTGACGCATATCCCACGGTAGTTATTGGGGTCAAATTTGTCTCCACTTTTGTGGATTGGAGTGATCAGTCCTTGGTTCCAAATATTGGGGAAGATGCCTGAGCTAAGGATGATGTTAAAGAGTTTAAGTATAGCCAATTGGAATTTGTGGTCTGTATATTTTATCATTTCATTGAGGATACCATCAACACCACAGGCCTTTTTGGGTTGGAGGGTTTGTATTTTATCCTGTAGTTCATTCAATGTAATTGGAGAATCCAGTGGGTTCTGGTAGTCTTGAATAGATGATTCTAAGATTTGTATTTGATCATGTATATGTTTTTGCTGTTTGTTCTTTGTTATAGGGCCAAAAAGATTGGAGAAGTGGTTTACCCATACATCTCCGTTTTGGATAGATAGCTCTTCATGTTGTTGTTTGTTTAGTGTTTTCCAATTTTCCCAGAAGTGCTTGGAGTCTATGGATTCTTCAATTACATTGAGCTGATTTCTGACAGGCTGTTCCTTCTTTCTCCGTAGTGTATTTCTGTATTGTTTTAGTGATTCACCATAGTGAAGGCGTAGGCTCAGGTTTTCTGGGTCTCTGTTTTTGTTTGGCTAGGTTTCTCAATTACTGTCTCTCTCCTCCTCCTCTCCCTGCATGCCTGTTAACCCACCGTCTACCTCTCTTCTCCTGCCCAGGCGTGCTATGGTATAGTGAAGGTGCCAGAGGGTAACTGGCTGTGCAGGACATGTGCTCTGGGCATCGACCCCCAGTGTCAGCTGTGCCCCATCAAGGGAGGGGCGATGAAGGCTACGAGGGCGGGCACCAAGTGGGCACACGTCAGCTGTGCCCTGTGGATCCCTGAGGTAAAAATCAACCCCTTGTCCTTTTTACGCATTCACCCGTCTGTCAGAATGTGGTGGTAACAGTAAAGCTGTCTAACAGTAGGGTCCTGTGTATCTAACGGGAGGGTCCTGTATATCTAACAGGAGGGTCCTGTATATCTAACAGTATGGTCCTGTGTATCTAACAGGAGGGTCCTGTGTATCTAACAGGAGGGTCCTGTGTATCTAACAGTATGGTCCTGTATATCTAACAGGAGGGTCCTGTATATCTAACAGTATGGTCCTGTATATCTAACAGTATGGTCCTGTATATCTAACAGTATGGTCCTGTATATCTAACAGGAGGGTCCTGTATATCTAACAGTATGGTCCTGTATATCTAACAGTATGGTCCTGTATATCTAACAGGAGGGTCCTGTATATCTAACAGTATGGTCCTGTGTATCTAACAGGAGGGTCCTGTGTATCTAACAGGAGGGTCCTGTGTATCTAACAGGAGGGTCCTGTATATCTAACAGTATGGTCCTGTATATCTAACAGTATGGTCCTGTATATCTAACAGTAGGGTCCTGTATATCTAACAGTATGGTCCTGTATATCTAACAGGAGGGTCCTGTGTATCTAACAGTATGGTCCTGTATATCTAACAGTATGGTCCTGTATATCTAACAGGAGGGTCCTGTGTATCTAACAGTATGGTCCTGTATATCTAACAGTAGGGTCCTGTATATCTAACAGTATGGTCCTGTATATCTAACAGTAGGGTCCTGTATATCTAACAGTATGGTCCTGTATATCTAACAGGAGGGTCCTGTGTATCTAACAGGAGGGTCCTGTGTATCTAACAGGAGGGTCCTGTGTATCTAACAGTATGGTCCCGTGTATCTAACAGGAGGGTCCTGTATATCTAACAGTATGGTCCTGTGTATCTAACAGGAGGGTCCTGTGTATCTAACAGGAGGGTCCTGTGTATCTAACAGTATGGTCCCGTGTATCTAACAGGAGGGTCCTGTATATCTAACAGGAGGGTCCTGTGTATCTAACAGGAGGGTCCTGTGTATCTAACAGGAGGGTCCTGTGTATCTAACAGGAGGGTCCTGTGTATCTAACAGGAGGGTCCTGTATATCTAACAGTAGGGTCCTGTGTATCTAACAGTAGGGTCCTGTGTATCTAACAGGAGGGTCCTGTATATCTAACAGGAGGGTCCTGTGTATCTAACAGGAGGGTCCTGTGTATCTAACAGGAGGGTCCTGTATATCTAACAGTAGGGTCCTGTGTATCTAACAGTAGGGTCCTGTGTATCTAACAGTATGGTCCTGTATATCTAACAGTATGGTCCTGTATATCTAACAGGAGGGTCCTGTATATCTAACAGTAGGGTCCTGTATATCTAACAGTATGGTCCTGTATATCTAACAGTAGGGTCCTGTATATCTAACAGTATGGTCCTGTATATCTAACAGGAGGGTCCTGTGTATCTAACAGGAGGGTCCTGTGTATCTAACAGGAGGGTCCTGTGTATCTAACAGTATGGTCCCGTGTATCTAACAGGAGGGTCCTGTATATCTAACAGTATGGTCCTGTGTATCTAACAGGAGGGTCCTGTGTATCTAACAGGAGGGTCCTGTGTATCTAACAGTATGGTCCCGTGTATCTAACAGGAGGGTCCTGTATATCTAACAGTATGGTCCTGTGTATCTAACAGGAGGGTCCTGTGTATCTAACAGGAGGGTCCTGTGTATCTAACAGGAGGGTCCTGTGTATCTAACAGGAGGGTCCTGTATATCTAACAGTAGGGTCCTGTGTATCTAACAGTAGGGTCCTGTGTATCTAACAGGAGGGTCCTGTATATCTAACAGGAGGGTCCTGTGTATCTAACAGGAGGGTCCTGTGTATCTAACAGGAGGGTCCTGTGTATCTAACAGGAGGGTCCTGTATATCTAACAGTAGGGTCCTGTGTATCTAACAGTAGGGTCCTGTGTATCTAACAGGAGGGTCCTGTATATCTAACAGGAGGGTCCTGTGTATCTAACAGGAGGGTCCTGTATATCTAACAGGAGGGTCCTGTGTATCTAACAGTAGGGTCCTGTATATCTAACAGGAGGGTCCTGTGTATCTAACAGGAGGGTCCTGTATATCTAACAGGAGGGTCCTGTGTATCTAACAGTAGGGTCCTGTGTATCTAACAGTATGGTCCTGTGTATCTAACAGGAGGGTCCTGTGTATCTAACAGTAGGGTCCTGTGTATCTAACAGTAGGGTCCTGTATATCTAACAGTATGGTCCTGTATATCTAACAGGAGGGTCCTGTATATCTAACAGTATGGTCCTGTATATCTAACAGTATGGTCCTGTATATCTAACAGGAGGGTCCTGTATATCTAACAGTAGGGTCCTGTGTATCTAACAGTATGGTCCTGTGTATCTAACAGGAGGGTCCTGTGTATCTAACAGTAGGGTCCTGTATATCTAACAGTAGGGTCCTGTGTATCTGCAGGTGAGCATAGCGTGTCCAGAGAGGATGGAGCCCATCACCAAGGTGTCTCACATCCCCCCCTCCCGCTGGGCTCTCATCTGCAGCCTCTGTAAGCTGAAGACTGGAGCCTGCATACAGGTGAGCATGGTAGTTGGACTGTGTGTCTGCAGCCTCTGTAAACTGAACTGAAGACTGGAGCCTGCATACAGGTGAGCATGGTAGTTGGACTGTGTGTCTGCAGCCTCTGTAAACTGAAGACTGGAGCCTGCATACAGGTGAGCATGGTAGCTGGACTGTGTGTCTGCAGCCTCTGTAAGCTGAAGACTGGAGCCTGCATACAGGTGAGCATGGTAGCTGGACTGTGTGTCTGCAGCCTCTGTAAGCTGAAGACTGGAGCCTGCATACAGGTGAGCATGGTAGCTGGACTGTGTGTCTGCAGCCTCTGTAAGCTGAAGACTGGAGCCTGCATACAGGTGAGCATGGTAGCTGGACTGTGTGTCTGCAGCCTCTGTAAGCTGAAGACTGGAGCCTGCATACAGGTGAGCATGGTAGTTGGACTGTGTGTCTGCAGCCTCTGTAAGCTGAAGACTGGAGCCTGCATACAGGTGAGCATGGTAGTTGGACTGTGTGTCTGCAGCCTCTGTAAACTGAAGACTGGAGCCTGCATACAGGTGAGCATGGTAGTTGGACTGTGTGTCTGCAGCCTCTGTAAGCTGAAGACTGGAGCCTGCATACAGGTGAGCATGGTAGCTGGACTGTGTGTCTGCAGCCTCTGTAAACTGAAGACTGGAGCCTGCATACAGGTGAGCATGGTAGCTGGACTGTGTGTCTGCAGCCTCTGTAAGCTGAAGACTGGAGCCTGCATACAGGTGAGCATGGTAGTTGGACTGTGTGTCTGCAGCCTCTGTAAGCTGAAGACTGGAGCCTGCATACAGGTGAGCATGGTAGCTGGACTGTGTGTCTGCAGCCTCTGTAAGCTGAAGACTGGAGCCTGCATACAGGTGAGCATGGTAGCTGGACTGTGTGTCTGCAGCCTCTGTAAGCTGAAGACTGGAGCCTGCATACAGGTGAGCATGGTAGTTGGACTGTGTGTCTGAACCAAGTCTCTTGGTTTGTTGTTCACATTCGTAGATTCTTGGTTTGTTGTTCACGTTCGTAGTAATGTAACTCGTAGTGTGGTTTATCTTTTGTATTAGCTAGTGAAGTGTGTTAAGTCAGGGGATCTCAAACTTTTAGGGATCCTTTTTGTGATAGTAAATTAATCAGGGACCCCACTGCAGTGAGATAGAAATAGCATGTAAGGAGTTTGACTGTGACTGGCAGTGCATGGCCATACCAACCTAGTCTCGGGCCCTTGGAAGGAACATTTTAAAGGCCCGTCTCCTAGCATCGGAGAGAACATTTAGCAGTTTTCAAGCAAATTTCCTGCAATTCTACACATTTTGCCAAGAGGCAGAGAGAACGTTGCAGTTTTCAAGCTTCAATTACAGTGCATTTATGTTGACACATTTTTGGGGGGTATTACAAGAAGTATTGAGTTTAAACATGTATAATTGGTGGGGTACTGTGGATACCAATATCCCTGGGAGCCTCTCAGGCCCAGAGTTAAGAACAGAAATTGTTGATTAATAATGAAATTTTATTACAACCTCTAAATGGATACCTTGGCCAAAATGAGTTTAATTTGTTAGTAATATTCATTAAAAAATGAAATGTAAAATGTTTTATATATATATATTTTGAAATCTGCAGGACCTCCGTGGACCCCACTTTGACAACCCCTGAGTTAATGAACCCATACCTTGTTCTCCCTCCATCCCTCTCAGTGCTCCGTACCCCTGAGTTAATGAACCCATACCTTGTTCTCCCTCCATCCCTCTCAGTGCTCCGTACCCCTGAGTTAATGAACCCATACCTTGTTCTCCCTCCATCCCTCTCAGTGCTCCGTACCCCTGAGTTAATGAACCCATACCTTGTTCTCCCTCCATCCCTCTCAGTGCTCCGTACCCCTGAGTTAATGAACCCATACCTTGTTCTCCCTCCATCCCTCTCAGTGCTCCGTACCCCTGAGTTAATGAACCCATACCTTGTTCTCCCTCCATCCCTCTCAGTGCTCCGTACCCCTGAGTTAATGAACCCATACCTTGTTCTCCCTCCATCCCACTCAGTGCTCCGTGAAGAACTGTACCATCCCGTTCCATGTGACGTGTGCCTTCGAGCACAGCCTGGAGATGAAGACCATCCTGGATGAAGGAGACGAGGTGAAGTTCAAGTCCTACTGCCTGAAGCACAGCAAGCCCAAGAACCAGGCCTCCTCGGACCCACCGGCCCCCGGTCTCAGCCCCTCTCAGCCAGCCCACAGCCCGGCCCGGCCCAAACCCCCCATAGACCCAGAGAGGGGGGGCCTGAGGGCCCAGAGGTTATTAGAACTGGAGGAGGGGTTTTATACTCTGATCCACCCCGAGGAGCTGGCCCTGAACCTGGGCCTACCTCGCACCCTGCTGGACTTCATCTACCAGTACTGGAAACTGAAGAGGAAGAGCAACTTCAACCGTGCTCTGCTGCCCCCTAGTGAGGAGGAGAACCTGCTGCTGTTGCCTCATGAAGACAGCATCCACACACGCATGAGGATGTTCATGCACCTCCGACAGGACTTAGAGAGGGTTAGTATTACTTATATTATATTGATTAGATGTTTAATATAGATATACCCTGAGTATACAAAACATTAGGAACACCTGTTCTTTCCATGACATAGACTGACCATGTGAGTCCAGGTGAAAGCTGTGATCCGTTATTGATGTCACTTGTTAAATCCACTTCAATCAGTGTTAATGAAGGTGAGGAGAAAGGTTAAAGAAGGATTTTTTTTTTAAGCCTTGAGACATGGATTGTGTACGTGTGCTATTCAGAGGGTGAATTGGCAAGACAAAATATTTAAGTGCCTTTGAACGGGGTATGGTAGTAGGTGCCAAGCACAACGATTTGTTTCAAGAACTGCAACGCTGCTGGGTTCTTCACACTCAACAGTTTCCTGTGTGTATCAAGAATGGTCCACCACCCAAAGGACATCCAGCCAACTTGACAGAACTGTGGGAAGCGTTGGAGTCAACATGGGCCAGCGTCCCTGTGGAACGCTTTCAACAACTTGTAGAGTCCATGCCCCGACGAATTGTGCTATTCTGAGGGCAAAATGGGGTGCAACTCAATATTAGGAAGGTGTTCCTAATGTTTTGTACACTCATTGTACATCGACTGTTGCTTCAACTTTCTCTCTACAAACACTGTTAAAGCTGTACTGTGTTTTTAGAAGACAGCATCCACACACTCATACGGATGGTCACCTTTTAAATTATACTTCACTGAACAAAGATATGAACGCAATATGTAAAGTGTTGGTCCCATGTTTCGTGAGCTGAAAAAAAAGATCCCAGAAATGTTCCATACGCACAAAAAGCTGATTTCTCTCAAATTTTGTGGAAGAATTAGTTTACATCCCTCATAGTGAGCATTTCTCCTTTGCCAAGATAATCCATCCACCTGACAGGTGTGGCATATCAAGAAGCTGATTAAACAGCATGATCATTACACAGGTGCACCTTGTACTGGGGACAATAAAAGGCCACTCTAAAATGTGCCGTTTTGTCACACAACACAATGCCACAGAGGTCTCAAGTTTTGAGGGAGTGTGCAATTAACATGCTGACTGCAGGAATGTCCACCAGAGCGGTTGCCAGAGAATTGAATGTTCATTTCTCTACCATAAGCCGCCTCCAACGTTGTTTTAGAGAATTTGGCAGTACGTCCAACCGGCCTCACAACCCCAGGACCTCCACATCCAGCTTTTTCACCTGCGGGATCGTCTGAGACCAGCCACCCGAACAGCTGATGAAACTGAGGAGTATTTCAGTCTGTAATAATGCCCTTTTGTGGGGGAAAAACTCATTCTGATTGGCTGGACCTGGCTCCCCAGTGAGTGGGCCTGGCTGGCAAGTGGGTGGGCCTATGCCCTCCCAAGCCCACCCATGGCTGCACCCCTGCCCAGTCATGTGAAATCCATAGATTAGGGCCTAATTAATTTATTTCAATTTACTGATTTCCATATGCAGTGCATTCTGAAGTATTCAGACACCTTTCCTTTTTCCACATTTTGTTACGTTACAGCCTTATTCTAAAATAGTTTTTTTGTTTTTTTTAAATGTCCTCATCAATCTACACTCAATACCCCATAATGACTAAGCGAAAAAAGGTTTTTAGAAATGTGTGCAAATTTATTAAAAAAATTAAAAAGGAAATATGATATTTACTTAAGTATTCAGACCCTTTGCTATGAGACTCGAAATTGAGCTCCGGGGCATCCTGTTTCCATTGATCATCCTCGATGTTTCTACAACTAAATTCTATTGATTGGATTTGGTAAGGCATACGCCTGTCTATATAAGGTCCCACAGTTGACAGTGCATGTCAGAGCAAAAACCAAGCCATGAGGTTGAAGGAATTGTCTGTAGAGCTCCGAGACAGGATTGTGTCGAGGACAGATCTGGGGAAGAGTACCGAAAAACGTCATCAGCATTGAAGGTCCCCAAGAACACAGTGGCCTCCATTATTCTTAAATGGAAGAAGTTTGGAACCACCAAGACTCTTCCTAGAGCTGGCCGCCCGGCCAAACTGAGCAATCGGGGGAGAAGGGCCTTAGTCAGGGAGGTGATCAAGAACCCAATGGTCTATCTGACAGAGTTCCAGAGTTCCTCTGTGGAGATGGGAGAACCTTCCAGAAGGACAACCATCTCAGCAGCACTCCACCAATCAGGCCTTTATGGTAGAGTGGCCAGACGGAAGCCACTCCTCAGTAAAAGGCACATGACAGCCCGCTTGGAGTTTGCCAAAAGGCACCTAAAGGACTCTGACCATGAGAAACAAGATTCCCTGGTCTGATGAAACCAAGATTGAACTCTTTGGCCTGAATGCCAAGTGTCACGTCAGGAGGAAACCTGGCACCATCTCTACGGTGAAGCATGGTGGTGGCAGCATCATGCTGTGGGAATGTTATTCAGCGGCAGGGACTGGGAGACTAGTCAGGCTCGAGGGAAAGATGAACAGAGGAAAGTATAGCGAGATCCTTGATGAAAACCTGCTCCAGAGCGCTCAGGACCTCAGACTGGGGCAAAGGTTCACCTTCCAACAGGACAACGACCCTAAGCACACAGCCAAGACAACGCAGGAGTGGCTTCGGGACAAGTCTCTGAATGTCCTTGAGTGGCCCAGCCAGAGCCCGGACTTGAACCCGATCGAACATCTCTGGAGAGACCTGAAAATAGCTGTGCAGCGACGCTCCCCATCCAACCTGACAGCTTGGGAGGATCTGCAGAGAAGAATGGGAGAAACTCCCCAAATACAGGTGTGCCAGGCTTGTAGCGTCATACCCAAGAAGACTCGGGGCTGTAATCGCTGCCAAAGGTGCTTCAACAAAGTACTGAGTAAAGGGTCTGAATACTTATGTAAATGAAATATTTCAGTTTTTTATATTTAAGACATTTGCAAATATTTCTAAAACATGTTTTGCTTTGTCATTATAGGATATTGTGTGTAGATTGATGAGGAAAAACATTTATTTAATCAATTTCAGAATAAGGCTGTAATGTAACAAAATATGGAAGGGGTCTGAATACTTTCCGAATGCACTGTAACTCAGTAAAATTGTTGCTTGTTGCATTTCTATTTTTGTTCAGTATAGTTCTCTGAGCCCTGTGATATTATGATCTGAGGTGGGTGCTTATATGGGGTGGCAGGTAGCCAGGGTTTGCCAGTTCGAATCCCGGGTCTTACAGGAAGAATTTGACCGCCGTGTTTTCCCCTGCAGGTGAGGAATTAGGTTAGGGGACTCCACACCCGACATTCGTAGGTGTTGAGCTGGCACAGGTCACCGTACAGATCATATCCAACCCTTCACAGGTCACCGTACAGATCATATCCAACCCTTCACAGGTCACCGTACATATCATATCCATCCCTTCACAGGTCACCGTACAGATCATATCCAACCCTTCACAGGTCACCGTACAGATCATATCCAACCCTTCACAGGTCACCGTACATATCATAACCATCCCTTCACAGGTCACCGTACATATCATAACCATCCCTTCACAGGTCACCGTACAGATCATATCCAACCCTTCACAGGTCACCGTACAGATCATATCCAACCCTTCACAGGTCACCGTACAGATCATATCCAACCCTTCACAGGTCACCGTACAGATCATATCCAACCCTTCACAGGTCACCGTACAGATCATATCCATCCCTTCACAGGTCACCGTACAGATCATATCCAACCCTTCACAGGTCACCGTACAGATCATATCCAACCCTTCACAGGTCACCGTACAGATCATATCCAACCCTTCACAGGTCACCGTACAGATCATATCCAACCCTTCACAGGTCACCGTACATATCATAACCATCCCTTCACAGGTCACCGTACATATCATAACCATCCCTTCACAGGTCACCGTACAGATCATATCCAACCCTTCACAGGTCACCGTACAGATCATATCCAACCCTTCACAGGTCACCGTACAGATCATATCCAACCCTTCACAGGTCACCGTACAGATCATATCCAACCCTTCACAGGTCACCGTACAGATCATATCCAACCCTTCACAGGTCACCGTACAGATCATATCCAACCCTTCACAGGTCACCGTACATATCATATCCATCCCTTCACAGGTCACCGTACATATCATAACCATCCCTTCACAGGTCACCGTACAGATCATATCCAACCCTTCACAGGTCACCGTACAGATCATATCCAACCCTTCACAGGTCACCGTACATATCATATCCAACCCTTCACAGGTCACCGTACAGATCATATCCAACCCTTCACAGGTCACCGTACAGATCATATCCAACCCTTCACAGGTCACCGTACAGATCATATCCAACCCTTCACAGGTCACCGTACAGATCATATCCAACCCTTCACAGGTCACCGTACAGATCATATCCAACCCTTCACAGGTCACCGTACAGATCATATCCAACCCTTCACAGGTCACCGTACAGATCATATCCAACCCTTCACAGGTCACCGTACAGATCATATCCAACCCTTCACAGGTCACCGTACAGATCATATCCAACCCTTCACAGGTCACCGTACATATCCTAACCATCCCTTCACAGGTCACCGTACATATCATAACCATCCCTTCACAGGTCACCGTACAGATCATATCCAACCCTTCACAGGTCACCGTACAGATCATATCCAACCCTTCACAGGTCACCGTACAGATCATATCCAACCCTTCACAGGTCACCGTACAGATCATATCCAACCCTTCACAGGTCACCGTACAGATCATATCCAACCCTTCACAGGTCACCGTACAGATCATATCCAACCCTTCACAGGTCACCGTACATATCATATCCATCCCTTCACAGGTCACCGTACATATCATAACCATCCCTTCACAGGTCACCGTACAGATCATATCCAACCCTTCACAGGTCACCGTACAGATCATATCCAACCCTTCACAGGTCACCGTACATATCATATCCAACCCTTCACAGGTCACCGTACATATCATATCCAACCCTTCACAGGTCACCGTACAGATCATATCCAACCCTTCACAGGTCACCGTACAGATCATATCCAACCCTTCACAGGTCACCTCTGTAGCTCAATTGGTAGAGCACGGCGCTTGTAACGCCAGGGTAGTGGGTTCGATCCCCGGGACCACCCCCATACGTAAAAATGTTTGCGCACATGACTAAGTTGCTTTGGATAAAAGAGTCTGCTAAATGGCATATTATTATTATTATTATTATTATTATTATTATTATCATTATTATATCATATCCAATCCTTCACAGGTCACCGTACAGTCTATACACTGGTGATGGCTACTAGACCTATACAGTCTATACACTGGTGATGGCTACTAGACCTATACAGTCTATACACTGGTGATGGCTACTAGACCTATACAGTCTATACACTGGTGATGGCTACTAGACCTATACAGTCTATACACTGGTGATGGCTACTAGACCTATACAGTCTATACACTGGTGATGGCTACTAGACCTATACAGTACTACTATAGATACAGTGCCTTGCAAAAGTATTCATCCCCCTTGGCATTTTTCCTATTTTGTTGCATTACAACCTGTAATTTAAATTGATTTTTATTTGGATTCCATGTAATGGACATACACAAAATAGTCCAAATTGGTGAAGTGAAATGAAAAAAATAACCTGTTTCAAAATATTTGACAATAAATAACGGAAAAGTGGTGCATGCATATGTATTCACCCCCTTTGCTATGAAGCCCCTAAATAAGATCTGGTGCAACCAATTACCTCAAGAAGTCACATAATTAGTTAGATTGCACACTGGTGGACTTTATTTAAGTGTCACATGATCTTTCACATGATCTCAGTGTATATATACACCTGTTCTGAAAGGCCCCAGAGTCTGCAACACCAATAAGCAAGGGGCACCACCAAGCAAGCGGCACCATGAAGACCAAGGAGCTCTCCAAACAGGTCAGGGGCAAAGTTGTGGAGAAGTACAGATCCGGGTTGGGTTATAAAAAAAAATATCAGAAACTTTGAACATCCCACGGAGCACCATTAAATCCATTATTTAAAAAATGGAAAGAATATGGCACCACAACAAACCTGCAAAGAGAGGGCCGCTCTCCAAAACTCACAGACCAGGCAAGGAGGGCATTAATCAGAGAGGCAACAAAGAGACCAAAGATAACCCTGAAGGAGCTGCAAAGCTCCACAGCGGAGATTGTAGTATCTGTCCATTTGACCACTTTAAGCCGTACACTCCACAGAGCTGGGCTTTACGGAAGAGTGGCCAGAAAAAAGCAATTGCTTAAAGAAAAAAATAAGCAAACATATGGAAGAAGGTAATCTGGTCAGATGAGACTAAAATTGAGCTTTTTGGCCATCAAGGAAAACGCTATGTCTGGCACAAACCCAACACCTCTCATCACCCCGAAAAAAACATCCCCACAGTGAAGCATGGTGGTGGCAGCATCATGCTGTGGGGATGTTTTTCATCGGCAGGGACTGTGAAACTGGTCAGAATTGAAGGAATGATGGATGGCGCTAAATACAGGGAAATTCTTGAGGGAAACCTGTTTCAGTCTTCCAGAGATTTGAGACTGGGACGGAGGTTCACCTTCCAGCAGGACAATGACCCGTAGCATACTGCTAAAGCAACACTCGAGTGGTTCAAGAGGAAACATTTAAATGTCTTGGACTGGCCTAGTCAAAGCCCAGACCTCAATCCAATTGAGAATCTGTGGTATGACTTAAAGATTGCTGTACACCAGCGGAACCCATCCAACTTGAAGGAACTGGAGCAGTTTTGCCTTGAAGAATGGGCAAAAATCCCAGTGGCTAGACGTGCCAAGCTTATAGAGACATACCCCAAGAGACTTGCAGCTGTAATTGCAAAAGGTGGCTCTACAAAGTATTGACTTTGGGGGGGTGAATAGTTATGCACGCTCAAGTTCTGTTTTTTTTGTCTCATTTCTTGTTTAATTCACACACAAATATTTTGCATCTTCGTAGTGGTAGGCATGTTGTGTAAATCAAATGATACAAACCCCAAAAAATCCATTTTAATATAGGTTGTAGGGCAACAAGGGGGGTGAATACTTTTGCAAGCCCCTGTAATGCAGCTGATGGCCACACCAGATACTGACCGTTACTTTTGATTTTGACCCCCCCTTTGTTCAGGTTCACATTATTCCATTTCTGTTAGTCACATGTCTGTGGAACTTGTTCAGTTTATGTCTCAGTTGTTGAATCTTGTTATGTTCATACAAATATTTACACATGTTAAATTTGCTGAAAATAAACACAGTTGACAGTGAGAAGACATTTCTTTTTTTGCTGAGTTTATATATATATATATATATATATATATATATCTTAGATATTCACTAAAATTTAAGCTAAAATAGGCAAAGAATTGTTTCCTTCACACAATTTTTACTAAATCCACACATAAGTAGTCAAATGTAGAGGATCCATCCAATAGAATAAATCTGTAGCTTGACCTCTAAATCAATTCATACATCCCCGTGGAGACGCAAAGTATCTAAATCAGCCACCAGATGGAGACAAATTGCTGGGAGTCTTGGGGTGAGAGTTGGTGTTAGGGTGAGAGTTGGTGTTAGGGTGAGAGTTGGTGTTAGGGTGAGGGTTAGTGTTAGGGTGAGAGTTAGTGTTAGAGTGAGAGTTAGGGTGAGAGTTGGTGTTAGTGTGAGAGTTGGTGTTAGGGTGAGAGTTGGTGTTAGGGTGAGAGTTGGTGTTAGTGTGAGAGTTGGTGTTAGGGTGAGAGTTGGTGTTAGGGTGAGAGTTGGTGTTAGGGTGAGAGTTATAGTGCTAGGGTGAGAGTTAGTGTTAGGGTGAGAGTTAGTGTTAGGGTGAGTGTTATAGTGTTAGGGTGAGAGTTATAGTGTTAGTGTTAGGGTGAGAGTTAGTGTTAGGGTGAGAGTTAGTGTTAGGGTGAGGGTTAGTGTTAGGGTGAGAGTTAGTGTTAGGGTGAGAGTTAGTGTTAGGGTGAGAGTTAGTGTTAGGGTGAGGGTTAGTGTTAGGGTGAGAGTTAGTGTTAGGGTGAGGGTTAGTGTTAGGGTGAGAGTTAGTGTTAGGGTGAGTGTTATAGTGTTAGGGTGAGTGTTATAGTGCTAGGGTGAGAGTTAGTGTTAGGGTGAGAGTTGGTGTTAGGGTGAGAGTTAGTGTTAGGGTGAGTGTTTGTGAGAGTTAGTGAGTATTTGTTAGAGCTTGGTGAGTATTAGGGTTATGTTAGGTGTTAGTGAGTATTTGTTAGTGTTAGGGTGAGTGTTAGTGAGGTATTTGTTAGTGTTAGGGTGAGTGTTTAGTGAGTATTTGTTAGTGTTAGGGTGAGTGTTTAGTGAGTATTTGTTAGTGTTAGGGTGAGTGTTAGTGAGTATTTGTTAGTGTTAGGGTGAGTGTTAGTGAGTATTTGTTAGCTCACCTGATGGCTGGGTTAAGGTTAGGGTGAGTGTTGGTGTTATGTGAATTATTTAACAAACTATTTTAGTGTCTCTGTGCGTCTCCCAAAAGGTTGTAAGTCTTTTGGGATTTAAGTAACGGCCAGAGTCCCGGTCTGCATAGTCAGAGATATTTATTCATTGAGAATTCTGCCATCACAATTTCAGAGTCCATCTTTTATACTCATACGTCATACAAAAAGAAATCCCTCCCCTCTGTAGGCGGGCTGTAGTTTTCCACTCTAAAACTGCTCTACTGACCTTCAGTTCACACACACATATACACATATACACACATGCATACACACACACACACACACACACACACACATGCATACACACACACACACACACACACACACACACACACACACACACACACACATACATACACACACACACACACACACACACACATATCCTACTCCCTGCATTACTCAGTTATTGCCGTTCTCACAATATTATGTTTTCATAACAGTTTCTCCCCTCCCTAAATTGGGAGGCCTCTTTATCTTAGTTTCTCAGTTGTCTTTGTTGTCTGGCCTGACTCTTACTCACATTGCTAAATAGTGGCTCAATGCCATAGCCTTTACTGGTCCTACACTCACACATTTCTAACACATTATACACAGTTTCAGGGTGTAATAATTAGTCATGAATAATTAATCTATCAGTTGGTGAGTATCTGTTAGCTCACCTGGTGGCTGGGTTAGGGTTAGGGTGAGTATTTGTTAGCTCACCTGACGGCCATGTTGTGTCCCCTGCAGGTGAGGAACCTGTGTTACATGGTGAGTCGGAGGGAAAAGCTGAAACTGTCTCAGAGCAAAGCCCAGGAGCAGATCTTCAACCTCCACGTCAAACTGCTCAACCAGGAGGTCTCCGCTGGTAAGAGACTGTGTGTGTGGCCATATCCGAATATCCGTACTTGCATTCTAAATAATAGGCATTTTGGATATGTGAAAATATAAATTATATGTGAAATTACAATGCTTTAAATGCCAGGATGACATACTCATTTATGCATTTGACCTACTAGAATTCGCTGCACACTATTGAGGAAGAGAATCATATTTTCAGACTGACGTGTGTTTGACAACAGCTGATAATCAGATAAATTGACGCGCTTAACGAGTGGTGGGACTCAACGCACATTAGATGACTAATTGTGAGAATAGAGGTGCCTAGTATATTTGTTGTTTACTGCATTTGTGTTTTACAAAGCAGTACATTCTAAGTAGGATGATTAGTTAGCTCTTTAAGTAGGTAGTAGACAAGCCATATTTCAGACACTGTCCCTAAAAAGCAACAACTCGTTTTGAAAATGGCCTATGTGGCATCGATATGAGTCAAACATTTATTCTAGTGTTAAAAGTGTAAATAGGATACTTTTTATTCCAAAACTGAGATTTGCAAGATGATAGGAAAAAAATGGTCACAGAATGAAGGGCACCGTAACCGTTTTCCTTGGGTTGAGTTTATTTAAATCCTGCCCACAGCTGGCAGCTCCCAAGTAAACATCATTTCAAAGCACAGCTGCATGCGACCTGATCATAATGCCCATGGTCAAGTTGGTTTGACATTCGATATCCCTATGGGGCTAGTTAGGGACCATCAGTAAATTACACAATGTACAAAATGGGACAATATTATAAATTGTCAGTAGCTCCAAATTTCAATGACTTAACCTCAAACCAACTATTAATTGTAGAAATTAGTTTACAAATATTGAAAGCATTTAATAAGACAACTAAAAGATGTGCAACATGAAAATATCTTCCCATTTACATTGTGTAATTTATTGACCTTCCCTAACTAGCCCCAGAGATAGGCTATCCAATGTCAAACCAACTTTGCCACGGTAGCACACCAGCCGGCTGAAGCTAATTGCCGAAAGAAGTTGGCTAGCTAGCATAGACCTGGTTAGACTGTTTCATGTTATCTAGAAGGGTGAGTGACTGTGCACTGTTTTGGCAGAGTCTATGTTCAAATGCTTATCATGTGAGAACACACACTCAACGGACATTAACCCCACCCCCCAAGACAACTCTTGTTTGGCTTCAGTCATGGCCGCCACTGCATTTCTTAATGACCAAGCTGCAAAACAAGGCCAAATCAGAACTTTAGCCCCCTTTAATAGTTTATATGGGAGGAGATGTGGACTAACCCATAATTCTGATTGACCTTCTTGGTGTTTGTCTCTCTCCAGGTCTGCCTGTTTTGTTCCCGGTGGAGAGCATGTTGTTCCGGCCTCCTCCCAGAATCACCCTGAAGCTGAAGATGCCCAAAGTGTCCCTGGGTAACGGGAAGACTGGCTCCAAGTCAGGCAACGGCCCCCTCTGTCCGGATAACAGCGGGAACGTTCACCAACGCAGTGGGGGAGGAGGGGGGCTGGGGAAGGGAGGAGGGGGGCTGGGGAAGGGAGGGGGGGGGCTGGGGAAGCCTCCGCTCCATGGGCGAGGCAGGAGAGAGGAGCGCTCCAATGGCAGTCTACTGTCTACCTCAGGTCAGTCACGTAGGGAGGTCAGTACCGCCACTGGACCAGCACTGACCAACAGTACGGCCAGAGGCTCAGCCCTGACCATTAAACCGACTGGCAAGCCCCTGACTGGCAAGCCCCTGACTGGCAAGCCCCTGACTGGCAAGCCCCTGACTGGTGACTGGTAAACCATTGGCGCTCCACACCGCCCTACATGGCCACTCTTCCAATGGAAATGGCAAACTGGACCAAGAGCGGGCGGGGCCCGTCCCTAGATCCAACGGCGTGATGGAGAAGATGGTGGGCGTGACCCAGAAGGACAGCTCCTGTCAGACCCCCAGCGAACAGGAAACCAGCGAGGGTTCAGGGGTTAAGGCCAGCCAATCAGTCAGCTTCAGTGATTCCACCATGGAGCACTTCAGCCGGTCGTTCAAGGAGGCGACGGTCAGCTTGGTGCGGACCACGGAGGACCTGCGGGGGGACAAGCTGTCCCAGGGGGGTAAAGGCTCCAGATCAGCCAAGGACCGGCCCTGGGCCAAACCAGCTCCTGGAGGCCCCCAGGGACCCGGTGGTACCAGATCACCACCCTACCAGGAGACGGACGGATACTGCCCGGACCTGGAACTCAGTGACTCAGAGCCAGAGGCTAAAGGTCAGAGGTCGAGGCAGGGTAGGGTGGCCCCGGGGGGTCAGGCAGGGGGAGACTACCACAAGGGGAAGCAGAACCTGGGGGGGTCCAGTAGGACCTCAGTACAGAGGTGACAGCCCTGACATGACCTACGACCCTTCACCTCACGCCCCAGCTCTGTCAGAGCAGGCAGGCAGGCTGTGGGACATTCAAGCTTTCAGAACCCAGAGCCCCTACACTGAGCCAGAGCACTGGCTGGGCCATCTATCTACAGTGCCTTGCAAAAGTAGTAACCTCCCTTAGCATTTTTCCAATTTTGTTGCCTTACAACCTGGAATTAAAATGGATTTTTGTGGGGTTTGTATCATTTGATTTACACAACATGCCTACCACTTTGAAGATGCAAAATATTTGTGTGTGAATTAAACAGGAAATAAGACAAAAAAACAGAACTTAAGCGTGCATAACTATTCACCCCCCCCCAAAGTCAATACTTTGTAGAGCCACCTTTTGCAGCAATTACAGCTGCAAGTCTCTTGGGGTATGTCTCTATAAGCTTGGCACATCTAGCCACTGGGATTTTTGCCCATTCTTCAAGACAAAACTGCTCCAGCTCCTTCAAGTTGGATGGGTTCCGCTGGTGTACACCAATCTTTAAGTCATACCACAGATTCTCAATTGGATTGTGGTCTGGGCTTTGACTAGGCCATTCCAAGACATTTAAATGTTTCCCCTTGAACCACTCAAGTGTTGCTTTAGCAGTATGCTTAGGGTCATTGTCCTGCTAGAAGGTGAACCTCCGTCCCAGTCTCAAATCTCTGGGAGACTGAAACAGGTTTCCCTCAAGAATTTCCCTGTATTTAGCGCCATCCATCATTCTGTCAATTCTGACCAGTTTCCCAGTCCCTGCTGATGAAAAACATCCCCACAGCATGATGCTGCCACCACCATGCTTCACTGTGGGGATGGTGTTCTCGGGGTGATGAGAGGTGTTGGGTTTGTGCCAGACATAGCGTTTTCCTTGATGGCCAAAAAGCTCAATTTTAGTCTAATCTGACCAGAGTACCTTCTTCCATATGTTTGGGGAGTCTCCCACATGCCTTTTGGCGATCACCAAACGTGTTTGCTTATTTTTTTCTTTAAGCAGCAGCTTTTTTCTGGCCACTCTTCTGCAAAGCCCAGCTCTGTGGAGTGTCCGGCTTAAAGTGGTCCTATGGACAGATACTCCAATCTCCGTTGTGGAGCTTTGCAGCTCCTTCAGGGTTATCTTTGGTCTCTTTGTTGCCTCTCTGATTAATGCCCTCCTTGCCTGGTCCGTGAGTTTTGGTGGGCGGCTCTCTCTTGGCAGGTTTGTTGTGGTGCCATATTCTTTCAATTTTTTAATAATGGATTTAATGGTGCTCCGTGGGATGTTCAAAGTTTCTGATATTTTTTTAATAACCCAACCCTGATCTGTACTTCTCCACAACTTTGTCCCTGACCTGTTTGGAGAGCTCCTTGGTCTTCATGGTGCCACTTGCTTGGTGGTGCCCCTTGCTTAGTGGTGTTGCAGACTCTGGGGCCTTTCAGAACAGGTGTATATATACTGAGATCATGTGACAGATCATGTGACACTTAAATAAAGTCCACCAGTGTGCAATCTAACTAATTATGTGACTTCTGAAGGTAATTGGTTGCACCAGATCTTATTTAGGGGCTTCATAGCAAAGTGGGTGAATACATGTGCACGCACCACTTTTCCGTTATTAATTTTTTAGAATTGTTCGAAACAAGTTATTTTTTTCATTTCACTTCACCAATTTTGACTATTTTGTGTATGTCCATTACATGAAATCCAAATAAAAATCCATTTAAATTACAGGTTGTAATGCAACAAAATAGGAAAAATGCCAAGGGGGATGAATACTTTTGCAAGGCACTGTATTGTACACAGGGACACTGGGACAGGAGCACAGGACTAATTCATGACAGTAGTCCTGGACCAGATCCTCTAAGCCACGTCATCTCTAATGGATGTTTGCTCTCTCTCCCTCTCCATGCTCGGTATGAACGGAACGGCCTTGGACTGTCTTCTGATTAAATTACTTCTCTGTTTATTTCTGTCTTCTCTGCTCAGGCTATAAATAATTAAATAATTAGAGCCTGACTGATGTTTTTTTTGTTGGGGGGACGAGACTTGCCGATTTAGTGTTTTACGTCGGATAAATTAAAAAGTGTAATTTTTCCACACTGAAGTCTCAAATTGCCATCCAAAATAGCAATTGTCCAATAAATATGCTTCAAATGTTGATTTTCATCCTATCGGTCGGCCTCTATAAATTATTTTCTGTTCTCTGCACATCGAAGTGGTAGTCTTCATAATAAGGGAATCTACTCAACCCCCCTATGTAGGATAACATGGCCTTAGACAAGTATTGTAAATATTGATTAAAATAAAAACTTTTTAATTTGGCTGTAAATAGTCATTAGTGTCATGACACGTGGAGTTAAACACTGATATTGATCGATGACATCACACAGAAGATGTCGTTCTTTTGGCTGAAGAACCACAATGTGACAGTTATAAAGGGCTCAATTAAACCTAGCATTGATATCTTTCCCACTTCTCTCGCTCTCTCTGTCATGATCTCTTTCACTCATTTCTCTCGCTCTCTTTTGCTATCTCTTGAACTGTCAGCATTAGCATCTCTTGTACTGCCAGCATTAGCATCTCTTGTACTGCCAGCATTAGCATCTCTTGTACTGCCAGCATTAGCATCTCTTGTACTGCCAGCATTAGCATCTCTTGTACTGACAGAATTAGCATCTCTTGTACTGCCAGCATTAGCATCTCTTGTACTGCCAGCATTAGCATCTCTTGTACTGCCAGCATTAGCATCTCTTGTACTGCCAGCATTAGCATCTCTTGTACTGCCTGCATTAGCATCTCGTGTACTGTCAGCATTAGCATCACTTGTACTGCCAGCATTAGCATCACTTGTACTGCCAGCATTAGCATATCTTGTACTGCCAGCATTAGCATCTCTTGTACTGCCTGCATTAGCATCTCGTGTACTGTCAGCATTAGCATCACTTGTACTGCCAGCATTAGCATCACTTGTACTGCCAGCATTAGCATCTCTTGTACTGCCAGCATTAGCATCTCTTGTACTGCCAGCATTAGCATCACTTGTACTGCCAGCATTAGCATCTCTTGTACTGCCAGCATTAGCATCACTTGTACTGCCAGCATTAGCATCTCTTGTACTGCCAGCATTAGCATCACTTGTACTGCCAGCATTAGCATCTCTTGTACTGCCAGCATTAGCATCACTTGTACTGCCAGCATTAGCATCACTTGTACTGCCAGCATTAGCATCTCTTGTACTGCCAGCATTAGCATCACTTGTACTGCCAGCATTAGCTACCTATGCTTTCACATCATTTCAGATGAGGAAACTGTCGGTGAACAGCCAGTTCTTCCATTAGTCTCTATTTCCTGAGTTGGACAGAGGGAGTGTTTGTCAAGTATCTCTTTGAGAGTATCATTGTGTTCAATAGCGCAAATGTTTTTTATATGTAGGAATATGAAATTCACTGACTGTATTGTTAGGATTTTGTATCCTTTTTACTAGGTAATAAATAGTATATTTAATCAAAATGGATATTTGGTGACATGCTTTACCCCTGGAACAGAAGAGCTGCAGGGTTATGGAACCTGAAATGCGATGGTGTATGACTGTTGGTGGTGTATGGTCTGACTGTTGGTGGTGTATGGTCTGACTGGTGGTGTATGGTCTGACTGGTGGTGGTGTATGGTCTGACTGGTGGTGGTGTATGGTCTGACTGGTGGTGTATGGTCTGACTGGTGGTGTATGGTCTGACTGGTGGTGTATGGTCTGACTGGTGGTGTATGGTCTGACTGGTGGTGGTGTATGGTCTGACTGGTGGTGGTGTATGGTCTGACTGGTGGTGTATGGTCTGACTGGTGGTGGTGTATGGTCTGACTGGTGGTGGTGTATGGTCTGACTGGTGGTGGTGTATGGTCTGACTGGTGGTGGTGTATGGTCTGACTGGTGGTGGTGTATGGTCTGACTGGTGGTGGTGTATGGTCTGACTGGTGGTGGTGTATGGTCTGACTGGTGGTGGTGTATGGTCTGACTGGTGGTGGTGTATGGTCTGACTGGTGGTGGTGTATGGTCTGACTGGTGGTGTATGGTCTGACTGGTGGTGGTGTATGGTCTGACTGGTGGTGTATGGTCTGACTGGTGGTGGTGTATGGTCTGACTGGTGGTGTATGGTCTGACTGGTGGTGGTGTATGGTCTGACTGGTGGTGGTGTATGGTCTGACTGGTGGTGGTGTATGGTCTGACTGGTGGTGGTGTATGGTCTGACTGGTGGTGGTGTATGGTCTGACTGGTGGTGTATGGTCTGACTGGTGGTGGTGTATGGTCTGACTGGTGGTGGTGTATGGTCTGACTGGTGGTGTATGGTCTGACTGGTGGTGGTGTATGGTCTGACTGGTGGTGTATGGTCTGACTGGTGGTGGTGTATGGTCTGACTGGTGGTGGTGTATGGTCTGACTGGTGGTGGTGTATGGTCTGACTGGTGGTGGTGTATGGTCTGACTGGTGGTGTATGGTCTGACTGGTGGTGGTGTATGGTCTGACTGGTGGTGTATGGTCTGACTGGTGGTGGTGTATGGTCTGACTGGTGGTGGTGTATGGTCTGACTGGTGGTGTATGGTCTGACTGGTGGTGGTGTATGGTCTGACTGGTGGTGGTGTATGGTCTGACTGGTGGTGGTGTATGGTCTGACTGGTGGTGCTGTATGGTCTGACTGGTGGTGGTGTATGGTCTGACTGGTGGTGGTGTATGGTCTGACTGGTGGTGGTGTATGGTCTGACTGGTGGTGGTGTATGGTCTGACTGGTGGTGGTGTATGGTCTGACTGGTGGTGGTGTATGGTCTGACTGGTGGTGGTGTATGGTCTGACTGGTGGTGGTGTATGGTCTGACTGGTGGTGGTGTATGGTCTGACTGGTGGTGGTGTATGGTCTGACTGGTGGTGGTGTATGGTCTGACTGGTGGTGTATGGTCTGACTGGTGGTGTATGGTCTGACTGGTGGTGTATGGTCTGACTGGTGGTGGTGTATGGTCTGACTGGTGGTGTATGGTCTGACTGGTGGTGGTGTATGGTCTGACTGGTGGTGTATGGTCTGACTGGTGGTGTATGGTCTGACTGGTGGTGTATGGTCTGACTGGTGGTGTATGGTCTGACTGGTGGTGGTGTATGGTCTGACTGGTGGTGTATGGTCTGACTGGTGGTGGTGTATGGTCTGACTGGTGGTGTATGGTCTGACTGGTGGTGGTGTATGGTCTGACTGGTGGTGGTGTATGGTCTGACTGGTGGTGGTGTATGGTCTGACTGGTGGTGGTGTATGGTCTGACTGGTGGTGTATGGTCTGACTGGTGGTGGTGTATGGTCTGACTGGTGGTGGTGTATGGTCTGACTGGTGGTGGTGTATGGTCTGACTGGTGGTGGTGTATGGTCTGACTGGTGGTGGTGTATGGTCTGACTGGTGGTGGTGTATGGTCTGACTGGTGGTGGTGTATGGTCTGACTGGTGGTGGTGTATGGTCTGACTGGTGGTGGTGTATGGTCTGACTGGTGGTGGTGTATGGTCTGACTGGTGGTGGTGTATGGTCTGACTGGTGGTGGTGTATGGTCTGACTGGTGGTGGTGTATGGTCTGACTGGTGGTGTATGGTCTGACTGTTGGTGGTGTATGGTCTGACTGGTGGTGGTGTATGGTCTGACTGGTGGTGGTGTATGGTCTGACTGGTGGTGTATGGTCTGACTGGTGGTGTATGGTCTGACTGGTGGTGTATGGTCTGACTGGTGGTGGTGTATGGTCTGACTGGTGGTGGTGTATGGTCTGACTGGTGGTGGTGTATGGTCTGACTGGTGGTGGTGTATGGTCTGACTGGTGGTGGTGTATGGTCTGACTGGTGGTGGTGTATGGTCTGACTGGTGGTGGTGTATGGTCTGACTGGTGGTGTATGGTCTGACTGCTGGTGGTGTATGGTCTGACTGGTGGTGTATGGTCTGACTGGTGGTGGTGTATGGTCTGACTGGTGGTGGTGTATGGTCTGACTGGTGGTGTATGGTCTGACTGGTGGTGTATGGTCTGACTGGTGGTGGTGTATGGTCTGACTGGTGGTGGTGTATGGTCTGACTGGTGGTGTATGGTCTGACTGGTGGTGGTGTATGGTCTGACTGGTGGTGGTGTATGGTCTGACTGGTGGTGGTGTATGGTCTGACTGGTGGTGTATGGTCTGACTGTTGGTGGTGTATGGTCTGACTGTTGGTGGTGTATGGTCTGACTGTTGGTGGTGTATGGTCTGACTGGTGGTGGTGTATGGTCCGACTGTTGGTGGTGTATGGTCTGACTGGTGGTGGTGTATGGTCTGGTGGTGGTGTATGGTCTGACTGGTGGTGGTGTATGGTCTGACTGGTGGTGGTGTATGGTCTGACTGGTGGTGGTGTATGGTCTGACTGGTGGTGGTGTATGGTCTGACTGGTGGTGGTGTATGGTCTGACTGGTGGTGGTGTATGGTCTGACTGGTGGTGTATGGTCTGACTGGTGGTGGTGTATGGTCTGACTGGTGGTGTATGGTCTGACTGGTGGTGTATGGTCTGACTGGTGGTGTATGGTCTGACTGGTGGTGGTGTATGGTCTGACTGGTGGTGGTGTATGGTCTGACTGGTGGTGTATGGTCTGACTGGTGGTGGTGTATGGTCTGACTGGTGGTGTATGGTCTGACTGGTGGTGGTGTATGGTCTGACTGGTGGTGGTGTATGGTCTGACTGGTGGTGTATGGTCTGACTGGTGGTGGTGTATGGTCTGACTGGTGGTGTATGGTCTGACTGGTGGTGGTGTATGGTCTGACTGGTGGTGGTGTATGGTCTGACTGGTGGTGGTGTATGGTCTGACTGGTGGTGTATGGTCTGACTGGTGGTGTATGGTCTGACTGGTGGTGGTGTATGGTCTGACTGGTGGTGGTGTATGGTCTGACTGGTGGTGGTGTATGGTCTGACTGGTGGTGTATGGTCTGACTGGTGGTGGTGTATGGTCTGACTGGTGGTGGTGTATGGTCTGACTGGTGGTGGTGTATGGTCTGACTGGTGGTGGTGTATGGTCTGACTGGTGGTGGTGTATGGTCTGACTGGTGGTGGTGTATGGTCTGACTGGTGGTGGTGTATGGTCTGACTGTTGGTGGTGTATGGTCTGACTGTTGGTGGTGTATGGTCCGACTGTTGGTGGTGTATGGTCTGACTGGTGGTGTATGGTCTGACTGGTGGTGGTGTATGGTCTGACTGGTGGTGTATGGTCTGACTGGTGGTGTATGGTCTGACTGGTGGT
This sequence comes from Coregonus lavaretus, assembly GCF_964263955.1. Classification (NCBI taxonomy): domain Eukaryota; kingdom Metazoa; phylum Chordata; class Actinopteri; order Salmoniformes; family Salmonidae; genus Coregonus; species Coregonus lavaretus. The sequence continues at coordinate 60,204,349 of NC_139998.1, forward strand.
GTATGGTCTGACTGGTGGTGGTGTATGGTCTGACTGGTGGTGTATGGTCTGACTGGTGGTGTATGGTCTGACTGGTGGTGGTGTATGGTCTGACTGGTGGTGTATGGTCTGACTGGTGGTGGTGTATGGTCTGACTGGTGGTGGTGTATGGTCTGACTGGTGGTGTATGGTCTGACTGGTGGTGGTGTATGGTCTGACTGGTGGTGTATGGTCTGACTGGTGGTGGTGTATGGTCTGACTGGTGGTGTATGGTCTGACTGGTGGTGGTGTATGGTCTGACTGGTGGTGTATGGTCTGACTGGTGGTGTATGGTCTGACTGGTGGTGTATGGTCTGACTGGTGGTGGTGTATGGTCTGACTGGTGGTGTATGGTCTGACTGGTGGTGGTGTATGGTCTGACTGGTGGTGTATGGTCTGACTGGTGGTGGTGTATGGTCTGACTGGTGGTGTATGGTCTGACTGTTGGTGGTGTATGGTCTGACTGGTGGTGTATGGTCTGACTGGTGGTGGTGTATGGTCTGACTGGTGGTGGTGTATGGTCTGACTGGTGGTGGTGTATGGTCTGACTGGTGGTGGTGTATGGTCTGACTGGTGGTGGTGTATGGTCTGACTGGTGGTGGTGTATGGTCTGACTGGTGGTGGTGTATGGTCTGACTGGTGGTGGTGTATGGTCTGACTGGTGGTGGTGTATGGTCTGACTGGTGGTGGTGTATGGTCTGACTGGTGGTGGTGTATGGTCTGACTGGTGGTGGTGTATGGTCTGACTGGTGGTGGTGTATGGTCTGACTGGTGGTGTATGGTCTGACTGGTGGTGGTGTATGGTCTGACTGGTGGTGGTGTATGGTCTGACTGGTGGTGGTGTATGGTCTGACTGGTGGTGGTGTATGGTCTGACTGGTGGTGGTGTATGGTCTGACTGGTGGTGTATGGTCTGACTGGTGGTGGTGTATGGTCTGACTGGTGGTGGTGTATGGTCTGACTGGTGGTGGTGTATGGTCTGACTGGTGGTGTATGGTCTGACTGGTGGTGGTGTATGGTCTGACTGGTGGTGGTGTATGGTCTGACTGGTGGTGGTGTATGGTCTGACTGGTGGTGGTGTATGGTCTGACTGGTGGTGGTGTATGGTCTGACTGGTGGTGGTGTATGGTCTGACTGGTGGTGGTGTATGGTCTGACTGGTGGTGTATGGTCTGACTGTTGGTGGTGTATGGTCTGACTGTTGGTGGTGTATGGTCTGACTGTTGGTGGTGTATGGTCTGACTGGTGGTGGTGTATGGTCTGACTGGTGGTGGTGTATGGTCTGACTGGTGGTGGTGTATGGTCTGACTGGTGGTGTATGGTCTGACTGGTGGTGTATGGTCTGACTGGTGGTGTATGGTCTGACTGGTGGTGTATGGTCTGACTGGTGGTGGTGTATGGTCTGGTGGTGGTGTATGGTCTGACTGGTGGTGGTGTATGGTCTGACTGGTGGTGTATGGTCTGACTGGTGGCGGTGTATGGTCTGACTGGTGGTGGTGTATGGTCTGACTGGTGGTGGTGTATGGTCTGACTGGTGGTGTATGGTCTGACTGGTGGTGGTGTATGGTCTGACTGGTGGTGTATGGTCTGACTGGTGGTGGTGTATGGTCTGACTGGTGGTGTATGGTCTGACTGGTGGTGGTGTATGGTCTGACTGGTGGTGGTGTATGGTCTGACTGGTGGTGGTGTATGGTCTGACTGGTGGTGGTGTATGGTCTGACTGGTGGTGGTGTATGGTCTGACTGGTGGTGGTGTATGGTCTGACTGGTGGTGGTGTATGGTCTGACTGGTGGTGTATGGTCTGACTGGTGGTGGTGTATGGTCTGACTGGTGGTGGTGTGTGGTCTGACTGGTGGTGGTGTATGGTCTGACTGGTGGTGGTGTATGGTCTGACTGGTGGTGGTGTATGGTCTGACTGGTGGTGTATGGTCTGACTGGTGGTGGTGTATGGTCTGACTGGTGGTGTATGGTCTGACTGGTGGTGGTGTATGGTCTGACTGGTGGTGGTGTATGGTCTGACTGGTGGTGGTGTATGGTCTGACTGGTGGTGGTGTATGGTCTGACTGGTGGTGGTGTATGGTCTGACTGGTGGTGGTGTATGGTCTGACTGGTGGTGTATGGTCTGACTGGTGGTGGTGTATGGTCTGACTGGTGGTGGTGTATGGTCTGACTGGTGGTGGTGTATGGTCTGACTGGTGGTGGTGTATGGTCTGACTGGTGGTGGTGTATGGTCTGACTGGTGGTGTATGGTCTGACTGGTGGTGGTGTATGGTCTGACTGGTGGTGGTGTATGGTCTGACTGGTGGTGGTATATGGTCTGACTGGTGGTGTATGGTCTGACTGGTGGTGGTGTATGGTCTGACTGGTGGTGGTGTATGGTCTGACTGGTGGTGTATGGTCTGACTGGTGGTGGTGTATGGTCTGACTGGTGGTGGTGTATGGTCTGACTGGTGGTGTATGGTCTGACTGGTGGTGGTGTATGGTCTGACTGGTGGTGGTGTATGGTCTGACTGGTGGTGTATGGTCTGACTGGTGGTGGTGTATGGTCTGACTGGTGGTGGTGTATGGTCTGACTGGTGGTGGTGTATGGTCTGACTGGTGGTGGTGTATGGTCTGACTGGTGGTGTATGGTCTGACTGGTGGTGTATGGTCTGACTGGTGGTGGTGTATGGTCTGACTGGTGGTGGTGTATGGTCTGACTGGTGGTGGTGTATGGTCTGACTGGTGGTGGTGTATGGTCTGACTGGTGGTGGTGTATGGTCTGACTGGTGGTGTATGGTCTGACTGGTGGTGGTGTATGGTCTGACTGGTGGTGCTGTATGGTCTGACTGGTGGTGTATGGTCTGACTGGTGGTGTATGGTCTGACTGGTGGTGTATGGTCTGACTGGTGGTGGTGTATGGTCTGACTGGTGGTGGTGTATGGTCTGACTGGTGGTGGTGTATGGTCTGACTGGTGGTGGTGTATGGTCTGACTGGTGGTGGTGTATGGTCTGACTGGTGGTGTATGGTCTGACTGGTGGTGCTGTATGGTCTGACTGGTGGTGTATGGTCTGACTGGTGGTGTATGGTCTGACTGGTGGTGTATGGTCTGACTGGTGGTGTATGGTCTGACTGCGGTGGGTGTATGACTGGTGGTGCTGGTGCTGTATGGTGTGACTGGTCATGGTGTATCTGATAGTTAATAATGCTATCCTATTTCCTATTCTGATGAGTTTCAGATCACTGATGTCTATTTTTGAGCAGTAATACACTGCTCAAAAAAATAAAGGGAACACTAAAATAACACATCCTAGATCTGAATGAATGAAATAATCTTATTAAATACTTTTTTCTTTACATAGTTGAATGTGCTGACAACAAAATCACACACAAATTATCAATGGAAATCAAATGTATCAACCCATGGAGGTCTGGATTTGGAGTCACCCTCAAAATTAAAGTGGAAAACCACACTACAGGCTGATCCAACTTTGATGTAATGTCCTTAAAACAAGTCAAAATGAGGCTCAGTAGTGTGTGTGGCCTCCACGTGCCTGTATGACCTCCCTACAACGCCTGGGCATGCTCCTGATGAGGTGGCGGATGGTCTCCTGAGGGATCTCCTCCCAGACCTGGACTAAAGCATCCGCCAACTCCTGGACAGTCTGTGGTGCAACGTGGCGTTGGTGGATGGAGCGAGACATGATGTCCCAGATGTGCTCAATTGGATTCAGGTCTGGGGAACGGGCGGGCCAGTCCATAGCATCAATGCCTTCCTCTTGCAGGAACTGCTGACACACTCCAGCCACATGAGGTCTAGCATTGTCTTGCATTAGGAGGAACCCAGGGCCAACCACACCAGCATATGGTCTCACAAGGGGTCTGAGGATCTCATCTCGGTACCTAATGGCAGTCAGGCTACCTCTGGCGAGCACACGTGCGGCCCCCCAAAGAAATGCCACCCCACACCATGACTGACCCACCGCCAAACCGGTCATGCTGGAGGATGTTGCAGGCAGCAGAACGTTCTCCACGGCGTCTCCAGACTCTGTCACGTCTGTCACATGTGCTGAGTGTGAACCTGCTTTCATCTGTGAAGAGCACAGGGCGCCAGTGGCGAATTTGCCAATCTTGGTGTTCTCTGGCAAATGCCAAACGTCCTGCACGGTGTTGGGCTGTAAGCACAACCCCCAACTGTGGACGTTGGGCCTTCATACCACCCTCATGGAGTCTGTTTCTGACCGTTTGAGCAGACACATGCACATTTCTGGCCTGCTGGAGGTCATTTTGCAGGGCTCTGGCAGTGCTCCTCCTTGCACAAAGGCGGAGGTAGCAGTCCTGCTGCTAGGTTGTTGCCCTCCTACAGCCTCCTCCACGTCTCCTGATGTACTGGCCTGTCTCCTGGTAGCGCCTCCATGCTCTGGACACTACGCTGACAGACACAGCAAACCTTCTTGCCACAGCTCGCATTGATGTGCCATCCTGGATGAGCTGCACTACCTGAGCCACTTGTGTGGGTTGTAGACTCCGTTTCATGCTACCACTAGAGTGAAAGCCCTGCCAGCATTCAAAAGTGACCAAAACATCAGCCAGGAAGCATAGGAACTGAGAAGTGGTCTGTGGTCACCACCTGCAGAGCCAGTCCTTTATTGGGGGTGTCTTGCTAATTGCCTATAATTTCCACCTGTTGTCTATTCCATTTGCACAACAGCATGTTACATTTATTGTCAATCAGTGTTGCTTCCTAAGTGGACAGTTTGATTTCACAGAAGTGTGATTGACTTGGAGTTACATTGTGTTGTTTAAGTGTTCCCTTTTATTTTTTTGAGCAGTGTATTACAATACCCTGGATATGATCGACAGTGCTGCTGCACCCCGCTTCAAACAGATGAAAGGCGACCCAATTTAGCCCAACTAAATATACAGTACTTCACATGATTTTCAGTTTGTAAATGACTGGACAAGACTTAGCGCTACTGTATGTCTTTCAGGAGTCCTGACCTGGTTCTGACCTGGTGTTCATCTCATTTAGAGAGAAATCATCTCTCATGTCTGTCTGTCTACTGCTGTTCCTCTGCCCAGTCCTCCTTCCTACTGGCCTCCACTATAACCAGTCACTGCCCAGTCCTCCTTCCTACTGGCCTCCACTATAACCAGTCACTGCCCAGTCCTCCTTCCTACTGGCCTCCACTATAACCAGTCACTGCCCAGTCCTCCTTCCTACTGGCCTCCACTAGGGATTCAAATTTTTCTGAAAATCTACCAAGTACCGCAAAAATCTGACGTGCCCATTTAAAGCGTTGAAAACCATGATGTGGTCACTATGCCAGGGTTCTCCCAAAATAAGATTTTTGCTGCGCCACCATGTAAAGATTTCACAGCAAGTGAAGCTGATATTTAGTAATGATAGCGTAACTTTGATCGCCAATGCCATTGTTGTGAATTGCGAAACAGGCCGTTCATAAATTTCAAGCATTATCATGGTCCTCAATTAATTCAGCGCGTTTCAGCAGTAGGCCTGGCTGTCTCGACACAGAGCAGAGTGCACCCCGAGTAGGCTATAGCGTTGTCGAATCATACACACTTTGTAACGGCAGTCAAACAAAAGTCAAATGACTAAAGTTGCTAAACTTGCTAGATAACCTCCTACGAATAACAGAATATCTCCTATTTGGTCAAAACGAGTTGATGATTATACAGAGAGCAGATCAGCTCATGAATAACGGGGAGATGAAGAGAGTAAATAGTTTAAATATCAAGGTATCTTAACGGGGACCAACTCTGTTTAAAAACAACAAAATCCATATCTACTCTCATACCGTTTGTTGATCACACGTTCTCTACCGAAGCGCTCATATGGCCAGCAATAGGAGACAGCACAGAGAAGCATGGGAAATGTTATAGCGGTCTTTTGAGAATGCATAGGCAAGACGTGCTTTGATAATGCAGCCTATGGATTACAGAATAAAGTCAGGAATGTTCATGCGAGTCAGGATTTAGGGTTTCAGTGGGGTTGGGACGATATGAAAATAGCCTAGGATCTATAAAGGCTACTACGCGAGTCAATAAATAAATAATACACTTGCTTTAGGCTACATGATTGCATGCTTAATGTTTCTGAACAGTGATTGATGAGCAAACTAATTGATGAGTTACCACTTCCACTTGTCCAGCCAGAGACCAATTACCCAAATATACTGACAGAGATTCAGTGAAACTAAATCACGACTGATTATCAGACAAGTCACAGGCTTTTGGTCGGGAGTAGGACAGGTTGAAGAGCAACATCCACTTAAATAAACAGTATAAAGCAAACTAGAATAAATATAATTTGCACTCACCTCACCTCACCTCAACTTAGCTATCAATCAACCAAATTGATTTATAAAGCCCTTTTTACATCAGCAGATTTTCCAGCAGGTAACATTTCCCCAGCCTAATTGTTACCAAATATCCAAACGGAGATTCACTGAAAACAAAAATCTGACGTGGGATTGATTTATCTAGACGAATCCCTGACCCTTGTCTCAAAGCAGCGCTATGCTGCTGTCCCAATCAAAACGGACTACTATTGCTTTACATTAGTAGAACGGTAGGATATGACTTTGGGACTTCCAGTATAAGTAAGAATTTGATACATGCCTTCAATTGCAGTAGTCTACTTTATTACAATATTTCCATAATTCAGTTGAACATAACTAAGGTGAGTTTTCCTTTCTCTGTGCTTTTTCTGGGACCAATGGCTGCTTCCTCGTCTCCTCACTCAGCTGCCGCCCGCCTCCGCCAAGTTGTCCTCGACACCAGTTTAAATCAATATAGCCAGCTAGTATTTTCTAGAAATCTGGCTTTTTTTTTTCAGGTTCGGGCTCATTTAATGTCGGACCAGCCCTGGGCTCGGGCTTCAGCTCACCGGGCTTTTTTCTGACCGGGATCGAATTTTTGTTTCTGATGAGAACTCTAAACTGCATTTGGGTCTTGTGTGCAGTCCAGCAGTGTCAATGATGCGTGTGCTTTGAATTTATGGCGACTTTGTGTGAATTAAAAACGCTCGGCTAAAGGCTTCCATGACAACCTGTTTGGATAATGTGGCATTACATTTTTTGCCAATCTGCTGCTGCGCATGTTGTGTATTTTGTGGAACTGCTTTAGTGTGACATTGGGGGTAAATGTCATTTCCAGCGTCGTCTCATTAACATCTTTGGGGAAATGTGACGTGTTCCCGGGACAGTCCGGTGATCTATACCAAGTCAATATAAACTATACCAAGTCAATATAAACTATACCAAGTCAATATAAACTATACCAAGTCAATATAAACTATACCAAGTCAAATATACCAAGTCAATATAAACTATACCAAGTCAATATAAACTATACCATGTCAACTATACCAAGTCAATATAAACTATACCATGTCAACTATACCAAGTCAATATAAACTATACCAAGTCAATATAAACTATACCAAGTCAATATAAACTATACCAAGTCAATATAAACTATACCAAGTCAATATAAACTATACCAAGTCAAATATACCAAGTCAATATAAACTATACCAAGTCAATATAAACTATACCATGTCAACTATACCAAGTCAATATAAACTATACCATGTCAACTATACCAAGTCAATATAAACTATACCAACTCAATATAAACTATACCAAGTCAATATAAACTATACCAAGTCAATATAAACTATACCAACTCAATATAAACTATACCAAGTCAATATAAACTATACCAAGTCAATATAAACTATACCAAGTCAAATATACCAAGTCAATATAAACTATACCAAGTCAATATAAACTATACCATGTCAACTATACCAAGTCAATATAAACTATACCATGTCAACTATACCAAGTCAATATAAACTATACCAACTCAATATAAACTATACCAAGTCAATATAAACTATACCAAGTCAATATAAACTATACCAAGTCAACTATACCAAGTCAATATAAACTATACCAAGTCAACTATACCAAGTCAATATAAACTATACCAAGTCAATATAAACTATACCATGTCAACTATACCAAGTCAATATAAACTATACCAAGTCAACTATACCAAGTCAATATAAACTATACCAAGTCAATATAAACTATACCAAGTCAATATAAACTATACCATGTCAACTATACCAAGTCAATATAAACTATACCAAGTCAACTATACCAAGTCAATATAAACTATACCAAGTCAATATAAACTATACCATGTCAACTATACCAAGTCAATATAAACTATACCATGTCAACTATACCAAGTCAATATAAACTATACCAAGTCAACTATACCAATTCAATATAAACTATACCAAGTCAATATAAACTATACCATGTCAACTATACCAAGTCAATATAAACTATACCAAGTCAATATAAACTATACCATGTCAACTATACCAAGTCAATATAAACTATACCATGTCAACTATACCAAGTCAATATAAACTATACCAAGTCAACTATACCAATTCAATATAAACTATACCAAGTCAATATAAACTATACCAAGTCAACTATACCAAGTCAATATAAACTATACCAAGTCAATATAAACTATACCAAGTCAACTATACCAAGTCAATATAAACTATACCATGTCAACTATACCAAGTCAATATAAACTATACCAAGTCAACTATACCAAGTCAATATAAACTATACCAAGTCAACTATACCAAGTCAATATAAACTATACCAAGTCAATATAAACTATACCAAGTCAACTATACCATGTCAATATAAACTATACCAAGTCAACTATACCAATTCAATAAAAAACTGCAGCAAATCAATATAAACTATATGGGAGTCACCAATGTTTTTTCAATTTGTCAGAGCTAATGATGGGATGCTTCGGCGACTCAGACCCCGTAACGGGTGGAGGAGAGACCTGAGAAGGTTTGGGCTCCGACTTGTGCTTAGTGGGGAAAACCGGTTGAACGTTTCTATTGGCTGAATGAGTGACACCGGTTGAGCATGCGGAAAGCATTTATTTCCAGAAGCCATGAGAAAATCTTCCGGCTGCGGGGACTGTGCAAGGGCATTCTATTTGATTTATTAGGATCTCCATTAGCCGACGCCAATGGCGGCAACTAGTCTTACTGGGTTCCGACATGTAACGAAAAATACATTACAGACGAAAGAGTTTACATTTTACATACATTTAAAAACATTAACATGTAGCGTGTGTGTGCATCTACCAGTTCCACATACATGTCAGTACATACACACAACAAGAAGGTCACATGGGGGTGAGGCGTTGTGCCGTAAGTTGGTGCTTTATTTGTTTTTAACACTACTACCTGTATTTATATAATAATAATAATAATAATATGCCATTTAGCAGACGCTTTTATCCAAAGCGACTTACAGTCATGTGTGCATACATTTTTGTGTATGGGTGGTCCCAGGGATCGAACCCACTACCCTGGCGTTACAAGCGCCGTGCTCTACCAGCTGAGCTACAGAGGACCACAAATATTTACTGGTGGCACAGATGCTGTATCATCCTTTCCTACACTTAAATTGCCCTTGCCTACCGATTGCGTCTGAAGCTGGGCTTGCAACTCGGCTATCCGCACCATAAGGCGATAGTTCTCCTGTGTATTAAGAGTGACTGCAATGAGAAGGATAATCAGAAGACATTTTCCACACGCACAAAAAGCTTATTTCTCTAAAATGTTTCGCTGGTTCTAATCCCTGAGCCGACTAGGTGAAAAATCTGTCGATGTGCCCTTAAGCAAGGCACTTAACCCTAATTGCTCATGTAAGTCGCTCTGGATAAGAGCGTCTGCTAAATGACTAAAATATATATGTATATGTGTGTGTATATATATATGTGTATATATGCGAGAAGAAAAAAAACATGGGGGATTGGAAGTGATGCAGACAATTACATTGATGGAAGTTACAATCTATCTACAATATTAAAGCTGATCTACCCCCTAAATTTAAAAAAAATAATAATATTTGTTTACATCCCTGCTAGTGAGCATTTCTCCTTTGCCAAGATAATCCATTCACCTGACAGGTGTGGCATATCAAGAAGCTGATTAAACAGCATGATCATTACACAGGTGCACCTTGTGCTGGGGACAATAAAAGGCCACTCTAAAATGTGCAGCTTTGTCACACAACACAATGCCACAGATGTCTCAAGTTTTGAGGGAGCGTGCAATTGGCATGCTGAGTGCAGGAATGTCCACCAGAGCACGGCTCCATGTCACAAGGATCTGTACACAATTCCTGGAAGCTGAAAATGTCCCAGTTCTTCCATGGCCTGCTTGCTCACCAGACATGTCACCCATTGAGCATGTTTGGGATGCTCTGGATTGACATGTACGACAGCGTGTTCCAGGTCCCGCCAATTTCCAGCAACTTTGCACAGCCATTGAAGTGTAGTGGGAGAACATTCCACAGGCCACAATCAACAGCCTGATCAACTGTAAGGAGATGTCGCGCTGCATGAGGAAAATGGTGGTCACACCAGATACAGACTGGTTTTCTGATCCACGCCCCTACATTTAAAAAAAAAGGCATCTGATAACCAGGTGGCGAATCGCATCTCTGCATGTCTGGCAGACATATCAGTATGGATGACGGATCACCACCTCAAGCTGAACCTTAGCAAGACGGAGCTGCTCTTCCTCCCGGGGAAGGACTGCCCGTTCCATGATCTCGCCATCACGGTTGACAACTCCGTTGTGTCCTCCTCCCAGAGTGCAAAGAGCCTTGGCGTGACCCTGGACAACACCCTGTCGTTCTCCGCTAACATCAAGGTGGTGACCCGATCCTGTAGGTTCATGCTCTACAACATTCGGAGAGTATGACCCTGCCTTACACAGGAAGCGGCACAGGTCCTAATCCAGGCACTTGTCATCTCCCGTCTGGATTACTGCAACTCGCTGTTGGCTGGGCTCCCTGCCTGTGCCATTAAACCCCTACAACTCATCCAGAATGCCGCAGCCCGTCTGGTGTTCAACCTTCCCAAGTTCTCTCACGTCACCCCGCTCCTCCGCACACTCCACTGGCTTCCAGTTGAAGCTCGCATCTGTTACAAGACCATGGTGCTTGCCTATGGAGCTGTGAGGGGAACGGCACCTCCGTACCTTCAGGCTCTGATCAGTCCCTACACCCAAACGAGGGCATTGCGTTCATCCACCTCTGGCCTGCTGGCTCCCCTTCCTCTGCGAAAGCATAGTTCCCGCTCAGCCCAGTCAAAACTGTTCGCTGCTCTGGCACCCCAATGGTGGAACAAGCTCCCTCACGACGCCAGGACAGCGGAGTCACTCACCACCTTCCGGAGACATTTGAAACCCCACCTCTTTAAGGAATACCTGGGATAGGATAAAGTAATCCTTCTACCCCCCCCCCCCCCCCCCCCCCCCCCCCCCCCCCCCCCCCCAAAAAAAAAAAAAAAAAACTTTTGTAAAGTGGTTATCCCACTGGCTATAGGGTGAATGCACCAATTTGTAAGTCGCTCTGGATAAGAGCGTCTGCTAAATGACGTAAATGTAAATGTATCTGTATTCCCAGTCATGTGAAATCCATAGATTAAGGCCTAATATACTTATTTTAATTGACTGATTTCCTCATATGAACTGTAACTCAGTAAAATCATTGAAATTGTTGCATGTTGTGTTTATATTTTTGTTCAGTGTATCTTTTTGCTTTCTCATAAGTTGGTTGGGTCTAATTGTGTTGGTGTCCTGGGGCTCTGTGGGGTCTGTTTGTGTTTGTGAACAGAACCCCAGAACCAGCTATTTTATGTTTTAAGCACTGAATGTAATGAATAGATTCACGCGCAGAGCACTTCAGGTGTTTATTTTGCCTTCGCAGAAGGCAGGAATCGTGGTCACAGGCAGGCAATGGCCATACACAGGTAGACAAACAGGCAGGAGAATCAAAAACTAGGACTGAAGGCTATAACTGGTTCTCACAAACACGCTAGGACAAGGCTTAGTAGAGTCAAAACAAACAATACATTTACGTCATTTAGCAGACACTCTTATCCAGAGTGCATACATTATTTTTTATTTTTTCATATTGGCCCCCCGTGGGAAACGAACCCACAACCCTGGCGTTGCAAACGCCATGCTCTACCAACTGAGCTACACGGGAATACCTCACAAGGCACAAACAGAAAGAACTGAACTAAATAAGGAGCTGATGAGACCAGGTGAGTAACTAACACAGGTGAAATCAATGAACAAAAATGAAAGAGACAGGGCTACGTTCAAGAACACAAAGAAACAGGGCTACGTTCAAGAACACAAAGAAACAGGGCTACGTTCAAGAACACAAAGAAACAGGGCTACGTTCAAGAACACAAAGAAACAGGGCTACGTTCAAGAACACAAAGAAACAGGGCTACGTTCAAGAACACAAAGAAACAGGGCTACGTTCAAGAACACAAAGAAACAGGGCTACGTTCAAGAACACAAAGAAACAGGGCTACGTTCAAGAACACAAAGAAACAGGGCTACGTTCAAGAACACAAAGAAACAGGACTACGTTCAAGAACAAAAGGTGAACTAAGAAAACAAATATGGAACCTTACACTCAAAGCAGGGAACATTTTGTATTATTTTTATTCCACCTCACTAGTTCCCCTTTTCCCAGGCTAAACGTAGTGTCTTGACTTCCCTGCAGAGCCGGAGTCTGAAAATACTGTATAGGTGAAAGTAATCAGTGGGAAGCTGCAGTTTCCCTGTTGCAGGGCTAGGTGGCACCATCTTCTACCGAGGTCGTTCTGATCTGAGTTTAGGGCAAGTGTCTGAGATGGAATTGGGGCGCTCCTATTTCTCAACACTTGGGTGCTTGGCTGCGTCCCAAATAGCTCCCTATGCCATATATAGTGCACTACTTTTGACCAGGCCCTGGTGAAAGGTAGTGCACTATATAAATAAGGAATATGGTACCATTTGGGACACAGCCCCTGTCTGATTAGTGTTATTCCTGTGGTACTGTGCTGTTACTGCTGCCTCAGCCAGGGTGTACTGCTGCCTCAGCCAGGGTGTACTGCTGCCTCAGCCAGGGTGTACTGCTGCCTCAGCCAGGGTGTACTGCTGCCTCAGCCAGGGTGTACGCAGCCCCTGTCTGATTAGTGTTATTCCTGTGGTACTGTGCTGTTACTGCTGCCTCAGCCAGGGTGTACTGCTGCCTCAGCCAGGGTGTATGCAGCCCCTGTCTGATTAGTGTTATTCCAGTGGTACTGTGCTGTTACTGCTGCCTCAGCCAGGGTGTATGCAGCCCCTGTCTGATTAGTGTTATTCCTGTGGTACTGTGCTGTTACTGCTGCCTCAGCCAGGGTGTACTGCTGCCTCAGCCAGGGTGTACTGCTGCCTCAGCCAGGGTGTACTGCTGCCTCAGCCAGGGTGTACTGCTGCCTCAGCCAGGGTGTATGCAGCCCCTGTCTGATTAGTGTTATTCCTGTGGTACTGTGCTGTTACTGCTGCCTCAGCCAGGGTGTACGCAGCCCCTGTCTGATTAGTGTTATTCCAGTGGTACTGTGCTGTTACTGCTGCCTCAGCCAGGGTGTATGCAGCCCCTGTCTGATTAGTGTTATTCCAGTGGTACTGTGCTGTTACTGCTGCCTCAGCCAGGGTGTATGCAGCCCCTGTCTGATTAGTGTTATTCCTGTGGTACTGTGCTGTTACTGCTGCCTCAGCCAGGGTGTATGCAGCCCCTGTCTGATTAGTGTTATTCCAGTGGTACTGTGCTGTTACTGCTGCCTCAGCCAGGGTGTACGCAGCCCCTGTCTGATTAGTGTTATTCCAGTGGTACTGTGCTGTTACTGCTGCCTCAGCCAGGGTGTACGCAGCCCCTGTCTGATTAGTGTTATTCCAGTGGTACTGTGCTGTTACTGCTGCCTCAGCCAGGGTGTATGCAGCCCCTGTCTGATTAGTGTTATTCCAGTGGTACTGTGCTGTTACTGCTGCCTCAGCCAGGGTGTATGCAGCCCCTGTCTGATTAGTGTTATTCCTGTGGTACTGTGCTGTTACTGCTGCCTCAGCCAGGGTGTATGCAGCCCCTGTCTGATTAGTGTTATTCCAGTGGTACTGTGCTGTTACTGCTGCCTCAGCCAGGGTGTACGCAGCCCCTGTCTGATTAGTGTTATTCCAGTGGTACTGTGCTGTTACTGCTGCCTCAGCCAGGGTGTATGCAGCCCCTGTCTGATTAGTGTTATTCCTGTGGTACTGTGCTGTTACTGCTGCCTCAGCCAGGGTGTATGCAGCCCCTGTCTGATTAGTGTTATTCCAGTGGTACTGTGCTGTTACTGCTGCCTCAGCCAGGGTGTATGCAGCCCCTGTCTGATTAGTGTTATTCCTGTGGTACTGTGCTGTTACTGCTGCCTCAGCCAGGGTGTATGCAGCCCCTGTCTGATTAGTGTTATTCCAGTGGTACTGTGCTGTTACTGCTGCCTCAGCCAGGGTGTACTGCTGCCTCAGCCAGGGTGTATGCAGCCCCTGTCTGATTAGTGTTATTCCAGTGGTACTGTGCTGTTACTGCTGCCTCAGCCAGGGTGTATGCAGCCCCTGTCTGATTAGTGTTATTCCAGTGGTACTGTGCTGTTACTGCTGCCTCAGCCAGGGTGTACGCAGCCCCTGTCTGATTAGTGTTATTCCAGTGGTACTGTGCTGTTACTGCTGCCTCAGCCAGGGTGTATGCAGCCCCTGTCTGATTAGTGTTATTCCTGTGGTACTGTGCTGTTACTGCTGCCTCAGCCAGGGTGTATGCAGCCCCTGTCTGATTAGTGTTATTCCAGTGGTACTGTGCTGTTACTGCTGCCTCAGCCAGGGTGTACTGCTGCCTCAGCCAGGGTGTATGCAGCCCCTGTCTGATTAGTGTTATTCCTGTGGTACTGTGCTGTTACTGCTGCCTCAGCCAGGGTGTATGCAGCCCCTGTCTGATTAGTGTTATTCCTGTGGTACTGTGCTGTTACTGCTGCCTCAGCCAGGGTGTATGCAGCCCCTGTCTGATTAGTGTTATTCCTGTGGTACTGTGCTGTTACTGCTGCCTCAGCCAGGGTGTATGCAGCCCCTGTCTGATTAGTGTTATTCCTGTGGTACTGTGCTGTTACTGCTGCCTCAGCCAGGGTGTACTGCTGCCTCAGCCAGGGTGTATGCAGCCCCTGTCTGATTAGTGTTATTCCAGTGGTACTGTGCTGTTACTGCTGCCTCAGCCAGGGTGTACTGCTGCCTCAGCCAGGGTGTATGCAGCCCCTGTCTGATTAGTGTTATTCCAGTGGTACTGTGCTGTTACTGCTGCCTCAGCCAGGGTGTATGCAGCCCCTGTCTGATTAGTGTTATTCCTGTGGTACTGTGCTGTTACTGCTGCCTCAGCCAGGGTGTACTGCTGCCTCAGCCAGGGTGTACGCAGCCCTGTCTGATTAGTGTTATTCCAGTGGTACTGTGCTGTTACTGCTGCCTCAGCCAGGGTGTACTGCTGCCTCAGCCAGGGTGTACGCAGCCCCTGTCTGATTAGTGTTATTCCAGTGGTACTGTGCTGTTACTGCTGCCTCAGCCAGGGTGTATGCAGCCCCTGTCTGATTAGTGTTATTCCTGTGGTACTGTGCTGTTACTGCTGCCTCAGCCAGGGTGTATGCAGCCCCTGTCTGATTAGTGTTATTCCAGTGGTACTGTGCTGTTACTGCTGCCTCAGCCAGGGTGTACTGCTGCCTCAGCCAGGGTGTACGCAGCCCCTGTCTGATTAGTGTTATTCCAGTGGTACTGTGCTGTTACTGCTGCCTCAGCCAGGGTGTATGCAGCCCCTGTCTGATTAGTGTTATTCCAGTGGTACTGTGCTGTTACTGCTGCCTCAGCCAGGGTGTACTGCTGCCTCAGCCAGGGTGTATGCAGCCCCTGTCTGATTAGTGTTATTCCAGTGGTACTGTGCTGTTACTGCTGCCTCAGCCAGGGTGTATGCAGCCCCTGTCTGATTAGTGTTATTCCAGTGGTACTGTGCTGTTACTGCTGCCTCAGCCAGGGTGTATGCAGCCCCTGTCTGATTAGTGTTATTCCTGTGGTACTGTGCTGTTACTGCTGCCTCAGCCAGGGTGTATGCAGCCCCTGTCTGATTAGTGTTATTCCTGTGGTACTGTGCTGTTACTGCTGCCTCAGCCAGGGTGTATGCAGCCCCTGTCTGATTAGTGTTATTCCTGTGGTACTGTGCTGTTACTGCTGCCTCAGCCAGGGTGTATGCAGCCCCTGTCTGATTAGTGTTATTCCAGTGGTACTGTGCTGTTACTGCTGCCTCAGCCAGGGTGTACTGCTGCCTCAGCCAGGGTGTATGCAGCCCCTGTCTGATTAGTGTTATTCCAGTGGTACTGTGCTGTTACTGCTGCCTCAGCCAGGGTGTATGCAGCCCCTGTCTGATTAGTGTTATTCCAGTGGTACTGTGCTGTTACTGCTGCCTCAGCCAGGGTGTATGCAGCCCCTGTCTGATTAGTGTTATTCCTGTGGTACTGTGCTGTTACTGCTGCCTCAGCCAGGGTGTATGCAGCCCCTGTCTGATTAGTGTTATTCCTGTGGTACTGTGCTGTTACTGCTGCCTCAGCCAGGGTGTATGCAGCCCCTGTCTGATTAGTGTTATTCCTGTGGTACTGTGCTGTTACTGCTGCCTCAGCCAGGGTGTACTGCTGCCTCAGCCAGGGTGTATGCAGCCCCTGTCTGATTAGTGTTATTCCAGTGGTACTGTGCTGTTACTGCTGCCTCAGCCAGGGTGTACGCAGCCCCTGTCTGATTAGTGTTATTCCAGTGGTACTGTGCTGTTACTGCTGCCTCAGCCAGGGTGTATGCAGCCCCTGTCTGATTAGTGTTATTCCTGTGGTACTGTGCTGTTACTGCTGCCTCAGCCAGGGTGTATGCAGCCCCTGTCTGATTAGTGTTATTCCTGTGGTACTGTGCTGTTACTGCTGCCTCAGCCAGGGTGTACTGCTGCCTCAGCCAGGGTGTATGCAGCCCCTGTCTGATTAGTGTTATTCCAGTGGTACTGTGCTGTTACTGCTGCCTCAGCCAGGGTGTACTGCTGCCTCAGCCAGGGTGTACGCAGCCCCTGTCTGATTAGTGTTATTCCAGTGGTACTGTGCTGTTACTGCTGCCTCAGCCAGGGTGTACTGCTGCCTCAGCCAGGGTGTATGCAGCCCCTGTCTGATTAGTGTTATTCCAGTGGTACTGTGCTGTTACTGCTGCCTCAGCCAGGGTGTATGCAGCCCCTGTCTGATTAGTGTTATTCCTGTGGTACTGTGCTCTTACTGCTGCCTCAGCCAGGGTGTATGCAGCCCCTGTCTGATTAGTGTTATTCCAGTGGTACTGTGCTGTTACTGCTGCCTCAGCCAGGGTGTATGCAGCCCCTGTCTGATTAGTGTTATTCCTGTGGTACTGTGCTGTTACTGCTGCCTCAGCCAGGGTGTATGCAGCCCCTGTCTGATTAGTGTTATTCCAGTGGTACTGTGCTGTTACTGCTGCCTCAGCCAGGGTGTATGCAGCCCCTGTCTGATTAGTGTTATTCCAGTGGTACTGTGCTGTTACTGCTGCCTCAGCCAGGGTGTATGCAGCCCCTGTCTGATTAGTGTTATTCCAGTGGTACTGTGCTGTTACTGCTGCCTCAGCCAGGGTGTACGCAGCCCCTGTCTGATTAGTGTTATTCCTGTGGTACTGTGCTGTTACTGCTGCCTCAGCCAGGGTGTATGCAGCCCCTGTCTGATTAGTGTTATTCCTGTGGTACTGTGCTGTTACTGCTGCCTCAGCCAGGGTGTATGCAGCCCCTGTCTGATTAGTGTTATTCCTGTGGTACTGTGCTGTTACTGCTGCCTCAGCCAGGGTGTATGCAGCCCCTGTCTGATTAGTGTTATTCCAGTGGTACTGTGCTGTTACTGCTGCCTCAGCCAGGGTGTACTGCTGCCTCAGCCAGGGTGTATGCAGCCCCTGTCTGATTAGTGTTATTCCAGTGGTACTGTGCTGTTACTGCTGCCTCAGCCAGGGTGTATGCAGCCCCTGTCTGATTAGTGTTATTCCTGTGGTACTGTGCTGTTACTGCTGCCTCAGCCAGGGTGTACTGCTGCCTCAGCCAGGGTGTATGCAGCCCCTGTCTGATTAGTGTTATTCCAGTGGTACTGTGCTGTTACTGCTGCCTCAGCCAGGGTGTACTGCTGCCTCAGCCAGGGTGTACGCAGCCCCTGTCTGATTAGTGTTATTCCAGTGGTACTGTGCTGTTACTGCTGCCTCAGCCAGGGTGTATGCAGCCCCTGTCTGATTAGTGTTATTCCTGTGGTACTGTGCTGTTACTGCTGCCTCAGCCAGGGTGTATGCAGCCCCTGTCTGATTAGTGTTATTCCTGTGGTACTGTGCTGTTACTGCTGCCTCAGCCAGGGTGTACTGCTGCCTCAGCCAGGGTGTATGCAGCCCCTGTCTGATTAGTGTTATTCCAGTGGTACTGTGCTGTTACTGCTGCCTCAGCCAGGGTGTACTGCTGCCTCAGCCAGGGTGTACGCAGCCCCTGTCTGATTAGTGTTATTCCAGTGGTACTGTGCTGTTACTGCTGCCTCAGCCAGGGTGTACTGCTGCCTCAGCCAGGGTGTATGCAGCCCCTGTCTGATTAGTGTTATTCCAGTGGTACTGTGCTGTTACTGCTGCCTCAGCCAGGGTGTATGCAGCCCCTGTCTGATTAGTGTTATTCCTGTGGTACTGTGCTGTTACTGCTGCCTCAGCCAGGGTGTATGCAGCCCCTGTCTGATTAGTGTTATTCCTGTGGTACTGTGCTGTTACTGCTGCCTCAGCCAGGGTGTATGCAGCCCCTGTCTGATTAGTGTTATTCCAGTGGTACTGTGCTGTTACTGCTGCCTCAGCCAGGGTGTATGCAGCCCCTGTCTGATTAGTGTTATTCCTGTGGTACTGTGCTGTTACTGCTGCCTCAGCCAGGGTGTATGCAGCCCCTGTCTGATTAGTGTTATTCCAGTGGTACTGTGCTGTTACTGCTGCCTCAGCCAGGGTGTATGCAGCCCCTGTCTGATTAGTGTTATTCTAGTGGTACTGTGCTGTTACTGCTGCCTCAGCCAGGGTGTATGCAGCCCCTGTCTGATTAGTGTTATTCCAGTGGTACTGTGCTGTTACTGCTGCCTCAGCCAGGGTGTATGCAGCCCCTGTCTGATTAGTGTTATTCCTGTGGTACTGTGCTGTTACTGCTGCCTCAGCCAGGGTGTACTGCTGCCTCAGCCAGGGTGTATGCAGCCCCTGTCTGATTAGTGTTATTCCAGTGGTACTGTGCTGTTACTGCTGCCTCAGCCAGGGTGTACGCAGCCCCTGTCTGATTAGTGTTATTCCAGTGGTACTGTGCTGTTACTGCTGCCTCAGCCAGGGTGTATGCAGCCCCTGTCTGATTAGTGTTATTCCAGTGGTACTGTGCTGTTACTGCTGCCTCAGCCAGGGTGTACGCAGCCCCTGTCTGATTAGTGTTATTCCTGTGGTACTGTGCTGTTACTGCTGCCTCAGCCAGGGTGTATGCAGCCCCTGTCTGATTAGTGTTATTCCAGTGGTACTGTGCTGTTACTGCTGCCTCAGCCAGGGTGTACTGCTGCCTCAGCCAGGGTGTACGCAGCCCCTGTCTGATTAGTGTTATTCCAGTGGTACTGTGCTGTTACTGCTGCCTCAGCCAGGGTGTACTGCTGCCTCAGCCAGGGTGTATGCAGCCCCTGTCTGATTAGTGTTATTCCAGTGGTACTGTGCTGTTACTGCTGCCTCAGCCAGGGTGTATGCAGCCCCTGTCTGATTAGTGTTATTCCATTGGTACTGTGCTGTTACTGCTGCCTCAGCCAGGGTGTATGCAGCCCCTGTCTGATTAGTGTTATTCCTGTGGTACTGTGCTGTTACTGCTGCCTCAGCCAGGGTGTACTGCTGCCTCAGCCAGGGTGTATGCAGCCCCTGTCTGATTAGTGTTATTCCAGTGGTACTGTGCTGTTACTGCTGCCTCAGCCAGGGTGTACTGCTGCCTCAGCCAGGGTGTATGCAGCCCCTGTCTGATTAGTGTTATTCCAGTGGTACTGTGCTGTTACTGCTGCCTCAGCCAGGGTGTATGCAGCCCCTGTCTGATTAGTGTTATTCCTGTGGTACTGTGCTGTTACTGCTGCCTCAGCCAGGGTGTACTGCTGCCTCAGCCAGGGTGTATGCAGCCCCTGTCTGATTAGTGTTATTCCAGTGGTACTGTGCTGTTACTGCTGCCTCAGCCAGGGTGTATGCAGCCCCTGTCTGATTAGTGTTATTCCTGTGGTACTGTGCTGTTACTGCTGCCTCAGCCAGGGTGTATGCAGCCCCTGTCTGATTAGTGTTATTCCTGTGGTACTGTGCTGTTACTGCTGCCTCAGCCAGGGTGTATGCAGCCCCTGTCTGATTAGTGTTATTCCTGTGGTACTGTGCTGTTACTGCTGCCTCAGCCAGGGTGTATGCAGCCCCTGTCTGATTAGTGTTATTCCTGTGGTACTGTGCTGTTACTGCTGCCTCAGCCAGGGTGTACTGCTGCCTCAGCCAGGGTGTATGCAGCCCCTGTCTGATTAGTGTTATTCCAGTGGTACTGTGCTGTTACTGCTGCCTCAGCCAGGGTGTACGCAGCCCCTGTCTGATTAGTGTTATTCCAGTGGTACTGTGCTGTTACTGCTGCCTCAGCCAGGGTGTACTGCTGCCTCAGCCAGGGTGTACGTAGCCCCTGTCTGATTAGTGTTATTCCAGTGGTACTGTGCTGTTACTGCTGCCTCAGCCAGGGTGTATGCAGCCCCTGTCTGATTAGTGTTATTCCTGTGGTACTGTGCTGTTACTGCTGCCTCAGCCAGGGTGTACTGCTGCCTCAGCCAGGGTGTATGCAGCCCCTGTCTGATTAGTGTTATTCCAGTGGTATTGTGCTGTTACTGCTGCCTCAGCCAGGGTGTACTGCTGCCTCAGCCAGGGTGTATGCAGCCCCTGTCTGATTAGTGTTATTCCTGTGGTACTGTGCTGTTACTGCTGCCTCAGCCAGGGTGTATGCAGCCCCTGTCTGATTAGTGTTATTCCAGTGGTACTGTGCTGTTACTGCTGCCTCAGCCAGGGTGTACTGCTGCCTCAGCCAGGGTTTATGCAGCCCCTGTCTGATTAGTGTTATTCCAGTGGTACTGTGCTGTTACTGCTGCCTCAGCCAGGGTGTACTGCTGCCTCAGCCAGGGTGTACGCAGCCCCTGTCTGATTAGTGTTATTCCAGTGGTACTGTGCTGTTACTGCTGCCTCAGCCAGGGTGTATGCAGCCCCTGTCTGATTAGTGTTATTCCTGTGGTACTGTGCTGTTACTGCTGCCTCAGCCAGGGTGTACTGCTGCCTCAGCCAGGGTGTATGCAGCCCCTGTCTGATTAGTGTTATTCCAGTGGTACTGTGCTGTTACTGCTGCCTCAGCCAGGGTGTACTGCTGCCTCAGCCAGGGTGTACGCAGCCCCTGTCTGATTAGTGTTATTCCAGTGGTACTGTGCTGTTACTGCTGCCTCAGCCAGGGTGTACTGCTGCCTCAGCCAGGGTGTATGCAGCCCCTGTCTGATTAGTGTTATTCCAGTGGTACTGTGCTGTTACTGCTGCCTCAGCCAGGGTGTACTGCTGCCTCAGCCAGGGTGTGTGCAGCCCCTGTCTGATTAGTGTTATTTCTGTGGTACTGTGCTGTTACTGCTGCCTCAGCCAGGGTGTATGCAGCCCCTGTCTGATTAGTGTTATTCCTGTGGTACTGTGCTGTTACTGCTGCCTCAGCCAGGGTGTATGCAGCCCCTGTCTGATTAGTGTTATTCCAGTGGTACTGTGCTGTTACTGCTGCCTCAGCCAGGGTGTATGCAGCCCCTGTCTGATTAGTGTTATTCCTGTGGTACTGGGCTGTTACTGCTGCCTCAGCCAGGGTGTACTGCTGCCTCAGCCAGGGTGTATTGACCAACAGCATGAAAGAAGCTGATTCAATCCTAACTGATTTACGTTAGTCACCAGTTTTATCCCAAAACAGCAACCTTGCCCCCGGTTCCAGTAAGAAAAAACATTACACACGCAAATAGTCTTACTCAATCTGAGATTTACGATCCCTCCCTCATTTATCATGGAGACTGCATCCGAAATGGCACCCAATCCCCACAGGGATTTGGTCAAAGTAGTGCACTATATAGGGAATAGGGTGCCATTTGGGACGATGCAGGACTCCGTCATGTTGTTCATCACCCCACTTGCAAGGAAACAATTGTGCAACAAGATCCCAATAGAAATGTGAATGGGTAAAGGCTCTGTTTGAATGTTTTGGTTTGATGTAAAACGTAGACCGAGGAGTAACCTGCCATATCTGGGGACAGCAGCCTGTTCCCTATTCAGCGCACTACTTTTGACCAGGGCCCATGAGACTCTATCAACAGTAGTGCGCTGTGTAGGGAATGGGGTGCCATTTGGGACGTAGTCATTGATGGCCTACAGTGAAAACACAGAACTGCTTCTGGTGGCCAACCATACACCAAGGGTAGGCAACTAGGTTCACCCAGTGTGTATAGACAGTTTAGGCAGTATATAATGGTGTGTATAGGCAGTATATAATGGTGTGTATAGACAGTATATAATGGTGTGTATAGACAGTATATAATGGTGTGAATAGACAGTATATATTGGTGTGTATAGACAGTATATAATGGTGTGAATAGACAGTATATAATGGTGTGTATAGACAGTATATAATGGTGTGTATAGACAGTATGGACAGTATATAATGGTGTGTATAGACAGTATATAATGGTGTGAATAGGCAGTATAGACAGTATATAATGGTGTGTATGGACAGTATATAATGGTGTGTATAGGCAGTATAGACAGTATATAATGGTGTGTATAGACAGTATATAATGGTGTGTATAGGCAGTATATAATGGTGTGTATAGACAGTATATAATGGTGTGTATAGGCAGTATATAATGGTGTGAATAGACAGTATAGACAGTATATAATGGTGTGAATAGGCAGTATATAATGGTGTGTATAGACAGTATATAATGGTGTGTATAGACAGTATAGACAGTATATAATGGTGTGAATAGACAGTATATGATGGTGTGTATAGACAGTATAGGCAGTATATAATGGTGTGTATAGGCAGTATATAATGGTGTGTATAGACATTATATAATGGTGTGTATAGACAGTATAGACCGTATATAATGGTGTGAATAGACAGTATATAATGGTGTGTATAGACAGTATATAATGGTGTGTATAGACAGTATAGACCGTATATAATGGTGTGTATAGACAGTATATAATGGTGTGAATAGACAGTATAGACAGTATATAATGGTGTGTATAGGCAGTATATAATGGTGTGTATAGACAGTATATAATGGTGTGTATAGACAGTATATAATGGTGTATATAGACAGTATATAATGGTGTGTATAGACAGTATATAATGGTGTGTATAGACAGTATGGACAGTATATAATGGTGTGTATAGACAGTATATAATGGTGTGAATAGACAGTATAGACAGTATATAATGGTGTGTATAGGCAGTATATAATGGTGTGTATAGACAGTATATAATGGTGTGTATAGACAGTATATAATGGTGTATATAGACAGTGTATATAATGGTGTGTATAGACAGTATATAATGGTGTGTATAGGCAGTATATAATGGTGTGAATAGACAGTATATAATGGTGTGTATAGACAGTATGGACAGTATATAATGGTGTGTATAGACAGTATATAATGGTGTGTATAGACAGTATATAATGGTGTGAATAGACAGTATATAATGGTGTGAATAGACAGTATATAATGGTGTGTATAGACAGTATATACTGGTGTGTATAGACAGTATATAATGGTGTGTTCCTGTTTTAAGTTTCTGCCTATAGGTGGAGAGGAGCAGAATGGAGGCGCGATCTGATTTGCTGAAGGGAGTGCGGGGGAGGTCCTTGTAGCATCCCGGAAGAGAGAGTAGTAATGATCCAGGGTACGTAATGCGCGTGTAGCACAGGAGATGTGTTGATAGATATTCGGTAGCTTTTTCCTCAGATTTCATTTATTAAAGTCCCCAGCTACAAGATATGCCGTTTCCAGTTTGCACATAGTCCAGTGTAGTTCCTTGAGAGCTGTCGGCGTGGGAGGAATGTACACGGCTGTGACGATGGCTGAAGGAAATTATCTCTGGAGGTAATGCGGTCGACATTTGATGGTGAGGTATTTCAGATCAGGAGAACAAAATGACTTTAGTTCCTGGATGTTTCCACAATCACAGCATGAGTTAATCATGAAACAAACCCCTCCGCTTTTCTTTTTCCTGGAGAGTTCCTTCTTCCGGTCTGCACGATGGACGGAGAACCCCACTGGCGGAATGAACGTAGACAATATCCGGAGAGAGCCATGATTCCGTAAACAGTATGTTACAGTCCCTGATGTCTCTCTGGAAGGAGATCCTCGCCCTGAGCTCGTCTACTTTATTGTCCAGGGACTGAACGTTAGCGAGTAATATACTCAGAGGCGGTGGATGGTGTGCACGCCTCTTGAGTCTGACTAGGGACACACTTCTTCTTCCTCTTCTCTGGCATCTGCGTTTTGATGCAGTTCCCGGGATGAATAGAGCTGCCTCGGGAAGTTCAAACAAAAGATCCAGGTCAGGGAAGTCGAATTTCTGCTAGAATTTCTGGTGAGTGACCGCTGATCTAATGTCCCAAAGTTATTTTCAGCTGTAGGTAATAATACAATAAACGTTCTGAGCAAATGTAAGAAAGAACCCCCAAAATAACAAAATACTCCTAGTTGGCTAGGAGCTAGAAACAAGGTGACCGCGTCTTAAGCTGAGACGGGTAGAAAAGTTTTCTCTACAAGCCAAGATGTATCCCATGTACAGTCTATTACAGTGTATTGCATTGGGGGCCATGGAGAGGGTGGAGAAGGAAGTGCTGCTGGATATGTACAACACAGTTCCCTCCAAAACGAATCATATTTGGTTAGTAGAGACCCTACTCAGTATTTCCCACCCCACTTTAGCTGAGACGGGTAAAAAGGTTCTCTACAACCTAATATTCTCAACATACTAGTGTCAACATTGTATTTGTATTATTATTGGTCTTAATGGTTAAGAGCGTTGTGCCAGTAACCGAAAGGTCGCTGGTTCTAATCCCCGAGCCGACTAGGTGAAAAATCTGTCGATGTGCCCTTGAGCAAGGCACTTAACCCTAATTGCTCCTGTAAGTCGCTCTGGATAAGAGCGTCTGCTAAATGACTAAAATGTAAATGTCAAATGTAAAAAAGGTTTTTAAAACCATATTTTTTAATTTTGTTTTCAAAAATTACTTAATGCCTTTTCTTGTTGGCACAATAAAAAATGGCCATTGATGAAAAATGCAATGTCTTTTTGAATGAGTTATCCACATTGCAATGATTTGAAATGCGGGCTTTTATTTTTAAGGTTTCCTCATTACCATACGAACTTGACGTCATAATTTGTGTTGCTGGCAGAAAACTGGTCACGCCCTCACTAAACTAGCGTAGACTGGGGACCGGTAGGTCCGGAAGGAAATAACTATTCTGAAGAAGAAAAAAAAAGAATGTCTCCGCTAATATATCATGTATAGTTTAATATTGGCAAAAACGATAGACCCATAAAGACACCGGTGATGGAAAAAAGATCTGGACCGGCTTCCGTATGATCCCAGCGCATCTTCCAGGCAAGCATCGGACAAGTACTCACAAAGTGCACTTGATTTGAAACCTTCTCCTTTCCAACCTTCCGTGTTTTGTGGATTATCAGAATGGACGGCTTCTTGTGGTACACCCGTTTGGCTTTTTCTGTCACCAATACCACGGTTTCTCTTTAAACTGGATCGGCCAGCAGCTGGCAGCTACTGCTGTATAATTTTAAACGTAAGTATGTTGGTTGTTTCATTGTAACGAAAATATAACAAACCGGTTAAATTGTTAAGAAAAGGAAATACAGCTCTGGAAAAAATGAAGAGACCACTGCACATTTTTCTTAAATCAGCATCTCTACATGTATGACAGCCATTCCCATTCCAGTGTCTGTTGAATTCCAACACAGGCACACCTCATTCTACTGAATTAGGTACTGATTAGGTGATCACCTGAACCAAATCTTATATAACGAGGAAAAGTATAAAAACCACTGCTGTGGTCATCACTATCCTCTTGCAATAGGACCAGCTGGATGGCAAAAACAGTGCTAATAGTACCTCAAAAGTAAAATAAGAGTTGAAAAGGAAAGTTTTGAGTGAGGAAAATAAGGGTTCAATTCTGGCTTTACTGGCAGAGGGAAACAGTGAGTGTCAGGTTGCTTCCATCCTTAAAATGTCAATGACGGCGGTTCATAACATTTTAGTCATTTTAGCAGACGCTCTTATCCAGAGCGATTTACAGTTAAGTGAGTGCATACATTTTTAAATTTTTAAATTTTTCAAACCCACAACCCTGGCATTGCAAACACCATGCTCTACCAACTGAGCTACATCCCTGCCGGCCATTCCCTCCCCTACCCTGGATGACACTGGGCCAATTGTGCGCCGCCCCATGGGTCTCCCGGTCGCGGCCGGCTACGACAGAGCCTGGATTTGAACCAGGATCTCTAGTGGCACAGCTAGTACTGCGATACAGTGCCTTAGACCACTGCGCCACTCGTTCAAGCAGCAGACATTGGAGACAATAAAGCTAAAGACCGGCAGAGGGGGAAAACGACTTTCTACTGACCGGGATGACCGCCAACTCATTCGAATGTCACTCAACAACTGTAGGATGACATCAAGTGACCTACAAAAAGCATGGCAAACGGCAGCTGGGGTGAAATGCACGGCGAGGACGGTTCGAAACAGGCTCCTAGGGGCAGGGCTGAAGTCGTGAAAAGCTAGAAAAAAAGCCCTTCATCAATGAGAAGCAAAGAAGAGCCAGGCTGAGATTTGCCAAAGACCATTAGGATCAGACCGTGGAGGACTGGAGGAAGGTCATCTTCTCTGATGAGTCCAATTTTCAGCGTTGGCCAACACCTGGTCGGTTAATGGTTAGACAGAGACCTGGAGAGGCCTACCAGCCACAGTGTCTCGCACCCACTGTGAAATTTGGTGGAGGATCGGTGATGATCTGGGGGTGCTTCAGCAAGGCTGGAATCGGGCAGATTTGTCTTTGTGAAGGACGCATGAATCAAGCCACGTACAAGGTTGTCCTGGAAGAAAACTTGCTTCCTTTTGCTCTGACATTGTTCCCCAACTCTGAGGATTGGTTTTTCCAGCAGGACAATGCACCATGCCACACAGACAGGTCAATCAAGGTGTGGATGGAGGACCACCAGATCAAGACCCTGTCATGGCCAGCCCAATCTCCAGACCTGAACCCCATTGAAAACTTCTGGAATGTGATCAAGAGGAAGATGGATGGTCACAAGCCATCAAACAAAGCCGAGCTGCTTGAATTTTTGCGCCAGGAGTGGCATAAAGTCACCCAACATCAATGTGAAAGACTGGTGGAGAGCATGCCAAGACGCATGAAAGCTGTGATTTGAAAATCAGGGTTATTCCACCAAATATAGATTTCTGAACTCTTCCTAAGTTAAAACATTACTATTGTGTTGTTTAAAAATGAACATTAACTTATTTTCTTTGCATTATTCGAGGTCTGACAACACTGCATCTTTTTTGTTATTTTGACCAGTTGTCATTTTCTGCAAATAAATGCTCTAAATGACAATATTTTTATTTGGAATTTGGGAGAAATGTTGTCAGTAGTTTTATATAATAAAACAAAAATGTTATTTTTACCCAAACAAATACCTATAAATAGTAAAACCAGAGAAACTTATAATTTTGCAGTGGTCTCATAATTTCTTCCAGAGCTGTATGTATATACACACTACATGACAACAGGATGTGGACACCTGCTCGTCAAACATCTCATTCCAAAACCATGGCCATTAATATGGAGTTGGTCCCCCCTTTGCTGCTATAACAGCCTCCACTCTTCTGGGAAGGCTTTCCACTAGATGTTGGAACATTGCTGCCGGGACTTGCTTCCATTCAGCCACAAGAGCATTAGTGAGGTCGGGCACTGATGTTGGCCGATTAGGCCTGGCTTGCAGTCGTCGTTCCAATTCATCCCAAAGCTGTTTGAAGGGGTTGAGGTAAGGGCTCTGTGCAGGCCAGTCAAGTTCTTCCACACCACAAAGTTGGAAGCACAGAATCGTCTAGTATGTCATTGTATGCTGTAGCGTTAAGATTTCCCTTCACTGGAACTAAGGGGCCTAGCCTGAACCATGAAAAACAGCCCCAGACCATTATTCCTCCTCCACCAATCTTTATAGTTGGCACTATGCATTCGGGCAGGTACCATTCTCCTGGCATCCGCCAAACCCAGATTCGGACTGCCAGATGGTGAAGCGTGATTCATCACTCCAGAGAACGCATTTCCACTGCTCCAGTGTCCAATTGCGGCGAGCTTTACACCACTCCAGCCAACACAAAAAAAATGTATGCACGCATGACTGTAAGTCGCTTTGGATAAAAGCGTCTGCTAAATGGCATATTATATTAATGGAAACCCATTTCATGAAGCTCCCGACTAACAGTTATTGTGCTGATGTTGCTTCCAGTGGTAGTTTGGAACTCGGTAGCGAGTGTTGCAACCTAGGACAGATTATTTTTACGCGCTACACGCTTCAGCACTCAGCGGTCCTGTTCTGTGAGCTTGTGTGGCCTACCACTTCGTGGCTGAGCCGTTGTTGCTCCTAGATGTTTCCACTTCTCAATAACAGCACTTACAGTTGACCGGGGAAGCTCTATCAGGGCAGAAATTTGACAAACAGACGTGTTGGAAAGGTGGCATCTTATGACGGTGCCACGTTCAAAGTCACTGAGCTCTTCAGTAAGGCCATTCTACTGCCAATGTTTGTCTATGGAGATTGCATGGCTGTGTGCTCGATTTTATACACCGGTCAGCAATGGGTGTGGCTGAAATAGCCGAATCCACTAATTTGAAGGAGTGTCCACATACTGCTGTATATCTATCTAGTGTAACTAGTGGACAGGTATATATAGTGTAGGTGATGGTACATGTATGTTTGCCTGGATGTCTAATGTCCAATCTGTCATTGTGATTGCAGTACATGTCTTTCGGAACCTCAAAAATGACTTTGTAAACAAAAAGGTTGAATGACCATTGCTTAAATTAAGGTTTATTGAATGTCCTCATTTAACTAAATGCCACTGGTCCCTGTTCAATGAATGTCCTCATGTAAGACTTGAGAGCTCTTACTCTGAACCGCTGTGAAATACCTTTTCCATAACCAAAAATACTGTATGTATTGAAGCTGGTGTACAAAACCCAAAGTAAAAGATCAAAACCTAAGAACGGGAAGCATAGAAATAGCTCACATAGAACAGATCTTCAGTTTCTTAGACTGGCTTTCAATGAGAATGACAGATCTATAACACACATTTCTATGTGAATTTGGTCGGGTCACCCAAAAAGTTAGAGGGAGAATTACTAGAGCAAATCATGTATCTTTTCAAAACAAATAAAAATGATTCCAACCAAAAGTATTCAGACCCCCTTGACTTTTTCTACATTTTGTTACGTTACAGCCTTATTCTAAAATTGATTAAATAAATACAAATCCTCATCAATCTACACACAATACCCCAGAATGACAAAGCTATAACAGGTTTGTAGAAATGTTTGCAAATATAAAATACCATACTTTTATGTATGTGTGTTATTTATTTATTTATTTATTGTATTCATTTATATACAGTACCAGTCAAAAGTTTGGACACACCTACTCATTCAAGGGTTTTTCTTTATTTTTACTATTTTATACATCATAGAATAATAGCGAAGACATCAAAACTGTGAAATAACACATGGAATCATGTAGTAACCAAAAAAGTGTTAAACAAATCAAAATATATTTTATTTTTGAGATTCTTCAAATAGCCACAATTTGCCTTGATGAAAGCTTTGCACAGTCTTGGCATTCTCTCAAACAGCTTCACCTGGAATGCTTTTCCAACAGTCTTGAAGGAGTTCCCACATATGCTGAGCACTTGTTGGCTGTTTTTCCTTCACTCTGCCGTCCGACTCATCCCAAACCATCTCAATTGGGTTGAGGTTGGGGGATTGTGGAGGCCAGGTCATCTGATGCAGCACTCCATCACTCTCCTTCTTGGTAAAATAGCCCTTACACAGCCTGGAGGTGTGTTGGGTCATTGTCATGTTGAAAAACAAATTATAGTCCCACTAAGCCCAAACCATATGGGATGGAGTATTGCTGCAGAATGATGTGGTAGCCATGCTGGTTAAGTGTGCCTTGAATTCTAAATAAATCACAGACAGTGTCACCAGCAAAGCACCCCCACACCATCACACCTCCTCCTCCATGCTTTACGGTGGGAACCACACATGCAGAGATCTTCCGTTCACCCACACCGCGTCTCACAAATCACCCACACCGCGTCTCACAAAGACACAGCGGTTTGAACCAAAAATCTCCAATTTGGACTCCAGACCAAAGGACACATTTCCACCGGTCTAATGTCCATTGCTCGTGTTTCTTGGCCCAAGCAGGTCTCTTCTTCTTATTGGTGTCCTTTAGTAGTGGTTTCTTTGCAGCAATTCGACCACAAAGGCCTGATTCACACAGTCCCCTCTGAACAGTTGATGTTGATGTTGAGATGTGTCTGTTACTTGAACTCAAGGCAAAGGGTAGCTATTTGAAGAATCTCAAATATGAAATATATTTTGATTTGTTTAACACTTTTTTGGTTACTACATGATTCCATATCTGTTATTTCATAGTTTTGATGTCTTCACTATTATTCTACATTATAAAAAATTGTAAAAATAAAGAAAAGCCCTTGAATAAATATGTGAAATAACACATATGGAAACATGTAGTAACCAAAAAAGTGTTAAACAAATCTAAATATATTTTATATTTGAGATTCTTCAAAGTAGCCACCCTTTGCCTTGATGACAGCTTTGCACACATATGACTGTACATCTTTAGAACCCACAGATGTCCTCGGAGGTGGTGTCTGAAGTGCAGGTGTCTCTGAAGGAGCTTCCCATGGACAGCTGGATGGACCACCTGCCCTGTGCTCTTTGGGACGTTCCCCTGAGGAACCTAGCTATACCAGGTAAGACACCTGGATGGACCACCTGTCCTGTGCTCTATGATGGGACGTTCCCCTGAGGAACCTAGCTATACCAGGTAAGACACCTGGATGGACCACCTGTCCTGTGCTCTTTGGGACGTTCCCCTGCGGAACCTAGCTATACCAGGTAAGACACCTGGATGGACCACCTGTCCTGTGCTCTTTGGGACGTTCCCCTGAGGAACCTAGCTATACCAGGTAAGACACCACCAACACTTTAATCAGCTGGCATTATGTCACAACACCAACACTTTAATCAGCTGGCATTATGTCACAACACCAATACTTTAATCAGATGAAGCAGATGCTAAGCTACAGGACTGTTTTGCTGGCACAGACTGGAATGTGTTCCGGGATTCTTCCGATGGCATTGAGGAGTACACCACATCAGTGGCGCAGCGGTCTAAGGCACTGCATCTCAGTGCTTGAGGCGTCACTACAGACCCCCTGGTTCGATTCCAGGCTGTATCACAATCGGCCGTGATTGGGAGTCCCATAGGGCGGCGCACAATTGGCCCAGCGTCGTCCGGGTTTGGCCGGTGTAGGCCGTCATTGTAAATAAGAATTTGTTCATATCTGACTTGCCTAGTTAAATAAAGGTTAAATTAAAAAATTTAAAAGTCACTGGCTTCATCAATAAGGGCATCGATGACGTCATCCCCACTGTGACCGTACGTACATACCCCAACCAGAAGCCATGGATTACAGGAAACATCCGCACTGAGCTAAAGGGTAGAGCTGCCGCTTTCAAGGAGCGGGACTCTAACCCGGACGCTTATAAGAAATCCTGCTATGCCCTCCGCCGAACCATCAAACAGGCAAAGCGTCAATGCTTCAGTATTGCTTGCCTTAAAGCGAGCATAGAAGTGATTTAGCTCGTCTGGTAAACTCGTGTCATTGGGCAGCTCGCGGCTGTGCTTCCCTTTGTAGTCTGTAATAGTTTTCAAGCCCTGCCACATCCGACGAGCGTCAGAGCCGGTGTAGTACGATTCAATCTTAGTCCTGTATTGCATGAGAGCACCAGCTGTTCCGGATGACTGTGTGATCACGCTCTCCATAGCCGATGTGAGTAAGACCTTTAAACAGGTCAACATTCACAAGACCGCAGGGCCAGACGGATTACCAGGACGTGTACTCCGAGCATGCGCTGACCAACTGGCAAGTGTCTTCACTGACATTTTCAACCTCTCCCTAACTGAGTCTGTAATACCAACATGTTTCTAGCAGACCATCATAGTCCCTGTGCCCAAGAACACTAAGATAACCTGCCTAAATGACTACCGACCCATAGCACGTCTGTAGCCATGAAGTGCTTTGAAAGGCTGGTCATGGCCCACATCAACACCATTTTCCCAGAAACCCTAGACCCACTCCAATTCGTATACCGCCCCAACAGATCCACAGATGATGCAATCTCTATTGCACTCCACACTGCCCTTTCCCACCTGGACAAAAGGGCAAAGCCTATTCCCTCTCAGGAGACTGAAAAGATTTGGCATGGGTCCTCAGATCCTCAAAAAGTTCTACAGCTGCACCATCGAGAGCATCCTGACCGGTTACATCACTGCCTGGTTTGTCAACTGCTCGGCCTCCGACTGCAGGGTACTACAGAGGGTAGTGCGTACGGCCCAGTACATCACTGGGGCCAAGCTTCCTGCCATCCAGGACCTCTATACCAGGCGGTGTCAGAGGAAGGCCCTCAACATTGTCAAAGACTCCAGCCACCCTAGTCATAGACTGTTCTCTCTGCTACAGCACGACAAGCGGTACCGGAGCGCCAAGTCTAGGTCCAAGAGGCTTCTTAACAGCTCCTACCCCCAAGCCATAAGACTCCTGAACAGCTAATCAAATGGCTACCCGGACTATTTGCACTGCCCCCCCCCCCCCCCCCCCCCACACCCCCTCTTTTATGCTGCTGCTACTCTCTGTTTATTATTACATTTACATTAAACCTACATGTACATATTACCTCGCCTAACCGGTGCCCCCGCACATTGACTCTGTACCGGTACCCCCTGTATATAGCCTCCCTACTGTTATTTTTACTGTTATTTTGCTGCTTTTATTTTTTACTTATCTATTTTTTACTTAACACTTATTTTTCTTAAAACTGCATTGTTGGTTAAGGGCTTGTAAGTCAGCATTTCACTGTAAGGTCTACACCTGTTGTATTCGGCGCAGGTGACAAATACAATTTGATTTGATGTCACAACACCAACACTTTAATCAGATGGCATTATGTCATCGCCAACACTTTCCATTTCCCTTGTAGGCATCTAAGTGTCAAGTAAGGGATTTAATGAATGATGTAGTATAGAAACTTAAACTTTAAACTGGATCCTTAGGGGCATCATATGGGCACGAGGCTGACACATGACACTGACCATACACATGTAATACAGTTTCTCTGTTTCTATCTGTCTGTCTTCCTTGGTTCCCTGTTCAGGAAGCCATAATGCTATAACCTACTGTCTGGATAAGAGTGACCGCTCCCCTGTCGACCTGACCCAACCTGATCTGCTGCAGAAGCTAGACAAATACATGAAGCCCCTGATTCGACCATTTGTTTATAAATGGGCAGTTACACAGGTATGATTTTTAACAGCCGATCAGGGTTGTCAAACTACATTTCTGGAGTGTCTGCAGGTTTTCGCTCCTCTCCTGCACTTTATTGATCAATTAAGGTGAATGATTAGTTAGGTACTCCCCTCATCTGGATGGCTAGGTCTTAATTGGACTCAAATTGAAACAAAATAACAAAACCCAGCAGAGACACAGCCCTCCAGGAATTGAGTTTGACCACCCTGACCTAGATGGCATAACACTACAGGTGCAGACTTTACACCTGGTGGCAGTACGTCAGTGCTGGTTGGGTTAATAATGTTGTTGCTCTGATAACGTTGTTGATCTGATAATGTTGTTGATCTGATAATGTTGTTGATCTGATAATTTTGTTGATCTGATAATTTTGTTGATCTGATAATGTTGTTAATCTGATAATGTTGTTCATCTCGTAATGTTGTTTATCTGATAATGTTGTTGATCTGATAATGTTGTTGGTCTGATAATTTTGTTGATCTGATAATGTTGTTCATCTGATAATGTTGTTCATCTCGTAATGTTGTTGATCTGATAATGTTGTTGATCTGATAATTTTGTTGATCTGATAATTTTGTTGATCTGATAATGTTGTTGGTCTGATAATGTTGTTGGTCTGATAATGTTGTTGGTCTGATAATGTTGTTGGTCTGATAATGTTGTTGATCTGATAATGTTGTTGCTCTGATAATGTTGTTGATCTGATAATGTTGTTAATCTGATAATGTTGTTAATCTGATAATGTTGATGATGAAGGGGGGCAGGTAGCTTAGTGGTTAAGAGCGTTGTGCCAGTAACCGAAAGGTCGCTGGTTCTAATCCCCGAGCTGACTAGGTGAAAAATCTGTCGATGTGCCCTTGAGCAAGGCACTTAACCCTAATTGCTCCTGTAAATCGCTCTGGATAAGAGCATCTGCTTAAAAAAAAAAAAGATCTGATAATGTTGATCTGATAATGTTGTTCATCTGATAATGTTGATCTGATAATGTCCTATAGGAGGCGACAGTGAAGGAGCAGCTAGACTGTGGGGTCAGATATCTGGACCTGAGGATTGCACATCGACCCAACGACACCTCTACTAACCTGTACTTCTACCACGGAGTGTACACTACACTCACTGTAGAGGTATGATACTATGGAGTGTACACTATGCTCATTGTAGAGGTATGATACTATGGAGTGTACACTATGCTAATTGTAGAGGTATGATACTTCTGTACTACCACAGAGTGTACACTACGTTCAATGTTAAAGGTATAATCTGTACTTCTATACTAGCAGGGAGCTACAGAGAGGGGTTGTACCATTTACTAGACTCTAGTGTTCTTATCTGACAACCTTATGACAAATAGGATATATAATTGATTTCAGATGTTATGGTGTTGCTGTGATTATGTTACACCAGTTGGACCCATGTCTATGTTCTCCACAGACCGTTCTTCAGGAGATCAGAGCCTGGCTGGACGTCCATCCCAGAGAGGTGGTTCTTCTGTCCTTCAGTCACTTCCTGGGTCTGAACCAGGACCTCCACACTGAACTCATATCCACCATCAGAACCGTCTTCACCTCCAAGCTCTGTCCAACTACGGTAAGGACACCTCCAAGCTCTGTCCAACTACGGTAGGGACACCTCCAAGCTCTGTCCAACTACGGTAGGGACACCTCCAGGCTCTGTCCAACTACGGTAGGGACACCTCCAGGCTCTGTCCAACTACGGTAGGGACACCTCCAAGCTCTGTCCAACTACGGTAGGGACACCTCCAGGCTCTGTCCAACTACGGTAGGGACACCTCCAGGCTCTGTCCAACTACGGTAGGGACACCTCCAGGCTCTGTCCAACTACGGTAGGGACACCTCCAAGCTCTGTACAACTACGGTAGGGACACCTCCAGGCTCTGTCCAACTACGGTAGGGACACCTCCAGGCTCTGTCCAACTACGGTAGGGACACCTCCAGGCTCTGTCCAACTACGGTAGGGACACCTCCAGGCTCTGTCCAACTACAGTAGGGACACCTCCAGGCTCTGTCCAACTACGGTAGGGACACCTCCAAGCTCTGTCCAACTACGGTAGGGACACCTCCAAGCTCTGTCCAACTACGGTAGGGACACCTCCAAGCTCTGTCCAACTACGGTAGGGACACCTCCAAGCTCTGTCCAACTACGGTAGGGACACCTCCAAGCTCTGTCCAACTACGGTAGGGACACCTCCAATGTTCCCTCTAATCTTTTTTGGCACTGAGCAAATTTCAGGTCTGCTGAGCGCAATTTCTGTGCAACTTCCAGCGTGCGTTTACTGTGAACACTGAGGCTGTAACCGCTTTAAGTTACCGTTTTAACAGTGGCCAAGTAGGCTACTGTGGCTATTTGATCATAATGTAGGCCTACCAGAGTGGCCTAC
Organism: Coregonus lavaretus; assembly: GCF_964263955.1. NCBI lineage: Eukaryota > Metazoa > Chordata > Actinopteri > Salmoniformes > Salmonidae > Coregonus > Coregonus lavaretus. Next base: position 60,240,550 of record NC_139998.1, read on the forward strand.
CGTCAAAAACAATGGAGAAAATTCATCTCATAACATTTTAACATGGAAATAGCAATTGAAATAGCTGTTCTATGATACAGCCTACAGGATTTTATTTGGATCCCCATTAGCTGTTGCAAAAGCAGCAGCTACTCTTCCTGGAGTCCACACAGAACATGAAACATTAAAAGACAAGAACAGCTCAAGGACAGAACTACAGATATTTAAAACAGTGGCAGCTAGACTAGCTGCTACTCCAAGCAGCTGATCAGACACTTGGTCGGCAGGATCAACCTGTTTATCCACTCAGACCAGGAGGTGAAAATGTTTTTGTATTGTGTTGTTTGATACAAGAAACCACTTTACAAAATAAAATGTTCCCATACCATTATTATAACAAAGAATCAGAAATGTATGCTACCCTCTGGCTATTGGCTCCTTAGCTTTTTCAAGCCTGTCTCAATACAACACTGTCCCAAACACTGACATAGGAAAGCTTTTTACATGACTCGATTTTCAAAGAGGCTAGAAATGGAGGAAGCAATCACTTCCCCATTTCTGACCAGAAAGGATCTACAGGGACAGTAGGGAGGCTATATACAGGGACAGTAGGGAGGCTATATACAGGGAGGCTATATACAGGGAGGCTATATACAGGGAGGCTATATACAGGGAGGGGATCTACAGGGAGGCTATATACAGGGAGGCTATATACAGGGAGGCTATATACAGGGAGGGGATCTACAGGGAGGCTATATACAGGGACAGTAGGGAGGCTATATACAGGGAGGGGATCTACAGGGACAGTAGGGAGGCTATATACAGGGAGGCTATATACAGGGAGGCTATATACAGGGAGGGGATCTACAGAGACAGTAGGGAGGCTATATACAGGGAGGGGATCTACAGGGAGGCTATATACAGGGAGGCTATATACAGGGACAGTAGGGAGGCTATATACAGGGAGGGGATCTACAGGGAGGCTATATACAGGGAGGCTATATACAGGGAGGCTATATACAGGGAGGGGATCTACAGGGAGGCTATATACAGGGACAGTAGGGAGGCTATATACAGGGAGGCTATATACAGGGAGGGGATCTACAGGGACAGTAGGGAGGCTATATACAGGGAGGCTATATACAGGGAGGCTATATACAGGGAGGGGATCTACAGAGACAGTAGGGAGGCTATATACAGGGAGGGGATCTACAGAGACAGTAGGGAGGCTATATACAGGGACAGTAGGGAGGCTATATACAGGGACAGTAGGGAGGCTATATACAGGGACAGTAGGGAGGCTATATACAGGGAGGCTATATACAGGGAGGGGATCTACAGGGACAGTAGGGAGGCTATATACAGGGAGGCTATATACAGGGAGGCTATATACAGGGAGGGGATCTACAGGGAGGCTATATACAGGGAGGGGATCTACAGGGAGGCTATATACAGGGAGGCTATATACAGGGAGGCTATATACAGGGAGGCTATATACAGGGAGGCTATATACAGGGAGGCTATATACAGGGAGGCTATATACAGGGAGGCTATATACAGGGAGGGGATCTACAGGGAGGCTATATACAGGGACAGTAGGGAGGCTATATACAGGGAGGCTATATACAGGGAGGCTATATACAGGGACAGTAGGGAGGCTATATACAGGGAGGCTATATACAGGGAGGCTATATACAGGGAGGCTATATACAGGGAGGCTATATACAGGGAGGCTATATACAGGGAGGGGATCTACAGGGAGGCTATATACAGGGACAGTAGGGAGGCTATATACAGGGAGGCTATATACAGGGAGGCTATATACAGGGACAGTAGGGAGGCTATATACAGGGAGGCTATATACAGGGAGGCTATATACAGGGAGGCTATATACAGGGACAGTAGGGAGGCTATATACAGGGAGGCTATATACAGGGAGGCTATATACAGGGAGGCTATATACAGGGAGGCTATATACAGGGAGGCTATATACAGGGACAGTAGGGAGGCTATATACAGGGAGGCTATATACAGGGAGGCTATATACAGGGAGGCTATATACAGGGAGGCTATATACAGGGAGGCTATATACAGGGACAGTAGGGAGGCTATATACAGGGAGGCTATATACAGGGAGGCTATATACAGGGACAGTAGGGAGGCTATATACAGGGAGGGGATCTACAGGGACAGTAGGGAGGCTATATACAGGGAGGCTATATACAGGGAGGCTATATACAGGGAGGGGATCTACAGAGACAGTAGGGAGGCTATATACAGGGAGGGGATCTACAGAGACAGTAGGGAGGCTATATACAGGGACAGTAGGGAGGCTATATACAGGGAGGCTATATACAGGGAGGGGATCTACAGGGACAGTAGGGAGGCTATATACAGGGAGGCTATATACAGGGAGGCTATATACAGGGAGGCTATATACAGGGAGGCTATATACAGGGAGGCTATATACAGGGAGGCTATATACAGGGACAGTAGGGAGGCTATATACAGGGAGGCTATATACAGGGAGGCTATATACAGGGAGGGGATCTACAGGGAGGCTATATACAGGGAGGCTATATACAGGGAGGCTATATACAGGGAGGCTATATACAGGGAGGCTATATACAGGGAGGCTATATACAGGGACAGTAGGGAGGCTATATACAGGGAGGCTATATACAGGGAGGCTATATACAGGGAGGCTATATACAGGGAGGCTATATACAGGGAGGCTATATACAGGGAGGCTATATACAGGGAGGCTATATACAGGGAGGCTATATACAGGGAGGCTATATACAGGGACAGTAGGGAGGCTATATACAGGGAGGCTATATACAGGGAGGCTATATACAGGGACAGTAGGGAGGCTATATACAGGGAGGCTATATACAGGGAGGCTATATACAGGGAGGGGATCTACAGGGAGGCTATATACAGGGAGGCTATATACAGGGAGGCTATATACAGGGAGGGGATCTACAGGGAGGCTATATACAGGGACAGTAGGGAGGCTATATACAGGGAGGGGATCTACAGGGACAGTAGGGAGGCTATATACAGGGAGGCTATATACAGGGAGGCTATATACAGGGAGGGGATCTACAGAGACAGTAGGGAGGCTATATACAGGGAGGGGATCTACAGAGACAGTAGGGAGGCTATATACAGGGACAGTAGGGAGGCTATATACAGGGACAGTAGGGAGGCTATATACAGGGAGGCTATATACAGGGAGGGGATCTACAGGGAGGGGATCTACAGAGACAGTAGGGAGGCTATATACAGGGAGGGGATCTACAGAGACAGTAGGGAGGCTATATACAGGGACAGTAGGGAGGCTATATACAGGGACAGTAGGGAGGCTATATACAGGGAGGCTATATACAGGGAGGGGATCTACAGAGACAGTAGGGAGGCTATATACAGGGAGGGGATCTACAGAGACAGTAGGGAGGCTATATACAGGGACAGTAGGGAGGCTATATACAGGGACAGTAGGGAGGCTATATACAGGGACAGTAGGGAGGCTATATACAGGGACTCTATATACAGGGAGGGGATCTACAGGGACAGTAGGGAGGCTATATACAGGGAGGCTATATACAGGGAGGCTATATACAGGGAGGCTATATACAGGGAGGCTATATACAGGGAGGGGATCTACAGGGACAGTAGGGAGGCTATATACAGGGAGGCTATATACAGGGAGGCTATATACAGGGAGGCTATATACAGGGAGGCTATATACAGGGAGGGGATCTACAGGGACAGTAGGGAGGCTATATACAGGGAGGCTATATACAGGGAGGCTATATACAGGGAGGCTATATACAGGGAGGCTATATACAGGGAGGGGATCTACAGGGAGGCTATATACAGGGAGGCTATATACAGGGAGGCTATATACAGGGACAGTAGGGAGGCTATATACAGGGAGGCTATATACAGGGAGGCTATATACAGGGAGGCTATATACAGGGACAGTAGGGAGGCTATATACAGGGAGGCTATATACAGGGAGGCTATATACAGGGAGGCTATATACAGGGAGGCTATATACAGGGAGGCTATATACAGGGACAGTAGGGAGGCTATATACAGGGAGGCTATATACAGGGAGGCTATATACAGGGAGGGGATCTACAGGGAGGCTATATACAGGGAGGCTATATACAGGGAGGCTATATACAGGGAGGCTATATACAGGGAGGCTATATACAGGGAGGCTATATACAGGGAGGCTATATACAGGGAGGCTATATACAGGGACAGTAGGGAGGCTATATACAGGGAGGCTATATACAGGGAGGCTATATACAGGGACAGTAGGGAGGCTATATACAGGGAGGCTATATACAGGGAGGCTATATACAGGGAGGGGATCTACAGGGAGGCTATATACAGGGAGGCTATATACAGGGACAGTAGGGAGGCTATATACAGGGAGGCTATATACAGGGAGGCTATATACAGGGACAGTAGGGAGGCTATATACAGGGAGGCTATATACAGGGAGGCTATATACAGGGAGGCTATATACAGGGAGGCTATATACAGGGAGGGGATCTACAGGGAGGCTATATACAGGGACAGTAGGGAGGCTATATACAGGGAGGGGATCTACAGGGACAGTAGGGAGGCTATATACAGGGAGGCTATATACAGGGAGGCTATATACAGGGAGGGGATCTACAGAGACAGTAGGGAGGCTATATACAGGGAGGGGATCTACAGAGACAGTAGGGAGGCTATATACAGGGACAGTAGGGAGGCTATATACAGGGACAGTAGGGAGGCTATATACAGGGAGGCTATATACAGGGAGGGGATCTACAGGGACAGTAGGGAGGCTATATACAGGGAGGCTATATACAGGGAGGCTATATACAGGGAGGCTATATACAGGGAGGCTATATACAGGGAGGCTATATACAGGGAGGCTATATACAGGGACAGTAGGGAGGCTATATACAGGGAGGCTATATACAGGGAGGCTATATACAGGGAGGCTATATACAGGGACAGTAGGGAGGCTATATACAGGGAGGGGATCTACAGGGAGGGGATCTACAGGGAGGCTATATACAGGGAGGCTATATACAGGGAGGCTATATACAGGGACAGTAGGGAGGCTATATACAGGGAGGCTATATACAGGGAGGCTATATACAGGGAGGGGATCTACAGGGAGGCTATATACAGGGAGGCTATATACAGGGAGGCTATATACAGGGAGGCTATATACAGGGACAGTAGGGAGGCTATATACAGGGAGGCTATATACAGGGAGGCTATATACAGGGAGGCTATATACAGGGACAGTAGGGAGGCTATATACAGGGAGGCTATATACAGGGAGGCTATATACAGGGAGGCTATATACAGGGAGGCTATATACAGGGAGGCTATATACAGGGAGGCTATATACAGGGAGGCTATATACAGGGAGGCTATATACAGGGAGGCTATATACAGGGAGGCTATATACAGGGAGGCTATATACAGGGAGGCTATATACAGGGAGGCTATATACAGGGAGGCTATATACAGGGAGGCTATATACAGGGACAGTAGGGAGGCTATATACAGGGAGGCTATATACAGGGAGGCTATATACAGGGACAGTAGGGAGGCTATATACAGGGAGGCTATATACAGGGAGGCTATATACAGGGAGGGGATCTACAGGGAGGCTATATACAGGGAGGCTATATACAGGGAGGCTATATACAGGGACAGTAGGGAGGCTATATACAGGGAGGCTATATACAGGGAGGCTATATACAGGGAGGCTATATACAGGGAGGGGATCTACAGGGAGGCTATATACAGGGAGGCTATATACAGGGACAATAGGGAGGCTATATTCAGGGAGGCTATATACAGGGAGGCTATATACAGGGAGGCTATATACAGGGAGGCTATATACAGGGAGGGGATCTACAGGGAGGCTATATACAGGGAGGCTATATACAGGGACAGTAGGGAGGCTATATACAGGGAGGCTATATACAGGGAGGCTATATACAGGGAGGCTATATACAGGGAGGCTATATACAGGGAGGCTATATACAGGGAGGCTATATACAGGGAGGGGATCTACAGGGAGGCTATATACAGGGAGGCTATATACAGGGACAGTAGGGAGGCTATATACAGGGAGGCTATATACAGGGAGGCTATATACAGGGACAGTAGGGAGGCTATATACAGGGAGGCTATATACAGGGAGGCTATATACAGGGAGGGGATCTACAGGGAGGCTATATACAGGGAGGGGATCTACAGGGAGGCTATATACAGGGAGGCTATATACAGGGACAGTAGGGAGGCTATATACAGGGAGGCTATATACAGGGAGGCTATATACAGGGAGGCTATATACAGGGAGGCTATATACAGGGACAGTAGGGAGGCTATATACAGGGAGGCTATATACAGGGAGGCTATATACAGGGAGGCTATATACAGGGAGGGGATCTACAGAGACAGTAGGGAGGCTATATACAGGGAGGCTATATACAGGGAGGCTATATACAGGGAGGCTATATACAGGGAGGCTATATACAGGGAGGCTATATACAGGGAGGCTATATACAGGGAGGGGATCTACAGGGAGGCTATATACAGGGAGGCTATATACAGGGAGGCTATATACAGGGAGGCTATATACAGGGAGGCTATATACAGGGAGGGGATCTACAGGGAGGCTATATACAGGGAGGCTATATACAGGGAGGGGATCTACAGGGAGGCTATATACAGGGAGGCTATATACAGGGAGGCTATATACAGGGAGGCTATATACAGGGAGGGGATCTACAGGGAGGCTATATACAGGGAGGCTATATACAGGGAGGCTATATACAGGGAGGCTATATACAGGGAGGCTATATACAGGGAGGCTATATACAGGGACAGTAGGGAGGCTATATACAGGGAGGCTATATACAGGGAGGCTATATACAGGGAGGGGATCTACAGGGACAGTAGGGAGGCTATATACAGGGAGGCTATATACAGGGAGGCTATATACAGGGAGGCTATATACAGGGAGGCTATATACAGGGAGGCTATATACAGGGAGGCTATATACAGGGAGGCTATATACAGGGAGGGGATCTACAGGGAGGCTATATACAGGGAGGCTATATACAGGGAGGGGATCTACAGGGAGGCTATATACAGGGAGGCTATATACAGGGAGGCTATATACAGGGAGGGGATCTACAGGGAGGCTATATACAGGGAGGCTATATACAGGGAGGGGATCTACAGGGAGGCTATATACAGGGAGGCTATATACAGGGAGGCTATATACAGGGAGGCTATATACAGGGAGGCTATATACAGGGAGGGGATCTACAGGGAGGCTATATACAGGGAGGCTATATACAGGGAGGCTATATACAGGGAGGCTATATACAGGGAGGCTATATACAGGGACAGTAGGGAGGCTATATACAGGGAGGCTATATACAGGGAGGCTATATACAGGGAGGCTATATACAGGGAGGCTATATACAGGGAGGCTATATACAGGGAGGCTATATACAGGGAGGCTATATACAGGGAGGCTATATACAGGGAGGCTATATACAGGGAGGCTATATACAGGGAGGGGATCTACAGGGAGGCTATATACAGGGACAGTAGGGAGGCTATATACAGGGAGGCTATATACAGGGAGGCTATATACAGGGACAGTAGGGAGGCTATATACAGGGAGGCTATATACAGGGAGGCTATATACAGGGAGGCTATATACAGGGACAGTAGGGAGGCTATATACAGGGAGGCTATATACAGGGAGGCTATATACAGGGAGGCTATATACAGGGAGGCTATATACAGGGAGGCTATATACAGGGAGGCTATATACAGGGAGGGGATCTACAGGGAGGCTATATACAGGGACAGTAGGGAGGCTATATACAGGGAGGCTATATACAGGGAGGCTATATACAGGGACAGTAGGGAGGCTATATACAGGGAGGCTATATACAGGGAGGCTATATACAGGGAGGCTATATACAGGGAGGCTATATACAGGGAGGGGATCTACAGGGAGGCTATATACAGGGACAGTAGGGAGGCTATATACAGGGAGGCTATATACAGGGAGGCTATATACAGGGACAGTAGGGAGGCTATATACAGGGAGGCTATATACAGGGAGGCTATATACAGGGAGGCTATATACAGGGACAGTAGGGAGGCTATATACAGGGAGGCTATATAAAGGGAGGCTATATACAGGGACAGTAGGGAGGCTATATACAGGGAGGCTATATACAGGGAGGCTATATACAGGGAGGCTATATACAGGGAGGCTATATACAGGGAGGCTATATACAGGGAGGCTATATACAGGGACAGTAGGGAGGCTATATACAGGGAGGCTATATACAGGGACAGTAGGGAGGCTATATACAGGGAGGCTATATACAGGGAGGCTATATACAGGGAGGCTATATACAGGGAGGGGATCTACAGGGAGGCTATATACAGGGAGGCTATATACAGGGAGGGGATCTACAGGGAGGCTATATACAGGGAGGCTATATACAGGGAGGCTATATACAGGGAGGCTATATACAGGGAGGCTATATACAGGGAGGCTATATACAGGGAGGGGATCTACAGGGAGGCTATATACAGGGAGGCTATATACAGGGACAGTAGGGAGGCTATATACAGGGAGGCTATATACAGGGAGGCTATATACAGGGACAGTAGGGAGGCTATATACAGGGAGGCTATATACAGGGAGGCTATATACAGGGAGGGGATCTACAGGGAGGCTATATACAGGGAGGCTATATACAGGGAGGCTATATACAGGGACAGTAGGGAGGCTATATACAGGGAGGCTATATACAGGGAGGCTATATACAGGGAGGCTATATACAGGGAGGGGATCTACAGGGAGGCTATATACAGGGAGGCTATATACAGGGACAGTAGGGAGGCTATATACAGGGAGGCTATATACAGGGAGGCTATATACAGGGAGGCTATATACAGGGAGGCTATATACAGGGACAGTAGGGAGGCTATATACAGGGAGGCTATATACAGGGAGGCTATATACAGGGAGGCTATATACAGGGAGGGGATCTACAGGGAGGCTATATACAGGGAGGCTATATACAGGGACAGTAGGGAGGCTATATACAGGGAGGCTATATACAGGGAGGCTATATACAGGGACAGTAGGGAGGCTATATACAGGGAGGCTATATACAGGGAGGCTATATACAGGGAGGGGATCTACAGGGAGGCTATATACAGGGAGGGGATCTACAGGGAGGCTATATACAGGGAGGCTATATACAGGGACAGTAGGGAGGCTATATACAGGGAGGCTATATACAGGGAGGCTATATACAGGGAGGGGATCTACAGGGAGGCTATATACAGGGAGGCTATATACAGGGACAGTAGGGAGGCTATATACAGGGAGGCTATATACAGGGAGGCTATATACAGGGAGGCTATATACAGGGAGGCTATATACAGGGACAGTAGGGAGGCTATATACAGGGAGGCTATATACAGGGAGGCTATATACAGGGAGGCTATATACAGGGAGGGGATCTACAGAGACAGTAGGGAGGCTATATACAGGGAGGCTATATACAGGGAGGCTATATACAGGGAGGCTATATACAGGGAGGCTATATACAGGGAGGCTATATACAGGGAGGGGATCTACAGGGAGGCTATATACAGGGAGGCTATATACAGGGAGGCTATATACAGGGAGGCTATATACAGGGAGGCTATATACAGGGAGGCTATATACAGGGAGGGGATCTACAGGGAGGCTATATACAGGGAGGCTATATACAGGGAGGGGATCTACAGGGAGGCTATATACAGGGAGGCTATATACAGGGAGGCTATATACAGGGAGGCTATATACAGGGAGGCTATATACAGGGAGGGGATCTACAGGGACAGTAGGGAGGCTATATACAGGGAGGCTATATACAGGGAGGCTATATACAGGGAGGCTATATACAGGGAGGCTATATACAGGGAGGCTATATACAGGGAGGCTATATACAGGGAGGGGATCTACAGGGAGGCTATATACAGGGAGGCTATATACAGGGAGGGGATCTACAGGGAGGCTATATACAGGGAGGCTATATACAGGGAGGCTATATACAGGGAGGGGATCTACAGGGAGGCTATATACAGGGAGGCTATATACAGGGAGGGGATCTACAGGGAGGCTATATACAGGGAGGCTATATACAGGGAGGCTATATACAGGGAGGCTATATACAGGGAGGCTATATACAGGGAGGGGATCTACAGGGAGGCTATATACAGGGAGGCTATATACAGGGAGGCTATATACAGGGAGGCTATATACAGGGAGGCTATATACAGGGACAGTAGGGAGGCTATATACAGGGAGGCTATATACAGGGAGGCTATATACAGGGAGGCTATATACAGGGAGGCTATATACAGGGAGGCTATATACAGGGAGGCTATATACAGGGAGGCTATATACAGGGAGGCTATATACAGGGAGGCTATATACAGGGAGGCTATATACAGGGAGGGGATCTACAGGGAGGCTATATACAGGGACAGTAGGGAGGCTATATACAGGGAGGCTATATACAGGGAGGCTATATACAGGGACAGTAGGGAGGCTATATACAGGGAGGCTATATACAGGGAGGCTATATACAGGGAGGCTATATACAGGGACAGTAGGGAGGCTATATACAGGGAGGCTATATACAGGGAGGCTATATACAGGGAGGCTATATACAGGGAGGCTATATACAGGGAGGCTATATACAGGGAGGCTATATACAGGGAGGCTATATACAGGGAGGGGATCTACAGGGAGGCTATATACAGGGACAGTAGGGAGGCTATATACAGGGAGGCTATATACAGGGAGGCTATATACAGGGACAGTAGGGAGGCTATATACAGGGAGGCTATATACAGGGAGGCTATATACAGGGAGGCTATATACAGGGAGGCTATATACAGGGAGGGGATCTACAGGGAGGCTATATACAGGGACAGTAGGGAGGCTATATACAGGGAGGCTATATACAGGGAGGCTATATACAGGGACAGTAGGGAGGCTATATACAGGGAGGCTATATACAGGGAGGCTATATACAGGGAGGCTATATACAGGGACAGTAGGGAGGCTATATACAGGGAGGCTATATAAAGGGAGGCTATATACAGGGACAGTAGGGAGGCTATATACAGGGAGGCTATATACAGGGAGGCTATATACAGGGAGGCTATATACAGGGAGGCTATATACAGGGACAGTAGGGAGGCTATATACAGGGAGGCTATATACAGGGAGGGGATCTACAGGGAGGCTATATACAGGGACAGTAGGGAGGCTATATACAGGGAGGCTATATACAGGGACAGTAGGGAGGCTATATACAGGGAGGCTATATACAGGGAGGCTATATACAGGGAGGCTATATACAGGGACAGTAGGGAGGCTATATACAGGGAGGCTATATACAGGGAGGCTATATACAGGGAGGCTATATACAGGGAGGCTATATACAGGGAGGCTATATACAGGGAGGCTATATACAGGGAGGCTATATACAGGGAGGGGATCTACAGGGAGGCTATATACAGGGACAGTAGGGAGGCTATATACAGGGAGGCTATATACAGGGAGGCTATATACAGGGACAGTAGGGAGGCTATATACAGGGAGGCTATATACAGGGAGGCTATATACAGGGAGGCTATATACAGGGAGGCTATATACAGGGAGGGGATCTACAGGGAGGCTATATACAGGGACAGTAGGGAGGCTATATACAGGGAGGCTATATACAGGGAGGCTATATACAGGGACAGTAGGGAGGCTATATACAGGGAGGCTATATACAGGGAGGCTATATACAGGGAGGCTATATACAGGGACAGTAGGGAGGCTATATACAGGGAGGCTATATACAGGGAGGCTATATACAGGGACAGTAGGGAGGCTATATACAGGGAGGCTATATACAGGGAGGCTATATACAGGGAGGCTATATACAGGGAGGCTATATACAGGGAGGCTATATACAGGGAGGCTATATACAGGGACAGTAGGGAGGCTATATACAGGGAGGCTATATACAGGGACAGTAGGGAGGCTATATACAGGGAGGCTATATACAGGGAGGCTATATACAGGGAGGCTATATACAGGGAGGGGATCTACAGGGAGGCTATATACAGGGAGGCTATATACAGGGAGGGGATCTACAGGGAGGCTATATACAGGGAGGCTATATACAGGGAGGCTATATACAGGGAGGCTATATACAGGGAGGCTATATACAGGGAGGCTATATACAGGGAGGGGATCTACAGGGAGGCTATATACAGGGAGGCTATATACAGGGACAGTAGGGAGGCTATATACAGGGAGGCTATATACAGGGAGGCTATATACAGGGACAGTAGGGAGGCTATATACAGGGAGGCTATATACAGGGAGGCTATATACAGGGAGGGATCTACAGGGAGGCTATATACAGGGAGGCTATATACAGGGAGGCTATATACAGGGACAGTAGGGAGGCTATATACAGGGAGGCTATATACAGGGAGGCTATATACAGGGAGGCTATATACAGGGAGGGGATCTACAGGGAGGCTATATACAGGGAGGCTATATACAGGGACAGTAGGGAGGCTATATACAGGGAGGCTATATACAGGGAGGCTATATACAGGGACAGTAGGGAGGCTATATACAGGGAGGCTATATACAGGGAGGCTATATACAGGGAGGCTATATACAGGGAGGGGATCTACAGGGAGGCTATATACAGGGAGGCTATACAGGGACAGTAGGGAGGCTATATACAGGGAGGCTATATACAGGGAGGCTATATACAGGGAGGCTATATACAGGGAGGCTATATACAGGGACAGTAGGGAGGCTATATACAGGGAGGCTATATACAGGGAGGCTATATACAGGGAGGCTATATACAGGGAGGGGATCTACAGGGAGGCTATATACAGGGAGGCTATATACAGGGACAGTAGGGAGGCTATATACAGGGAGGCTATATACAGGGAGGCTATATACAGGGACAGTAGGGAGGCTATATACAGGGAGGCTATATACAGGGAGGCTATATACAGGGAGGGGATCTACAGGGAGGCTATATACAGGGAGGGGATCTACAGGGAGGCTATATACAGGGAGGCTATATACAGGGACAGTAGGGAGGCTATATACAGGGAGGCTATATACAGGGAGGCTATATACAGGGAGGGGATCTACAGGGAGGCTATATACAGGGAGGCTATATACAGGGACAGTAGGGAGGCTATATACAGGGAGGCTATATACAGGGAGGCTATATACAGGGAGGCTATATACAGGGAGGCTATATACAGGGACAGTAGGGAGGCTATATACAGGGAGGCTATATACAGGGAGGCTATATACAGGGAGGCTATATACAGGGAGGGGATCTACAGAGACAGTAGGGAGGCTATATACAGGGAGGCTATATACAGGGAGGCTATATACAGGGAGGCTATATACAGGGAGGCTATATACAGGGAGGCTATATACAGGGAGGGGATCTACAGGGAGGCTATATACAGGGAGGCTATATACAGGGAGGCTATATACAGGGAGGCTATATACAGGGAGGCTATATACAGGGAGGCTATATACAGGGAGGCTATATACAGGGAGGGGATCTACAGGGAGGCTATATACAGGGAGGCTATATACAGGGGCAGTAGGGAGGCTATATACAGGGAGGCTATATACAGGGAGGCTATATACAGGGAGGGGATCTACAGGGACAGTAGGGAGGCTATATACAGGGAGGGGATCTACAGGGAGGCTATATACAGGGAGGCTATATACAGGGAGGGGATCTACAGGGAGGCTATATACAGGGAGGCTATATACAGGGAGGCTATATACAGGGAGGCTATATACAGGGAGGCTATATACAGGGAGGGGATCTACAGGGAGGCTATATACAGGGAGGCTATATACAGGGAGGCTATATACAGGGAGGCTATATACAGGGAGGCTATATACAGGGACAGTAGGGAGGCTATATACAGGGAGGCTATATACAGGGAGGCTATATACAGGGAGGGGATCTACAGGGACAGTAGGGAGGCTATATACAGGGAGGCTATATACAGGGAGGCTATATACAGGGAGGCTATATACAGGGAGGCTATATACAGGGAGGCTATATACAGGGAGGCTATATACAGGGAGGGGATCTACAGGGAGGCTATATACAGGGAGGCTATATACAGGGAGGGATCTACAGGGAGGCTATATACAGGGAGGCTATATACAGGGAGGCTATATACAGGGAGGGGATCTACAGGGAGGCTATATACAGGGAGGCTATATACAGGGAGGGGATCTACAGGGAGGCTATATACAGGGAGGCTATATACAGGGAGGCTATATACAGGGAGGCTATATACAGGGAGGCTATATACAGGGAGGGGATCTACAGGGAGGCTATATACAGGGAGGCTATATACAGGGAGGCTATATACAGGGAGGCTATATACAGGGAGGGGATCTACAGGGAGGCTATATACAGGGACAGTAGGGAGGCTATATACAGGGAGGCTATATACAGGGAGGCTATATACAGGGACAGTAGGGAGGCTATATACAGGGAGGCTATATACAGGGAGGCTATATACAGGGAGGCTATATACAGGGAGGCTATATACAGGGAGGGGATCTACAGGGAGGCTATATACAGGGACAGTAGGGAGGCTATATACAGGGAGGCTATATACAGGGAGGCTATATACAGGGACAGTAGGGAGGCTATATACAGGGAGGCTATATACAGGGAGGCTATATACAGGGAGGCTATATACAGGGACAGTAGGGAGGCTATATACAGGGAGGCTATATACAGGGAGGCTATATACAGGGAGGCTATATACAGGGAGGCTATATACAGGGAGGCTATATACAGGGAGGCTATATACAGGGAGGCTATATACAGGGAGGCTATATACAGGGAGGCTATATACAGGGAGGCTATATACAGGGAGGGGATCTACAGGGAGGCTATATACAGGGACAGTAGGGAGGCTATATACAGGGAGGCTATATACAGGGAGGCTATATACAGGGACAGTAGGGAGGCTATATACAGGGAGGCTATATACAGGGAGGCTATATACAGGGAGGCTATATACAGGGAGGCTATATACAGGGAGGGGATCTACAGGGAGGCTATATACAGGGACAGTAGGGAGGCTATATACAGGGAGGCTATATACAGGGAGGCTATATACAGGGACAGTAGGGAGGCTATATACAGGGAGGCTATATACAGGGAGGCTATATACAGGGAGGCTATATACAGGGACAGTAGGGAGGCTATATACAGGGAGGCTATATACAGGGAGGCTATATACAGGGACAGTAGGGAGGCTATATACAGGGAGGCTATATACAGGGAGGCTATATACAGGGAGGCTATATACAGGGAGGCTATATACAGGGAGGCTATATACAGGGAGGCTATATACAGGGACAGTAGGGAGGCTATATACAGGGAGGCTATATACAGGGACAGTAGGGAGGCTATATACAGGGAGGCTATATACAGGGAGGGGATCTACAGAGACAGTAGGGAGGCTATATACAGGGAGGCTATATACAGGGAGGGGATCTACAGGGAGGCTATATACAGGGAGGCTATATACAGGGAGGCTATATACAGGGAGGCTATATACAGGGAGGCTATATACAGGGAGGCTATATACAGGGAGGGGATCTACAGGGACAGTAGGGAGGCTATATACAGGGAGGCTATATACAGGGAGGCTATATACAGGGAGGCTATATACAGGGAGGCTATATACAGGGAGGGGATCTACAGGGACAGTAGGGAGGCTATATACAGGGAGGCTATATACAGGGAGGCTATATACAGGGAGGCTATATACAGGGAGGCTATATACAGGGAGGCTATATACAGGGAGGCTATATACAGGGACAGTAGGGAGGCTATATACAGGGAGGCTATATACAGGTACAGTAGGGAGGCTATATACAGGGAGGCTATATACAGGGAGGCTATATACAGGGAGGCTATATACAGGGAGGCTATATACAGGGAGGCTATATACAGGGACAGTAGGGAGGCTATATACAGGGAGGCTATATACAGGGAGGCTATATACAGGGAGGCTATATACAGGGACAGTAGGGAGGCTATATACAGGGAGGCTATATACAGGGAGGCTATATACAGGGAGGGGATCTACAGGGACAGTAGGGAGGCTATATACAGGGAGGCTATATACAGGGAGGCTATATACAGGGAGGGGATCTACAGGGACAGTAGGGAGGCTATATACAGGGAGGCTATATACAGGGAGGCTATATACAGGGAGGCTATATACAGGGAGGCTATATACAGGGAGGCTATATACAGGGAGGGGATCTACAGGGACAGTAGGGAGGCTATATACAGGGAGGCTATATACAGGGAGGCTATATACAGGGAGGCTATATACAGGGAGGGGATCTACAGGGACAGTAGGGAGGCTATATACAGGGAGGCTATATACAGGGAGGCTATATACAGGGAGGCTATATACAGGGAGGGGATCTACAGGGACAGTAGGGAGGCTATATACAGGGAGGCTATATACAGGGAGGCTATATACAGGGAGGCTATATACAGGGAGGGGATCTACAGGGACAGTAGGGAGGCTATATACAGGGAGGCTATATACAGGGAGGCTATATACAGGGAGGCTATATACAGGGAGGGGATCTACAGGGACAGTAGGGAGGCTATATACAGGGAGGCTATATACAGGGAGGGGATCTACAGGGACAGTAGGGAGGCTATATACAGGGAGGCTATATACAGGGAGGCTATATACAGGGAGGGGATCTACAGGGACAGTAGGGAGGCTATATACAGGGACAGTAGGGAGGCTATATACAGGGACAGGATCTACAGGGACAGTAGGGAGGCTATATACAGGAAGGCTATATACAGGGAGGGGATCTACAGGGACAGTAGGGAGGCTATATACAGGGAGGCTATATACAGGGAGGCTATATACAGGGAGGGGATCTACAGGGACAGTAGGGAGGCTATATACAGGGACAGTAGGGAGGCTATATACAGGGAGGCTATATACAGGGAAGGGGATCTACAGGGACAGTAGGGAGGCTATATACAGGGAGGCTATATACAGGGACAGTAGGGAGGCTATATACAGGGAGGCTATATACAGGGACAGTAGGGAGGCTATATACAGGGAGGCTAGATACAGGGAGGGGATCTACAGGGACAGTAGGGAGGCTATATACAGGGAGGCTATATACAGGGAGGCTATATACAGGGAGGCTATATACAGGGACAGTAGGGAGGCTATATACAGGGAGGCTATATACAGGGAGGCTATATACAGGGAGGCTATATACAGGGAGGCTATATACAGGGACAGTAGGGAGGCTATATACAGGGAGGCTATATACAGGGAGGCTATATACAGGGAGGCTATATACAGGGACAGTAGGGAGGCTATATACAGGGAGGCTATATACAGGGACAGTAGGGAGGCTATATACAGGGAGGCTATATACAGGGAGGCTATATACAGGGAGGCTATATACAGGGAGGCTATATACAGGGAGGCTATATACAGGGACAGTAGGGAGGCTATATACAGGGAGGCTATATACAGGGAGGCTATATACAGGGAGGCTATATACAGGGAGGCTATATACAGGGACAGTAGGGAGGCTATATACAGGGAGGCTATATACAGGGAGGCTATATACAGGGAGGGGATCTACAGGGACAGTAGGGAGGCTATATACAGGGAGGCTATATACAGGGAGGCTATATACAGGGAGGCTATATACAGGGAGGCTATATACAGGGAGGGGATCTACAGGGACAGTAGGGAGGCTATATACAGGGAGGCTATATACAGGGAGGCTATATACAGGGAGGCTATATACAGGGAGGCTATATACAGGGAGGGGATCTACAGGGACAGTAGGGAGGCTATATACAGGGAGGCTATATACAGGGAGGCTATATACAGGGAGGCTATATAAAGGGAGGGGATCTACAGGGACAGTAGGGAGGCTATATACAGGGAGGCTATATACAGGGAGGCTATATACAGGGAGGGGATCTACAGGGACAGTAGGGAGGCTATATACAGGGAGGCTATATACAGGGAGGCTATATACAGGGAGGGGATCTACAGGGACAGTAGGGAGGCTATATACAGGGAGGCTATATACAGGGAGGCTATATACAGGGAGGCTATATACAGGGAGGGGATCTACAGGGACAGTAGGGAGGCTATATACAGGGAGGCTATATACAGGGAGGCTATATACAGGGAGGGGATCTACAGGGACAGTAGGAAGGCTATATACAGGGAGGCTATATACAGGGAGGCTATATACAGGGAGGGGATCTACAGGGACAGTAGGTAGGCTATATACAGGGACAGTAGGGAGGCTATATACAGGGACAGTAGGGAGGCTATATACAGGGAGGCTATATACAGGGAGGGGATCTACAGGGACAGTAGGGAGGCTATATACAGGGAGGCTATATACAGGGAGGGGATCTACAGGGACAGTAGGGAGGCTATATACAGGGAGGCTATATACAGGGAGGCTATATACAGGGAGGGGATCTACAGGGACAGTAGGGAGGCTATATACAGGGACAGTAGGGAGGCTATATACAGGGAGGCTATATACAGGGAGGGGATCTACAGGGACAGTAGGGAGGCTATATACAGGGAGGCTATATACAGGGACAGTAGGGAGGCTATATACAGGGAGTCTATATACAGGGAGGCTATATACAGGGAGGCTATATACAGGGACAGTAGGGAGGCTATATACAGGGAGGCTATATACAGGGAGGCTATATACAGGGAGGCTATATACAGGGAGGGGATCTACAGGGACAGTAGGGAGGCTATATACAGGGAGGCTATATACAGGGAGGCTATATACAGGGAGGCTATATACAGGGAGGCTATATACAGGGACAGTAGGGAGGCTATATACAGGGAGGCTATATACAGGGAGGCTATATACAGGGAGGCTATATACAGGGAGGCTATATACAGGGAGGCTATATACAGGGACAGTAGGGAGGCTATATACAGGGAGGCTATATACAGGGATGCTATATACAGGGAGGCTATATACAGGGAGGCTATATACAGGGAGGCTATATACAGGGACAGTAGGGAGGCTATATACAGGGAGGCTATATACAGGGAGGCTATATACAGGGACAGTAGGGAGGCTATATACAGGGAGGCTATATACAGGGAGGCTATATACAGGGAGGCTATATACAGGGAGGCTATATACAGGGACAGTAGGGAGGCTATATACAGGGAGGCTATATACAGGGAGGCTATATACAGGGAGGCTATATACAGGGACAGTAGGGAGGCTATATACAGGGAGGCTATATACAGGGAGGCTATATACAGGGAGGGGATCTACAGGGACAGTAGGGAGGCTATATACAGGGAGGCTATATACAGGGAGGCTATATACAGGGAGGCTATATACAGGGAGGGGATCTACAGGGACAGTAGGGAGGCTATATACAGGGAGGCTATATACAGGGAGGCTATATACAGGGAGGCTATATACAGGGAGGCTATATACAGGGAGGGGATCTACAGGGACAGTAGGGAGGCTATATACAGGGAGGCTATATACAGGGAGGCTATATACAGGGAGGGGATCTACAGGGACAGTAGGGAGGCTATATACAGGGAGGCTATATACAGGGAGGCTATATACAGGGAGGCTATATACAGGGACAGTAGGGAGGCTATATACAGGGAGGCTATATACAGGGAGGCTATATACAGTGAGGCTATATACAGGGAGGCTATATACAGGGAGGCTATATACAGGGAGGCTATATACAGGGAGGGGATCTACAGGGACAGTAGGGAGGCTATATACAGGGAGGCTATATACAGGGAGGCTATTTACAGGGAGGCTATATACAGGGAGGCTATATACAGGGAGGGGATCTACAGGGACAGTAGGGAGGCTATATACAGGGACAGTAGGGAGGCTATATACAGGGAGGCTATATACAGGGAGGCTATATACAGGGAGGCTATATACAGGGACAGTAGGGAGGCTATATACAGGGAGGCTATATACAGGGAGGCTATATACAGGGAGGCTATATACAGGGAGGCTATATACAGGGAGGCTATATACAGGGAGGCTATATACAGGGAGGCTATATACAGGGAGGCTATATACAGGGAGGGGATCTACAGGGAGGCTATATACAGGGACAGTAGGGAGGCTATATACAGGGAGGCTATATACAGGGAGGCTATATACAGGGACAGTAGGGAGGCTATATACAGGGAGGCTATATACAGGGAGGCTATATACAGGGAGGCTATATACAGGGAGGGGATCTACAGGGAGGCTATATACAGGGACAGTAGGGAGGCTATATACAGGGAGGCTATATACAGGGAGGCTATATACAGGGACAGTAGGGAGGCTATATACAGGGAGGCTATATACAGGGAGGCTATATACAGGGAGGCTATATACAGGGACAGTAGGGAGGCTATATACAGGGAGGCTATATACAGGGAGGCTATATACAGGGACAGTAGGGAGGCTATATACAGGGAGGCTATATACAGGGAGGCTATATACAGGGAGGCTATATACAGGGAGGCTATATACAGGGAGGCTATATACAGGGACAGTAGGGAGGCTATATACAGGGAGGCTATATACAGGGACAGTAGGGAGGCTATATACAGGGAGGCTATATACAGGGAGGCTATATACAGGGAGGCTATATACAGGGAGGGGATCTACAGGGAGGCTATATACAGGGAGGCTATATACAGGGAGGGGATCTACAGGGACAGGGAGGCTATATACAGGGAGGCTATATACAGGGAGGCTATATACAGGGAGGCTATATACAGGGAGGCTATATACAGGGAGGGGATCTACAGGGAGGCTATATACAGGGAGGCTATATACAGGGACAGTAGGGAGGCTATATACAGGGAGGCTATATACAGGGAGGCTATATACAGGGACAGTAGGGAGGCTATATACAGGGAGGCTATATACAGGGAGGCTATATACAGGGAGGGGATCTACAGGGAGGCTATATACAGGGAGGCTATATACAGGGAGGCTATATACAGGGACAGTAGGGAGGCTATATACAGGGAGGCTATATACAGGGAGGCTATATACAGGGAGGCTATATACAGGGAGGGGATCTACAGGGAGGCTATATACAGGGAGGCTATATACAGGGACAGTAGGGAGGCTATATACAGGGAGGCTATATACAGGGAGGCTATATACAGGGACAGTAGGGAGGCTATATACAGGGAGGCTATATACAGGGAGGCTATATACAGGGAGGCTATATACAGGGAGGGAATCTACAGGGAGGCTATATACAGGGAGGCTATATACAGGGACAGTAGGGAGGCTATATACAGGGAGGCTATATACAGGGAGGCTATATACAGGGAGGCTATATACAGGGAGGCTATATACAGGGACAGTAGGGAGGCTATATACAGGGAGGCTATATACAGGGAGGCTATATACAGGGAGGCTATATACAGGGAGGGGATCTACAGGGAGGCTATATACAGGGAGGCTATATACAGGGACAGTAGGGAGGCTATATACAGGGAGGCTATATACAGGGAGGCTATATACAGGGACAGTAGGGAGGCTATATACAGGGAGGCTATATACAGGGAGGCTATATACAGGGAGGGGATCTACAGGGAGGCTATATACAGGGAGGGGATCTACAGGGAGGCTATATACAGGGAGGCTATATACAGGGACAGTAGGGAGGCTATATACAGGGAGGCTATATACAGGGAGGCTATATACAGGGAGGGGATCTACAGGGAGGCTATATACAGGGAGGCTATATACAGGGACAGTAGGGAGGCTATATACAGGGAGGCTATATACAGGGAGGCTATATACAGGGAGGCTATATACAGGGAGGCTATATACAGGGACAGTAGGGAGGCTATATACAGGGAGGCTATATACAGGGAGGCTATATACAGGGAGGCTATATACAGGGAGGGGATCTACAGAGACAGTAGGGAGGCTATATACAGGGAGGCTATATACAGGGAGGCTATATACAGGGAGGCTATATACAGGGAGGCTATATACAGGGAGGCTATATACAGGGAGGGGATCTACAGGGAGGCTATATACAGGGAGGCTATATACAGGGAGGCTATATACAGGGAGGCTATATACAGGGAGGCTATATACAGGGAGGGGATCTACAGGGAGGCTATATACAGGGAGGCTATATACAGGGAGGCTATATACAGGGAGGCTATATACAGGGAGGCTATATACAGGGACAGTAGGGAGGCTATATACAGGGAGGCTATATACAGGGAGGCTATATACAGGGAGGGGATCTACAGGGACAGTAGGGAGGCTATATACAGGGAGGCTATATACAGGGAGGCTATATACAGGGAGGCTATATACAGGGAGGCTATATACAGGGAGGCTATATACAGGGAGGGGATCTACAGGGAGGCTATATACAGGGAGGCTATATACAGGGAGGGGATCTACAGGGAGGCTATATACAGGGAGGCTATATACAGGGAGGCTATATACAGGGAGGGGATCTACAGGGAGGCTATATACAGGGAGGCTATATACAGGGAGGGGATCTACAGGGAGGCTATATACAGGGAGGCTATATACAGGGAGGCTATATACAGGGAGGCTATATACAGGGAGGCTATATACAGGGAGGGGATCTACAGGGAGGCTATATACAGGGAGGCTATATACAGGGAGGCTATATACAGGGAGGCTATATACAGGGAGGCTATATACAGGGACAGTAGGGAGGCTATATACAGGGAGGCTATATACAGGGAGGCTATATACAGGGAGGCTATATACAGGGAGGCTATATACAGGGAGGCTATATACAGGGAGGCTATATACAGGGAGGGGATCTACAGGGAGGCTATATACAGGGACAGTAGGGAGGCTATATACAGGGAGGCTATATACAGGGAGGCTATATACAGGGAGGCTATATACAGGGAGGCTATATACAGGGAGGGGATCTACAGGGAGGCTATATACAGGGACAGTAGGGAGGCTATATACAGGGAGGCTATATACAGGGAGGCTATATACAGGGACAGTAGGGAGGCTATATACAGGGAGGCTATATACAGGGAGGCTATATACAGGGAGGCTATATACAGGGAGGCTATATACAGGGAGGGGATCTACAGGGAGGCTATATACAGGGACAGTAGGGAGGCTATATACAGGGAGGCTATATACAGGGAGGCTATATACAGGGACAGTAGGGAGGCTATATACAGGGAGGCTATATACAGGGAGGCTATATACAGGGAGGCTATATACAGGGACAGTAGGGAGGCTATATACAGGGAGGCTATATACAGGGAGGCTATATACAGGGAGGCTATATACAGGGAGGCTATATACAGGGAGGCTATATACAGGGAGGCTATATACAGGGAGGCTATATACAGGGAGGCTATATACAGGGAGGGGATCTACAGGGAGGCTATATACAGGGACAGTAGGGAGGCTATATACAGGGAGGCTATATACAGGGAGGCTATATACAGGGACAGTAGGGAGGCTATATACAGGGAGGCTATATACAGGGAGGCTATATACAGGGAGGCTATATACAGGGACAGTAGGGAGGCTATATACAGGGAGGCTATATACAGGGAGGCTATATACAGGGACAGTAGGGAGGCTATATACAGGGAGGCTATATACAGGGAGGCTATATACAGGGAGGCTATATACAGGGAGGCTATATACAGGGAGGCTATATACAGGGAGGCTATATACAGGGACAGTAGGGAGGCTATATACAGGGAGGCTATATACAGGGACAGTAGGGAGGCTATATACAGGGAGGCTATATACAGGGAGGGGATCTACAGAGACAGTAGGGAGGCTATATACAGGGAGGCTATATACAGGGAGGGGATCTACAGGGAGGCTATATACAGGGAGGCTATATACAGGGAGGCTATATACAGGGAGGCTATATACAGGGAGGCTATATACAGGGAGGCTATATACAGGGAGGGGATCTACAGGGACAGTAGGGAGGCTATATACAGGGAGGCTATATACAGGGAGGCTATATACAGGGAGGCTATATACAGGGAGGCTATATACAGGGAGGGGATCTACAGGGACAGTAGGGAGGCTATATACAGGGAGGCTATATACAGGGAGGCTATATACAGGGAGGCTATATACAGGGAGGCTATATACAGGGAGGCTATATACAGGGAGGCTATATACAGGGACAGTAGGGAGGCTATATACAGGGAGGCTATATACAGGTACAGTAGGGAGGCTATATACAGGGAGGCTATATACAGGGAGGCTATATACAGGGAGGCTATATACAGGGAGGCTATATACAGGGAGGCTATATACAGGGACAGTAGGGAGGCTATATACAGGGAGGCTATATACAGGGAGGCTATATACAGGGAGGCTATATACAGGGACAGTAGGGAGGCTATATACAGGGAGGCTATATACAGGGAGGCTATATACAGGGAGGGGATCTACAGGGACAGTAGGGAGGCTATATACAGGGAGGCTATATACAGGGAGGCTATATACAGGGAGGGGATCTACAGGGACAGTAGGGAGGCTATATACAGGGAGGCTATATACAGGGAGGCTATATACAGGGAGGCTATATACAGGGAGGCTATATACAGGGAGGCTATATACAGGGAGGGGATCTACAGGGACAGTAGGGAGGCTATATACAGGGAGGCTATATACAGGGAGGCTATATACAGGGAGGCTATATACAGGGAGGGGATCTACAGGGACAGTAGGGAGGCTATATACAGGGAGGCTATATACAGGGAGGCTATATACAGGGAGGCTATATACAGGGAGGGGATCTACAGGGACAGTAGGGAGGCTATATACAGGGAGGCTATATACAGGGAGGCTATATACAGGGAGGCTATATACAGGGAGGGGATCTACAGGGACAGTAGGGAGGCTATATACAGGGAGGCTATATACAGGGAGGCTATATACAGGGAGGCTATATACAGGGAGGGGATCTACAGGGACAGTAGGGAGGCTATATACAGGGAGGCTATATACAGGGAGGGGATCTACAGGGACAGTAGGGAGGCTATATACAGGGAGGCTATATACAGGGAGGCTATATACAGGGAGGGGATCTACAGGGACAGTAGGGAGGCTATATACAGGGACAGTAGGGAGGCTATATACAGGGACAGTAGGGAGGCTATATACAGGGAGGCTATATACAGGGAGGGGATCTACAGGGACAGTAGGGAGGCTATATACAGGAAGGCTATATACAGGGAGGGGATCTACAGGGACAGTAGGGAGGCTATATACAGGGAGGCTATATACAGGGAGGCTATATACAGGGAGGGGATCTACAGGGACAGTAGGGAGGCTATATACAGGGACAGTAGGGAGGCTATATACAGGGAGGCTATATACAGGAAGGGGATCTACAGGGACAGTAGGGAGGCTATATACAGGGAGGCTATATACAGGGACAGTAGGGAGGCTATATACAGGGAGGCTATATACAGGGACAGTAGGGAGGCTATATACAGGGAGGCTATATACAGGGAGGCTAGATACAGGGAGGGGATCTACAGGGACAGTAGGGAGGCTATATACAGGGAGGCTATATACAGGGAGGCTATATACAGGGAGGCTATATACAGGGACAGTAGGGAGGCTATATACAGGGAGGCTATATACAGGGAGGCTATATACAGGGAGGCTATATACAGGGAGGCTATATACAGGGACAGTAGGGAGGCTATATACAGGGAGGCTATATACAGGGAGGCTATATACAGGGAGGCTATATACAGGGAGGCTATATACAGGGAGGCTATATACAGGGACAGTAGGGAGGCTATATACAGGGAGGCTATATACAGGGACAGTAGGGAGGCTATATACAGGGAGGCTATATACAGGGAGGCTATATACAGGGAGGCTATATACAGGGAGGCTATATACAGGGAGGCTATATACAGGGACAGTAGGGAGGCTATATACAGGGAGGCTATATACAGGGAGGCTATATACAGGGAGGCTATATACAGGGAGGCTATATACAGGGACAGTAGGGAGGCTATATACAGGGAGGCTATATACAGGGAGGCTATATACAGGGAGGGGATCTACAGGGACAGTAGGGAGGCTATATACAGGGAGGCTATATACAGGGAGGCTATATACAGGGAGGCTATATAAAGGGAGGGGATCTACAGGGACAGTAGGGAGGCTATATACAGGGAGGCTATATACAGGGAGGCTATATACAGGGAGGGGATCTACAGGGACAGTAGGGAGGCTATATACAGGGAGGCTATATACAGGGAGGCTATATACAGGGAGGGGATCTACAGGGACAGTAGGGAGGCTATATACAGGGAGGCTATATACAGGGAGGCTATATACAGGGAGGCTATATACAGGGAGGGGATCTACAGGGACAGTAGGGAGGCTATATACAGGGAGGCTATATACAGGGAGGCTATATACAGGGAGGGGATCTACAGGGACAGTAGGAAGGCTATATACAGGGAGGCTATATACAGGGAGGCTATATACAGGGAGGGGATCTACAGGGACAGTAGGTAGGCTATATACAGGGACAGTAGGGAGGCTATATACAGGGACAGTAGGGAGGCTATATACAGGGAGGCTATATACAGGGAGGGGATCTACAGGGACAGTAGGGAGGCTATATACAGGGAGGCTATATACAGGGAGGGGATCTACAGGGACAGTAGGGAGGCTATATACAGGGAGGCTATATACAGGGAGGCTATATACAGGGAGGGGATCTACAGGGACAGTAGGGAGGCTATATACAGGGACAGTAGGGAGGCTATATACAGGGAGGCTATATACAGGGAGGGGATCTACAGGGACAGTAGGGAGGCTATATACAGGGAGGCTATATACAGGGACAGTAGGGAGGCTATATACAGGGAGTCTATATACAGGGAGGCTATATACAGGGAGGCTATATACAGGGACAGTAGGGAGGCTATATACAGGGAGGCTATATACAGGGAGGCTATATACAGGGAGGCTATATACAGGGAGGGGATCTACAGGGACAGTAGGGAGGCTATATACAGGGAGGCTATATACAGGGAGGCTATATACAGGGAGGCTATATACAGGGAGGCTATATACAGGGACAGTAGGGAGGCTATATACAGGGAGGCTATATACAGGGAGGCTATATACAGGGAGGCTATATACAGGGAGGCTATATACAGGGAGGCTATATACAGGGACAGTAGGGAGGCTATATACAGGGAGGCTATATACAGGGATGCTATATACAGGGAGGCTATATACAGGGAGGCTATATACAGGGAGGCTATATACAGGGACAGTAGGGAGGCTATATACAGGGAGGCTATATACAGGGAGGCTATATACAGGGACAGTAGGGAGGCTATATACAGGGAGGCTATATACAGGGAGGCTATATACAGGGAGGCTATATACAGGGAGGCTATATACAGGGACAGTAGGGAGGCTATATACAGGGAGGCTATATACAGGGAGGCTATATACAGGGAGGCTATATACAGGGACAGTAGGGAGGCTATATACAGGGAGGCTATATACAGGGAGGCTATATACAGGGAGGGGATCTACAGGGACAGTAGGGAGGCTATATACAGGGAGGCTATATACAGGGAGGCTATATACAGGGAGGCTATATACAGGGAGGGGATCTACAGGGACAGTAGGGAGGCTATATACAGGGAGGCTATATACAGGGAGGCTATATACAGGGAGGCTATATACAGGGAGGCTATATACAGGGAGGGGATCTACAGGGACAGTAGGGAGGCTATATACAGGGAGGCTATATACAGGGAGGCTATATACAGGGAGGGGATCTACAGGGACAGTAGGGAGGCTATATACAGGGAGGCTATATACAGGGAGGCTATATACAGGGAGGCTATATACAGGGACAGTAGGGAGGCTATATACAGGGAGGCTATATACAGGGAGGCTATATACAGTGAGGCTATATACAGGGAGGCTATATACAGGGAGGCTATATACAGGGAGGCTATATACAGGGAGGGGATCTACAGGGACAGTAGGGAGGCTATATACAGGGAGGCTATATACAGGGAGGCTATTTACAGGGAGGCTATATACAGGGAGGCTATATACAGGGAGGGGATCTACAGGGACAGTAGGGAGGCTATATACAGGGACAGTAGGGAGGCTATATACAGGGAGGCTATATACAGGGAGGCTATATACAGGGAGGCTATATACAGGGACAGTAGGGAGGCTATATACAGGGAGGCTATATACAGGGAGGCTATATACAGGGAGGCTATATACAGGGAGGCTATATACAGGGAGGCTATATACAGGGAGGCTATATACAGGGAGGCTATATACAGGGAGGCTATATACAGGGAGGGGATCTACAGGGAGGCTATATACAGGGACAGTAGGGAGGCTATATACAGGGAGGCTATATACAGGGAGGCTATATACAGGGACAGTAGGGAGGCTATATACAGGGAGGCTATATACAGGGAGGCTATATACAGGGAGGCTATATACAGGGAGGGGATCTACAGGGAGGCTATATACAGGGACAGTAGGGAGGCTATATACAGGGAGGCTATATACAGGGAGGCTATATACAGGGACAGTAGGGAGGCTATATACAGGGAGGCTATATACAGGGAGGCTATATACAGGGAGGCTATATACAGGGACAGTAGGGAGGCTATATACAGGGAGGCTATATACAGGGAGGCTATATACAGGGACAGTAGGGAGGCTATATACAGGGAGGCTATATACAGGGAGGCTATATACAGGGAGGCTATATACAGGGAGGCTATATACAGGGAGGCTATATACAGGGACAGTAGGGAGGCTATATACAGGGAGGCTATATACAGGGACAGTAGGGAGGCTATATACAGGGAGGCTATATACAGGGAGGCTATATACAGGGAGGCTATATACAGGGAGGGGATCTACAGGGAGGCTATATACAGGGAGGCTATATACAGGGAGGGGATCTACAGGGACAGGGAGGCTATATACAGGGAGGCTATATACAGGGAGGCTATATACAGGGAGGCTATATACAGGGAGGCTATATACAGGGAGGGGATCTACAGGGAGGCTATATACAGGGAGGCTATATACAGGGACAGTAGGGAGGCTATATACAGGGAGGCTATATACAGGGAGGCTATATACAGGGACAGTAGGGAGGCTATATACAGGGAGGCTATATACAGGGAGGCTATATACAGGGAGGGGATCTACAGGGAGGCTATATACAGGGAGGCTATATACAGGGAGGCTATATACAGGGACAGTAGGGAGGCTATATACAGGGAGGCTATATACAGGGAGGCTATATACAGGGAGGCTATATACAGGGAGGGGATCTACAGGGAGGCTATATACAGGGAGGCTATATACAGGGACAGTAGGGAGGCTATATACAGGGAGGCTATATACAGGGAGGCTATATACAGGGACAGTAGGGAGGCTATATACAGGGAGGCTATATACAGGGAGGCTATATACAGGGAGGCTATATACAGGGAGGGAATCTACAGGGAGGCTATATACAGGGAGGCTATATACAGGGACAGTAGGGAGGCTATATACAGGGAGGCTATATACAGGGAGGCTATATACAGGGAGGCTATATACAGGGAGGCTATATACAGGGACAGTAGGGAGGCTATATACAGGGAGGCTATATACAGGGAGGCTATATACAGGGAGGCTATATACAGGGAGGGGATCTACAGGGAGGCTATATACAGGGAGGCTATATACAGGGACAGTAGGGAGGCTATATACAGGGAGGCTATATACAGGGAGGCTATATACAGGGACAGTAGGGAGGCTATATACAGGGAGGCTATATACAGGGAGGCTATATACAGGGAGGGGATCTACAGGGAGGCTATATACAGGGAGGGGATCTACAGGGAGGCTATATACAGGGAGGCTATATACAGGGACAGTAGGGAGGCTATATACAGGGAGGCTATATACAGGGAGGCTATATACAGGGAGGGGATCTACAGGGAGGCTATATACAGGGAGGCTATATACAGGGACAGTAGGGAGGCTATATACAGGGAGGCTATATACAGGGAGGCTATATACAGGGAGGCTATATACAGGGAGGCTATATACAGGGACAGTAGGGAGGCTATATACAGGGAGGCTATATACAGGGAGGCTATATACAGGGAGGCTATATACAGGGAGGGGATCTACAGAGACAGTAGGGAGGCTATATACAGGGAGGCTATATACAGGGAGGCTATATACAGGGAGGCTATATACAGGGAGGCTATATACAGGGAGGCTATATACAGGGAGGGGATCTACAGGGAGGCTATATACAGGGAGGCTATATACAGGGAGGCTATATACAGGGAGGCTATATACAGGGAGGCTATATACAGGGAGGGGATCTACAGGGAGGCTATATACAGGGAGGCTATATACAGGGAGGCTATATACAGGGAGGCTATATACAGGGAGGCTATATACAGGGACAGTAGGGAGGCTATATACAGGGAGGCTATATACAGGGAGGCTATATACAGGGAGGGGATCTACAGGGACAGTAGGGAGGCTATATACAGGGAGGCTATATACAGGGAGGCTATATACAGGGAGGCTATATACAGGGAGGCTATATACAGGGAGGCTATATACAGGGAGGGGATCTACAGGGAGGCTATATACAGGGAGGCTATATACAGGGAGGGGATCTACAGGGAGGCTATATACAGGGAGGCTATATACAGGGAGGCTATATACAGGGAGGGGATCTACAGGGAGGCTATATACAGGGAGGCTATATACAGGGAGGGGATCTACAGGGAGGCTATATACAGGGAGGCTATATACAGGGAGGCTATATACAGGGAGGCTATATACAGGGAGGCTATATACAGGGAGGGGATCTACAGGGAGGCTATATACAGGGAGGCTATATACAGGGAGGCTATATACAGGGAGGCTATATACAGGGAGGCTATATACAGGGACAGTAGGGAGGCTATATACAGGGAGGCTATATACAGGGAGGCTATATACAGGGAGGCTATATACAGGGAGGCTATATACAGGGAGGCTATATACAGGGAGGCTATATACAGGGAGGGGATCTACAGGGAGGCTATATACAGGGACAGTAGGGAGGCTATATACAGGGAGGCTATATACAGGGAGGCTATATACAGGGAGGCTATATACAGGGAGGCTATATACAGGGAGGGGATCTACAGGGAGGCTATATACAGGGACAGTAGGGAGGCTATATACAGGGAGGCTATATACAGGGAGGCTATATACAGGGACAGTAGGGAGGCTATATACAGGGAGGCTATATACAGGGAGGCTATATACAGGGAGGCTATATACAGGGAGGCTATATACAGGGAGGGGATCTACAGGGAGGCTATATACAGGGACAGTAGGGAGGCTATATACAGGGAGGCTATATACAGGGAGGCTATATACAGGGACAGTAGGGAGGCTATATACAGGGAGGCTATATACAGGGAGGCTATATACAGGGAGGCTATATACAGGGACAGTAGGGAGGCTATATACAGGGAGGCTATATACAGGGAGGCTATATACAGGGAGGCTATATACAGGGAGGCTATATACAGGGAGGCTATATACAGGGAGGCTATATACAGGGAGGCTATATACAGGGAGGCTATATACAGGGAGGGGATCTACAGGGAGGCTATATACAGGGACAGTAGGGAGGCTATATACAGGGAGGCTATATACAGGGAGGCTATATACAGGGACAGTAGGGAGGCTATATACAGGGAGGCTATATACAGGGAGGCTATATACAGGGAGGCTATATACAGGGACAGTAGGGAGGCTATATACAGGGAGGCTATATACAGGGAGGCTATATACAGGGACAGTAGGGAGGCTATATACAGGGAGGCTATATACAGGGAGGCTATATACAGGGAGGCTATATACAGGGAGGCTATATACAGGGAGGCTATATACAGGGAGGCTATATACAGGGACAGTAGGGAGGCTATATACAGGGAGGCTATATACAGGGACAGTAGGGAGGCTATATACAGGGAGGCTATATACAGGGAGGGGATCTACAGAGACAGTAGGGAGGCTATATACAGGGAGGCTATATACAGGGAGGGGATCTACAGGGAGGCTATATACAGGGAGGCTATATACAGGGAGGCTATATACAGGGAGGCTATATACAGGGAGGCTATATACAGGGAGGCTATATACAGGGAGGGGATCTACAGGGACAGTAGGGAGGCTATATACAGGGAGGCTATATACAGGGAGGCTATATACAGGGAGGCTATATACAGGGAGGCTATATACAGGGAGGGGATCTACAGGGACAGTAGGGAGGCTATATACAGGGAGGCTATATACAGGGAGGCTATATACAGGGAGGCTATATACAGGGAGGCTATATACAGGGAGGCTATATACAGGGAGGCTATATACAGGGACAGTAGGGAGGCTATATACAGGGAGGCTATATACAGGTACAGTAGGGAGGCTATATACAGGGAGGCTATATACAGGGAGGCTATATACAGGGAGGCTATATACAGGGAGGCTATATACAGGGAGGCTATATACAGGGACAGTAGGGAGGCTATATACAGGGAGGCTATATACAGGGAGGCTATATACAGGGAGGCTATATACAGGGACAGTAGGGAGGCTATATACAGGGAGGCTATATACAGGGAGGCTATATACAGGGAGGGGATCTACAGGGACAGTAGGGAGGCTATATACAGGGAGGCTATATACAGGGAGGCTATATACAGGGAGGGGATCTACAGGGACAGTAGGGAGGCTATATACAGGGAGGCTATATACAGGGAGGCTATATACAGGGAGGCTATATACAGGGAGGCTATATACAGGGAGGCTATATACAGGGAGGGGATCTACAGGGACAGTAGGGAGGCTATATACAGGGAGGCTATATACAGGGAGGCTATATACAGGGAGGCTATATACAGGGAGGGGATCTACAGGGACAGTAGGGAGGCTATATACAGGGAGGCTATATACAGGGAGGCTATATACAGGGAGGCTATATACAGGGAGGGGATCTACAGGGACAGTAGGGAGGCTATATACAGGGAGGCTATATACAGGGAGGCTATATACAGGGAGGCTATATACAGGGAGGGGATCTACAGGGACAGTAGGGAGGCTATATACAGGGAGGCTATATACAGGGAGGCTATATACAGGGAGGCTATATACAGGGAGGGGATCTACAGGGACAGTAGGGAGGCTATATACAGGGAGGCTATATACAGGGAGGGGATCTACAGGGACAGTAGGGAGGCTATATACAGGGAGGCTATATACAGGGAGGCTATATACAGGGAGGGGATCTACAGGGACAGTAGGGAGGCTATATACAGGGACAGTAGGGAGGCTATATACAGGGACAGTAGGGAGGCTATATACAGGGAGGCTATATACAGGGAGGGGATCTACAGGGACAGTAGGGAGGCTATATACAGGAAGGCTATATACAGGGAGGGGATCTACAGGGACAGTAGGGAGGCTATATACAGGGAGGCTATATACAGGGAGGCTATATACAGGGAGGGGATCTACAGGGACAGTAGGGAGGCTATATACAGGGACAGTAGGGAGGCTATATACAGGGAGGCTATATACAGGAAGGGGATCTACAGGGACAGTAGGGAGGCTATATACAGGGAGGCTATATACAGGGACAGTAGGGAGGCTATATACAGGGAGGCTATATACAGGGACAGTAGGGAGGCTATATACAGGGAGGCTATATACAGGGAGGCTAGATACAGGGAGGGGATCTACAGGGACAGTAGGGAGGCTATATACAGGGAGGCTATATACAGGGAGGCTATATACAGGGAGGCTATATACAGGGACAGTAGGGAGGCTATATACAGGGAGGCTATATACAGGGAGGCTATATACAGGGAGGCTATATACAGGGAGGCTATATACAGGGACAGTAGGGAGGCTATATACAGGGAGGCTATATACAGGGAGGCTATATACAGGGAGGCTATATACAGGGAGGCTATATACAGGGAGGCTATATACAGGGACAGTAGGGAGGCTATATACAGGGAGGCTATATACAGGGACAGTAGGGAGGCTATATACAGGGAGGCTATATACAGGGAGGCTATATACAGGGAGGCTATATACAGGGAGGCTATATACAGGGAGGCTATATACAGGGACAGTAGGGAGGCTATATACAGGGAGGCTATATACAGGGAGGCTATATACAGGGAGGCTATATACAGGGAGGCTATATACAGGGACAGTAGGGAGGCTATATACAGGGAGGCTATATACAGGGAGGCTATATACAGGGAGGGGATCTACAGGGACAGTAGGGAGGCTATATACAGGGAGGCTATATACAGGGAGGCTATATACAGGGAGGCTATATACAGGGAGGCTATATACAGGGAGGGGATCTACAGGGACAGTAGGGAGGCTATATACAGGGAGGCTATATACAGGGAGGCTATATACAGGGAGGCTATATACAGGGAGGGGATCTACAGGGACAGTAGGGAGGCTATATACAGGGAGGCTATATACAGGGAGGCTATATACAGGGAGGCTATATAAAGGGAGGGGATCTACAGGGACAGTAGGGAGGCTATATACAGGGAGGCTATATACAGGGAGGCTATATACAGGGAGGGGATCTACAGGGACAGTAGGGAGGCTATATACAGGGAGGCTATATACAGGGAGGCTATATACAGGGAGGGGATCTACAGGGACAGTAGGGAGGCTATATACAGGGAGGCTATATACAGGGAGGCTATATACAGGGAGGCTATATACAGGGAGGGGATCTACAGGGACAGTAGGGAGGCTATATACAGGGAGGCTATATACAGGGAGGCTATATACAGGGAGGGGATCTACAGGGACAGTAGGAAGGCTATATACAGGGAGGCTATATACAGGGAGGCTATATACAGGGAGGGGATCTACAGGGACAGTAGGTAGGCTATATACAGGGACAGTAGGGAGGCTATATACAGGGACAGTAGGGAGGCTATATACAGGGAGGCTATATACAGGGAGGGGATCTACAGGGACAGTAGGGAGGCTATATACAGGGAGGCTATATACAGGGAGGCTATATACAGGGAGGGGATCTACAGGGACAGTAGGGAGGCTATATACAGGGACAGTAGGGAGGCTATATACAGGGAGGCTATATACAGGGAGGGGATCTACAGGGACAGTAGGGAGGCTATATACAGGGAGGCTATATACAGGGACAGTAGGGAGGCTATATACAGGGAGTCTATATACAGGGAGGCTATATACAGGGAGGCTATATACAGGGACAGTAGGGAGGCTATATACAGGGAGGCTATATACAGGGAGGCTATATACAGGGAGGCTATATACAGGGAGGGGATCTACAGGGACAGTAGGGAGGCTATATACAGGGAGGCTATATACAGGGAGGCTATATACAGGGAGGCTATATACAGGGAGGCTATATACAGGGACAGTAGGGAGGCTATATACAGGGAGGCTATATACAGGGAGGCTATATACAGGGAGGCTATATACAGGGAGGCTATATACAGGGAGGCTATATACAGGGACAGTAGGGAGGCTATATACAGGGAGGCTATATACAGGGAGGCTATATACAGGGAGGCTATATACAGGGACAGTAGGGAGGCTATATACAGGGAGGCTATATACAGGGAGGCTATATACAGGGACAGTAGGGAGGCTATATACAGGGAGGCTATATACAGGGAGGCTATATACAGGGAGGCTATATACAGGGAGGCTATATACAGGGACAGTAGGGAGGCTATATACAGGGAGGCTATATACAGGGAGGCTATATACAGGGAGGCTATATACAGGGACAGTAGGGAGGCTATATACAGGGAGGCTATATACAGGGAGGCTATATACAGGGAGGGGATCTACAGGGACAGTAGGGAGGCTATATACAGGGAGGCTATATACAGGGAGGCTATATACAGGGAGGCTATATACAGGGAGGGGATCTACAGGGACAGTAGGGAGGCTATATACAGGGAGGCTATATACAGGGAGGCTATATACAGGGAGGCTATATACAGGGAGGCTATATACAGGGAGGGGATCTACAGGGACAGTAGGGAGGCTATATACAGGGAGGCTATATACAGGGAGGCTATATACAGGGAGGGGATCTACAGGGACAGTAGGGAGGCTATATACAGGGAGGCTATATACAGGGAGGCTATATACAGGGAGGCTATATACAGGGACAGTAGGGAGGCTATATACAGGGAGGCTATATACAGGGAGGCTATATACAGTGAGGCTATATACAGGGAGGCTATATACAGGGAGGCTATATACAGGGAGGCTATATACAGGGAGGGGATCTACAGGGACAGTAGGGAGGCTATATACAGGGAGGCTATATACAGGGAGGCTATTTACAGGGAGGCTATATACAGGGAGGCTATATACAGGGAGGGGATCTACAGGGACAGTAGGGAGGCTATATACAGGGAGGCTATATACAGGGAGGCTATATACAGGGAGGGGATCTACAGGGACAGTAGGGAGGCTATATACAGGGAGGCTATATACAGGGAGGCTATATACAGGGAGGGGATCTACAGGGACAGTAGGGGGGCTATATACAGGGACAGTAGGGAGGCTATATACAGGGACAGTAGGGAGGCTATATACAGGGACTCTATATACAGGGAGGGGATCTACAGGGACAGTAGGGAGGCTATATACAGGGAGGCTATATACAGGGAGACTATATACAGGGAGGGGATCTACAGGGACAGTAGGGAGGCTATATACAGGGAGGCTATATACAGGGAGGCTATATACAGGGAGGGGATCTACAGGGACAGTAGGGAGGCTATATACAGGGACAGTAGGGAGGCTATATACAGGGAGGCTATATACAGGGAGGGGATCTACAGGGACAGTAGGGAGGCTATATACAGGGAGGCTTTATACAGGGAGGGGATCTACAGGGACAGTAGGGAGGCTATATACAGGGAGGCTATATACAGGGAGGCTATATACAGGGAGGGGATCTACAGGGACAGTAGGGAGGCTTTATACAGGGACAGTAGGGAGGCTATATACAGGGAGGCTATATACAGGGAGGCTATATACAGGGAGGCTATATACAGGGAGGCTATATACAGGGAGGGGATCTACAGGGACAGTAGGGAGGCTATATACAGGGAGGCTATATACAGGGAGGCTATATACAGGGAGGGGATCTACAGGGACAGTAGGGAGGCTATATACAGGGAGGCTATATACAGGGAGGCTATACACAGGGAGGCTATATACAGGGAGGGGATCTACAGGGACAGTAGGGAGGCTATATACAGGGAGGCTATATACAGGGAGGCTATATACAGGGAGGCTATATACAGGGAGGGGATCTACAGGGACAGTAGGGAGGCTATATACAGGGAGGCTATATACAGGGAGGCTATATACAGGGAGGGGATCTACAGGGACAGTAGGAAGGCTATATACAGGGAGGCTATATACAGGGAGGCTATATACAGGGAGGGGATCTACAGGGACAGTAGGGAGGCTATATACAGGGACAGTAGGGAGGCTATATACAGGGACAGTAGGGAGGCTATAGACAGGGAGGCTATATACAGGGAGGGGATCTACAGGGACAGTAGGGAGGCTATATACAGGGAGGCTATATACAGGGAGGGGATCTACAGGGACAGTAGGGAGGCTATATACAGGGAGGCTATATACAGGGAGGGGATCTACAGGGACAGTAGGGAGGCTATATACAGGGACAGTAGGGAGGCTATATACAGGGAGGCTATATACAGCGAGGGGATCTACAGGGACAGTAGGGAGGCTATATACAGGGAGGCTATATACAGGGACAGTAGGGAGGCTATATACAGGGAGTCTATATACAGGGAGGCTATATACAGGGAGGCTATATACAGGGACAGTAGGGAGGCTATATACAGGGAGGCTATATACAGGGAGGCTATATACAGGGAGGCTATATACAGGGAGGGGATCTACAGGGACAGTAGGGAGGCTATATACAGGGAGGCTATATACAGGGAGGCTATATACAGGGAGGCTATATACAGGGAGGCTATATACAGGGACAGTAGGGAGGCTATATACAGGGAGGCTATATACGGGGAGGCTATATACAGGGAGGCTATATACAGGGACAGTAGGGAGGCTATATACAGGGAGGCTATATACAGGGAGGCTATATACAGGGAGGCTATATACAGGGAGGCTATATACAGGGAGGCTATATACAGGGACAGTAGGGAGG
Source organism: Coregonus lavaretus (assembly GCF_964263955.1). Lineage (NCBI taxonomy): Eukaryota > Metazoa > Chordata > Actinopteri > Salmoniformes > Salmonidae > Coregonus > Coregonus lavaretus. The sequence continues at coordinate 60,279,171 of NC_139998.1, forward strand.
CTATATACAGGGAGGCTATATACAGGGAGGCTATATACAGGGAGGCTATATACAGGGAGGCTATATACAGGGACAGTAGGGAGGCTATATACAGGGAGGCTATATACAGGGAGGCTATATACAGGGAGGCTATATACAGGGACAGTAGGGAGGCTATATACAGGGAGCCTATATACAGGGAGGCTATATACAGGGAGGCTATATACAGGGAGGCTATATACAGGGACAGTAGGGAGGCTATATACAGGGAGGCTATATACAGGGAGGCTATATACAGGGAGGCTATATACAGGGACAGTAGGGAGGCTATATACAGGGAGGCTATATACAGGGAGGCTATATACAGGGAGGGGATCTACAGGGACAGTAGGGAGGCTATATACAGGGAGGCTATATACAGGGAGGCTATATACAGGGAGGCTATATACAGGGAGGGGATCTACAGGGACAGTAGGGAGGCTATATACAGGGAGGCTATATACAGGGAGGCTATATACAGGGAGGCTATATACAGGGAGGGGATCTACAGGGACAGTAGGGAGGCTATATACAGGGAGGCTATATACAGGGAGGCTATATACAGGGAGGGGATCTACAGGGACAGTAGGGAGGCTATATACAGGGAGGCTATATACAGGGAGGCTATATACAGGGAGGCTATATACAGGGACAGTAGGGAGGCTATATACAGGGAGGCTATATACAGGGAGGCTATATACAGTGAGGCTATATACAGGGAGGCTATATACAGGGAGGCTATATACAGGGAGGCTATATACAGGGAGGGGATCTACAGGGACAGTAGGGAGGCTATATACAGGGAGGCTATATACAGGGAGGCTATTTACAGGGAGGCTATATACAGGGAGGCTATATACAGGGAGGGGATCTACAGGGACAGTAGGGAGGCTATAGACAGGGAGGCTATATACAGGGAGGCTATATACAGGGAGGGGATCTACAGGGACAGTAGGGAGGCTATATACAGGGAGGCTATATACAGGGAGGCTATATACAGGGAGGGGATCTACAGGGACAGTAGGGGGGCTATATACAGGGACAGTAGGGAGGCTATATACAGGGACAGTAGGGAGGCTATATACAGGGACTCTATATACAGGGAGGGGATCTACAGGGACAGTAGGGAGGCTATATACAGGGAGGCTATATACAGGGAGACTATATACAGGGAGGGGATCTACAGGGACAGTAGGGAGGCTATATACAGGGAGGCTATATACAGGGAGGCTATATACAGGGAGGGGATCTACAGGGACAGTAGGGAGGCTATATACAGGGACAGTAGGGAGGCTATATACAGGGAGGCTATATACAGGGAGGGGATCTACAGGGACAGTAGGGAGGCTATATACAGGGAGGCTATATACAGGGAGGGGATCTACAGGGACAGTAGGGAGGCTATATACAGGGAGGCTATATACAGGGAGGCTATATACAGGGAGGGGATCTACAGGGACAGTAGGGAGGCTTTATACAGGGACAGTAGGGAGGCTATATACAGGGAGGCTATATACAGGGAGGCTATATACAGGGAGGCTATATACAGGGAGGCTATATACAGGGAGGGGATCTACAGGGACAGTAGGGAGGCTATATACAGGGAGGCTATATACAGTGAGGCTATATACAGGGAGGGGATCTACAGGGACAGTAGGGAGGCTATATACAGGGAGGCTATATACAGGGAGGCTATATACAGGGAGGGGATCTACAGGGACAGTAGGGGGGCTATATACAGGGACAGTAGGGAGGCTATATACAGGGACAGTAGGGAGGCTATATACAGGGACTCTATATACAGGGAGGGGATCTACAGGGACAGTAGGGAGGCTATATACAGGGAGGCTATATACAGGGAGACTATATACAGGGAGGGGATCTACAGGGACAGTAGGGAGGCTATATACAGGGAGGCTATATACAGGGAGGCTATATACAGGGAGGGGATCTACAGGGACAGTAGGGAGGCTATATACAGGGACAGTAGGGAGGCTATATACAGGGAGGCTATATACAGGGAGGGGATCTACAGGGACAGTAGGGAGGCTATATACAGGGAGGCTATATACAGGGAGGGGATCTACAGGGACAGTAGGGAGGCTATATACAGGGAGGCTATATACAGGGAGGCTATATACAGGGAGGGGATCTACAGGGACAGTAGGGAGGCTTTATACAGGGACAGTAGGGAGGCTATATACAGGGACAGTAGGGAGTCTATATACAGGGAGGCTATATACAGGGAGGGGATCTACAGAGACAGTAGGGAGGCTATATACAGGGGGGGGGATCTACAGGGACAGTAGGGAGGCTATATACAGGGAGGCTATATACAGGGAGGCTATATACAGGGAGGGGATCTACAGGGACAGTAGGGAGAATATATACAGGGAGGCTATATACAGGGAGGCTATATACAGGGAGGGGATCTACAGGGACAGTAGGGAGGCTATATACAGGGACAGTAGGGAGGCTATATACAGGGAGGCTATATACAGGGAGGGGATCTACAGGGACAGTAGGGAGACTATATACAGGGAGGCTATATACAGGGAGGGGATCTACAGGGACAGTAGGGAGGCTATATACAGGGAGGCTATATACAGGGAGGCTATATACAGGGAGGGGATCTACAGGGACAGTAGGGAGGCTATATACAGGGACAGTAGGGAGGCTATATACAGGGAGGCTATATACAGGGAGGGGATCTACAGGGACAGTAGGGAGGCTATATACAGGGAGGCTATATACAGGGAGGGGATCTACAGGGACAGTAGGGAGGCTATATACAGGGAGGCTATATACAGGGAGGCTATATACAGGGAGGGGATCTACAGGGACAGTAGGGAGGCTATATACAGGGAGGCTATATACAGGGACTGTAGGGAGGCTATATACAGGGACAGTAGGGAGGCTATATACAGGGACAGTAGGGAGGCTATATACAGGGAGGCTATATACAGGGAGGGGATCTACAGAGACAGTCGGGAGGCTATATACAGGGAGGCTATATACAGGGACAGTAGGGAGGCTATATACAGGGACAGTAGGGAGGCTATATACAGGGAGGCTATATACAGGGAGGCTATATACAGGGAGGTTATATACAGGGAGGCTATATAAAGGGAGGGGATCTACAGGGACAGTAGGGAGGCTATATACAGGGAGGCTATATACAGGGAGGCTATATACAGGGAGGGGATCTACAGGGACAGTAGGGAGGCTATATACAGGGAGGCTATATACAGGGAGGCTATATACAGGGAGGGGATCTACAGGGACAGTAGGGAGGCTATATACAGGGACAGTAGGGAGGCTATATACAGGGACAGTAGGGAGGCTATATACAGGGAGGCTATATACAGGGAGGGGATCTACAGGGACAGTAGGGAGGCTATATACAGGGAGGCTATATACAGGGAGGCTATATACAGGGAGGGGATCTACAGGGACAGTAGGGAGGCTATATACAGGGAGGCTATATACAGGGAGGCTATATACAGGGAGGGGATCTACAGGGACAGTAGGGAGGCTATATATACAGGGACAGTAGGGAGGCTATATACAGGGAGGCTATATACAGGGAGGGGATCTACAGGGACAGTAGGGAGGCTATATACAGGGAGGCTATATACAGGGAGGGGATCTACAGGGACAGTAGGGAGGCTATATACAGGGAGGCTATATACAGGGAGGCTATATACAGGGAGGGGATCTACAGGGACAGTAGGGAGGCTATATACAGGGACAGTAGGGAGGCTATATACAGGGAGGCTATATACAGGGAGGGGATCTACAGGGACAGTAGGGAGGCTATATACAGGGAGGCTATATACAGGGAGGGCATCTACAGGGACAGTAGGGAGGCTATATACAGGGAGGCTATATACAGGGAGGCTATATACAGGGAGGGGATCTACAGGGACAGTAGGGAGGCTATATACAGGGAGGCTATATACAGGGACAGTAGGGAGGCTATATACAGGGACAGTAGGGAGGCTATATACAGGGACAGTAGGGAGGCTATATACAGGGAGGCTATATACAGGGAGGGGATCTACAGAGACAGTAGGGAGGCTATATACAGGGAGGCTATATACAGGGAGGGGATCTACAGGGACAGTAGGGAGGCTATATACAGGGACAGTAGGGAGGCTATATACAGGGAGGCTATATACAGGGAGGGGATCTACAGGGACAGTAGGGAGGCTATATACAGGGAGGCTATATACAGGGAGGGGATCTACAGGGACAGTAGGGAGGCTATATACAGGGAGGCTATATACAGGGAGGCTATATACAGGGAGGGGATCTACAGGGACAGTAGGGAGGCTATATACAGGGAGGCTATATACAGGGAGGGGATCTACAGGGACAGTAGGGAGGCTATATACAGGGAGGCTATATACAGGGAGGCTATATACAGGGAGGGGATCTACAGGGACAGTAGGGAGGCTATATACAGGGACAGTAGGGAGGCTATATACAGGGAGGCTATATACAGGGAGGGGATCTACAGGGGCAGTAGGGAGGCTATTTACAGGGAGGCTATATACAGGGAGGGGATCTACAGGGACAGTAGGGAGGCTATATACAGGGAGGCTATATACAGGGAGGCTATATACAGGTAGGGGATCTACAGGGACAGTAGGGAGGCTATATACAGGGACAGTAGGGAGGCTATATACAGGGAGGCTATATACAGGGAGGGGATCTACAGGGACAGTAGGGAGGCTATATACAGGGAGGCTATATACAGGGAGGGGATCTACAGGGACAGTAGGGAGGCTATATACAGGGAGGCTATATACAGGGAGGCTATATACAGGGAGGGGATCTACAGGGACAGTAGGGAGGCTTTATACAGGGACAGTAGGGAGGCTATATACAGGGACAGTAGGGAGGCTATATACAGGGAGGCTATATACAGGGAGGGGATCTACAGAGACAGTAGGGAGGCTATATACAGGGGGGGGGATCTACAGGGACAGTAGGGAGGCTATATACAGGGAGGCTATATACAGGGAGGCTATATACAGGGAGGGGATCTACAGGGACAGTAGGGAGGCTATATACAGGGAGGCTATATACAGGGAGGCTATATACAGGGAGGGGATCTACAGGGACAGTAGGGAGGCTATATACAGGGACAGTAGGGAGGCTATATACAGGGAGGCTATATACAGGGAGGGGATCTACAGGGACAGTATGGAGGCTATATACAGGGAGGGGATCTACAGGGACAGTAGGGAGGCTATATACAGGGAGGCTATATACAGGGAGGCTATATACAGGGAGGGGATCTACAGGGACAGTAGGGAGGCTATATACAGGGACAGTAGGGAGGCTATATACAGGGAGGGGATCTACAGGGACAGTAGGGAGGCTATATACAGGGAGGCTATATACAGGGAGGGGATCTACAGGGACAGTAGGGAGGCTATATACAGGGAGGCTATACACAGGGAGGCTATATACAGGAAAGGGATCTACAGGGACAGTAGGGAGGCTATATACAGGGAGGCTATATACAGGGACTGTAGGGAGGCTATATACAGGGACATTACGGAGGCTATATACAGGGACAGTAGGGAGGCTATATACAGGGAGGCTATATACAGGGAGGGGATCTACAGAGACTGTAGGGAGGCTATATACAGGGAGGCTATATACAGGGACAGTAGGGAGGCTATATACAGGGACAGTAGGGAGGCTATATACAGGGAGGCTATATACAGGGAGGCTATATACAGGGAGGCTATATACAGGGAGGCTATATAAAGGGAGGGGATCTACAGGGACAGTAGGGAGGCTATATACAGGGAGGCTATATACAGGGAGGCTATATACAGGGAGGGGATCTACAGGGACAGTAGGGAGGCTATATACAGGGAGGCTATATACAGGGAGGCTATATACAGGGAGGGGATCTACAGGGACAGTAGGGAGGCTATATACAGGGACAGTAGGGAGGCTATATACAGGGAGGCTATATACAGGGAGGGGATCTACAGGGACAGTAGGGAGGCTATATACAGGGAGGCTATATACAGGGAGGGGATCTACAGGGACAGTAGGGAGGCTATATACAGGGAGGCTATACACAGGGAGGCTATATACAGGGAGGGGATCTACAGGGACAGTAGGTAGGCTATATACAGGGACAGTAGGGAGGCTATATACAGGGAGGCTATATACAGGGAGGGGATCTACAGGGACAGTAGGGAGGCTATATACAGGGAGGCTATATACAGGGAGGGCATCTACAGGGACAGTAGGGAGGCTATATACAGGGAGGCTATATACAGGGAGGCTATATACAGGGAGGGGATCTACAGGGACAGTAGGGAGGCTATATACAGGGAGGCTATATACAGGGACAGTAGGGAGGCTATATACAGGGACAGTAGGGAGGCTATATACAGGGACAGTAGGGAGGCTATATACAGGGAGGCTATATACAGGGAGGGGATCTACAGAGACAGTAGGGAGGCTATATACAGGGGGGGGATCTACAGGGACAGTAGGGAGGCTATATACAGGGAGGCTATATACAGGGTGGCTATATACAGGGAGGGGATCTACAGGGACAGTAGGGAGGCTATATACAGGGAGGCTATATACAGGGAGGCTATATACAGGGAGGGGATCTACAGGGACAGTAGGGAGGCTATATACAGGGACAGTAGGGAGGCTATATACAGGGAGGCTATATACAGGGAGGGGATCTACAGGGACAGTAGGGAGGCTATATACAGGGAGGCTATATACAGGGAGGGGATCTACAGGGACAGTAGGGAGGCTATATACAGGGAGGCTATATACAGGGAGGCTATATACAGGGAGGGGATCTACAGGGACAGTAGGGAGGCTATACACAGGGAGGCTATATACAGGGAGGGGATCTACAGGGACAGTAGGGAGGCTATATACAGGGAGGCTATATACAGGGAGGCTATATACAGGGAGGGGATCTACAGGGACAGTAGGGAGGCTATATACAGGGAGGCTATATACAGGGAGGGGATCTACAGGGGCAGTAGGGAGGCTATATACAGGGAGGCTATATACAGGGAGGGGATCTACAGGGACAGTAGGGAGGCTATATACAGGGAGGCTATATACAGGGAGGCTATATACAGGTAGGGGATCTACAGGGACAGTAGGGAGGCTATATACAGGGACAGTAGGGAGGCTATATACAGGGAGGCTATATACAGGGAGGGGATCTACAGGGACAGTAGGGAGGCTATATACAGGGAGGCTATATACAGGGAGGGGATCTACAGGGACAGTAGGGAGGCTATATACAGGGAGGCTATATACAGGGAGGCTATATACAGGGAGGGGATCTACAGGGACAGTAGGGAGGCTTTATACAGGGACAGTAGGGAGGCTATATACAGGGACAGTAGGGAGGCTATATACAGGGAGGCTATATACAGGGAGGGGATCTACAGAGACAGTAGGGAGGCTATATACAGGGGGGGGGGATCTACAGGGACAGTAGGGAGGCTATATACAGGGAGGCTATATACAGGGAGGCTATATACAGGGAGGGGATCTACAGGGACAGTAGGGAGGCTATATACAGGGAGGCTATATACAGGGAGGCTATATACAGGGAGGGGATCTACAGGGACAGTAGGGAGGCTATATACAGGGACAGTAGGGAGGCTATATACAGGGAGGCTATATACAGGGAGGGGATCTACAGGGACAGTATGGAGGCTATATACAGGGAGGCTATATACAGGGAGGGGATCTACAGGGACAGTAGGGAGGCTATATACAGGGAGGCTATATACAGGGAGGCTATATACAGGGAGGGGATCTACAGGGACAGTAGGGAGGCTATATACAGGGACAGTAGGGAGGCTATATACAGGGAGGGGATCTACAGGGACAGTAGGGAGGCTATATACAGGGAGGCTATATACAGGGAGGCTATATACAGGGAGGGGATCTACAGGGACAGTAGGGAGGCTATATACAGGGAGGCTATATACAGGGACTGTAGGGAGGCTATATACAGGGACAGTAGGGAGGCTATATACAGGGACAGTAGGGAGGCTATATACAGGGAGGCTATATACAGGGAGGGGATCTACAGAGACAGTAGGGAGGCTATATACAGGGACAGTAGGGAGGCTATATACAGGGACAGTAGGGAGGCTATATACAGGGACAGTAGGGAGGCTATATACAGGGAGGCTATATACAGGGAGGCTATATACAGGGAGGGGATCTACAGGGACAGTAGGGAGGCTATATACAGGAAGGCTATATACAGGGAGGCTATATACAGGGAAGGGATCTACAGGGACAGTAGGGAGGCTATATACATGGACAGTAGGGAGGCTATATACAGGGACAGTAGGGAGGCTATATACAGGGAGGCTATATACAGGGAGGGGATCTACAGGGACAGTAGGGAGGCTATATACAGGGAGGCTATATACAGGGAGGCTATATACAGGGAGGGGATCTACAGGGACAGTAGGGAGGCTATATACAGGGAGGCTATATACAGGGAGGGGATCTACAGGGACAGTAGGGAGGCTATATACAGGGACAGTAGGGAGGCTATATACAGGGAGGCTATATACAGGGAGGGGATCTACAGGGACAGTAGGGAGGCTATATACAGGGAGGCTATATACAGGGAGGGGATCTACAGGGACAGTAGGGAGGCTATATACAGGGAGGCTATATACAGGGAGGCTATATACAGGGAGGGGATCTACAGGGACAGTAGGGAGGCTATATACAGGGAGGCTATATACAGGGAGGGGATCTACAGGGACAGTAGGGAGGCTATATACAGGGAGGCTATATACAGGGAGGGGATCTACAGGGACAGTAGGGAGGCTATATACAGGGAGGCTATATACAGGGAGGGGATCTACAGGGACAGTAGGGAGGCTATATACAGGGAGGCTATATACAGGGACAGTAGGGAGGCTATATACAGGGACAGTAGGGAGGCTATATACAGGGAGGCTATATACAGGGAGGGGATCTACAGAGACAGTAGGGAGGCTATATACAGGGGGGGATCTACAGGGACAGTAGGGAGGCTATATACAGGGAGGCTATATACAGGGAGGCTATATACAGGGAGGGGATCTACAGGGACAGTAGGGAGGCTGTATACAGGGAGGCTATATACAGGGAGGCTATATACAGGGAGGGGATCTACAGGGACAGTAGGGAGGCTATATACAGGGACAGTAGGGAGGCTATATACAGGGAGGCTATATACAGGGAGGGGATCTACAGGGACAGTAGGGAGGCTATATACAGGGAGGCTATATACAGGGAGGGGATCTACAGGGACAGTAGGGAGGCTATATACAGGGAGGCTATATACAGGGAGGGGATCTACAGGGACAGTAGGGAGGCTATATACAGGGAGGCTATATACAGGGACAGTAGGGAGGCTATATACAGGGACAGTAGGGAGGCTATATACAGGGAGGCTATATACAGGGAGGGGATCTACAGAGACAGTAGGGAGGCTATATACAGGGACAGTAGGGAGGCTATATACAGGGACAGTAGGGAGGCTATATACAGGGACAGTAGGGAGGCTATATACAGGGAGGCTATATACAGGGAGGGGATCTACAGAGACAGTAGGGAGGCTATATACAGGGAGGCTATATACAGGGAGGCTATATACAGGGAGGGGATCTACAGAGACAGTATGGAGGCTATATACAGGGAGGGGATCTACAGAGACAGTAGGGAGGCTATATACAGGGAGGCTATATACAGGGACAGTAGGGAGGCTATATACAGGGACAGTAGGGAGGCTATATACAGGGACAGTAGGGAGGCTATATACAGGGAGGCTATATACAGGGAGGGGATCTACAGAGACAGTAGGGAGGCTATATACAGGGAGGCTATATACAGGGACAGTAGGGAGCCTATATACAGGGAGGGGATCTACAGGGACAGTAGGGAGGCTATATACAGGGAGGCTATATACAGGGAGGCTATATACAGGGAGGGGATCTACAGGGACAGTAGGGAGGCTATATACAGGGACAGTAGGGAGGCTATATACAGGGAGGCTATATACAGGGAGGGGATCTACAGGGACAGTAGGGAGGCTATATACAGGGAGGCTATATACAGGGAGGGGATCTATAGGGACAGTAGGGAGGCTATATACAGGGAGGCTATATACAGGGAGGGGATCTACAGGGACAGTAGGGAGGCTATATACAGGGAGGCTATATACAGGGACAGTAGGGAGGCTATATACAGGGACAGTAGGGAGGCTATATACAGGGACAGTAGGGAGGCTATATACAGGGAGGCTATATACAGGGAGGGGATCTACAGAGACAGTAGGGAGGCTATATACAGGGAGGCTATATACAGGGACAGTAGGGAGGCTATATACAGGGACAGTAGGGAGGCTATATACAGGGAGGCTATATACAGGGAGGGGATCTACAGAGACAGTAGGGAGGCTATATACAGGGAGGCTATATACAGGGAGGGGATCTACAGAGACAGTAGGGAGGCTATATACAGGGAGGGGATCTACAGAGACAGTAGGGAGGCTATATACAGGGAGGCTATATACAGGGACAGTAGGGAGGCTATATACAGGGAGGCTATATACAGGGAGGGGATCTACAGGGACAGTAGGGAGGCTATATACAGGGAGGCTATATACAGGGAGGGGATCTACAGGGACAGTAGGGAGGCTATATACAGGGGGGGGATCTACAGGGACAGTAGGGAGGCTATATACAGGGAGGCTATATACAGGGAGGCTATATACAGGGAGGGGATCTACAGGGACAGTAGGGAGGCTATATACAGGGAGGCTATATACAGGGAGGCTATATACAGGGAGGGGATCTACAGGGACAGTAGGGAGGCTATATACAGGGACAGTAGGGAGGCTATATACAGGGAGGCTATATACAGGGAGGGGATCTACAGGGACAGTAGGGAGGCTATATACAGGGAGGCTATATACAGGGAGGGGATCTACAGGGACAGTAGGGAGGCTATATACAGGGAGGCTATATACAGGGAGGCTATATACAGGGAGGGGATCTACAGGGACAGTAGGGAGGCTATATACAGGGACAGTAGGGAGGCTATATACAGGGAGGCTATATACAGGGAGGGGATCTACAGGGACAGTAGGGAGGCTATATACAGGGAGGCTATATACAGGGAGGGGATCTACAGGGACAGTAGGGAGGCTATATACAGGGAGGCTATATACAGGGAGGGGATCTACAGGGACAGTAGGGAGGCTATATACAGGGAGGCTATATACAGGGACAGTAGGGAGGCTATATACAGGGACAGTAGGGAGGCTATATACTGGGAGGCTATATACAGGGAGGGGATCTACAGAGACAGTAGGGAGGCTATATACAGGGGGGGGGATCTACAGGGACAGTAGGGAGGCTATATACAGGGAGGCTATATACAGGGAGGCTATATACAGGGAGGGGATCTACAGGGACAGTAGGGAGGCTATATACAGGGAGGCTATATACAGGGAGGCTATATACAGGGAGGGGATCTACAGGGACAGTAGGGAGGCTATATACAGGGACAGTAGGGAGGCTATATACAGGGAGGCTATATACAGGGAGGGGATCTACAGGGACAGTAGGGAGGCTATATACAGGGAGGCTATATACAGGGAGGGGATCTACAGGGACAGTAGGGAGGCTATATACAGGGAGGCTATATACAGGGAGGCTATATACAGGGAGGGGATCTACAGGGACAGTAGGGAGGCTATATACAGGGAGGCTATATACAGGGACAGTAGGGAGGCTATATACAGGGACAGTAGGGAGGCTATATACAGGGAGGCTATATACAGGGAGGGGATCTACAGAGACAGTAGGGAGGCTATATACAGGGAGGCTATATACAGGGACAGTAGGGAGGCTATATACAGGGACAGTAGGGAGGCTATATACAGGGACAGTAGGGAGGCTATATACAGGGAGGCTATATACAGGGAGGGGATCTACAGGGACAGTAGGGAGGCTATATACAGGGAGGGGATCTACAGGGACAGTAGGGAGGCTATATACAGGGAGGGGATCTACAGGGACAGTAGGGAGGCTATATACAGGGAGGCTATATACAGGGAGGCTATATACAGGGAGGGGATCTATAGGGACAGTAGGGAGGCTATATACAGGGACAGTAGGGAGGCTATATACAGGGAGGCTATATACAGGGAGGGGATCTACAGGGACAGTAGGGAGGCTATATACAGGGAGGCTATATACAGGGAGGGGATCTACAGGGACAGTAGGGAGGCTATATACAGGGAGGCTATATACAGGGAGGGGATCTACAGGGACAGTAGGGAGGCTATATACAGGGAGGCTATATACAGGGACAGTAGGGAGGCTATATACAGGGACAGTAGAGAGGCTATATACAGGGACAGTAGGGAGGCTATATACAGGGAGGCTATATACAGGGAGGGGATCTACAGAGACAGTAGGGAGGCTATATACAGGGAGGCTATATACAGGGACAGTAGGGAGGCTATATACAGGGAGGCTATATACAGGGAGGGGATCTACAGAGACAGTAGGGAGGCTATATACAGGGAGGCTATATACAGGGAGGGGATCTACAGAGACAGTAGGGAGGCTATATACAGGGAGGGGATCTACAGAGACAGTAGGGAGGCTATATACAGGGACAGTAGGGAGGCTATATACAGGGAGGCTATATACAGGGAGGGGATCTACAGGGACAGTAGGGAGGCTATATACAGGGAGGCTATATACAGGGAGGGGATCTACAGGGACAGTAGGGAGGCTATATACAGGGAGGCTATATACAGGGAGGCTATATACAGGGAGGGGATCTACAGGGACAGTAGGGAGGCTATATACAGGGAGGCTATATACAGGGACAGTAGGGAGGCTATATACAGGGACAGTAGGGAGGCTATATACAGGGAGGCTATATACAGGGAGGGGATCTACAGAGACAGTAGGGAGGCTATATACAGGGAGGCTATATACAGGGACAGTAGGGAGGCTATATACAGGGACAGTAGGGAGGCTATATACAGGGACAGTAGGGAGGCTATATACAGGGAGGCTATATACAGGGAGGGGATCTACAGGGACAGTAGGGAGGCTATATACAGGGAGGGGATCTACAGGGACAGTAGGGAGGCTATATACAGGGAGGGGATCTACAGGGACAGTAGGGAGGCTATATACAGGGAGGCTATATACAGGGAGGCTATATACAGGGAGGGGATCTATAGGGACAGTAGGGAGGCTATATACAGGGACAGTAGGGAGGCTATATACAGGGAGGCTATATACAGGGAGGGGATCTACAGGGACAGTAGGGAGGCTATATACAGGGAGGCTATATACAGGGAGGGGATCTACAGGGACAGTAGGGAGGCTATATACAGGGAGGCTATATACAGGGAGGGGATCTACAGGGACAGTAGGGAGGCTATATACAGGGAGGCTATATACAGGGACAGTAGGGAGGCTATATACAGGGACAGTAGGGAGGCTATATACAGGGACAGTAGGGAGGCTATATACAGGGAGGCTATATACAGGGAGGGGATCTACAGAGACAGTAGGGAGGCTATATACAGGGAGGCTATATACAGGGACAGTAGGGAGGCTATATACAGGGACAGTAGGGAGGCTATATACAGGGAGGCTATATACAGGGAGGGGATCTACAGAGACAGTAGGGAGGCTATATACAGGGAGGCTATATACAGGGAGGGGATCTACAGAGACAGTAGGGAGGCTATATACAGGGAGGGGATCTACAGAGACAGTAGGGAGGCTATATACAGGGAGGCTATATACAGGGACAGTAGGGAGGCTCTATACAGGGACAGTAGGGAGGCTATATACAGGGACAGTAGGGAGGCTATATACAGGGAGGCTATATACAGGGAGGGGATCTACAGAGACAGTAGGGAGGCTATATACAGGGAGGCTATATACAGGGACAGTAGGGAGGCTATATACAGGGACAGTAGGGAGGCTATATACAGGGACAGTAGGGAGGCTATATACAGGGAGGCTATATACAGGGAGGCTATATACAGGGAGGGGATCTACAGGGACAGTAGGGAGGCTATATACAGGGAGGCTATATACAGGAAGGCTATATACAGGGAGGGGATCTACAGGGACAGTAGGGAGGCTATATACAGGGACAGTAGGGAGGCTATATACAGGGAGGCTATATACAGGGAGGGGATCTACAGGGACAGTAGGGAGGCTATATACAGGGAGGCTATATACAGGGAGGGGATCTACAGGGACAGTAGGGAGGCTATATACAGGGAGGCTATATACAGGGAGGCTATATACAGGGAGGGGATCTACAGGGACAGTAGGGAGGCTATATACAGGGAGGCTATATACAGGGACAGTAGGGAGGCTATATACAGGGAGGCTATATACAGGGAGGGGATCTACAGAGAGAGTAGGGAGGCTATATACAGGGAGGCTATATACAGGGACAGTAGGGAGGCTATATACAGGGACAGTAGGGAGGCTATATACAGGGACAGTAGGGAGGCTATATACAGGGAGGCTATATACAGGGAGGGGATCTACAGGGACAGTAGGGAGGCTATATACAGGGAGGGGATCTACAGGGACAGTAGGGAGGCTATATACAGGGAGGGGATCTACAGGGACAGTAGGGAGGCTATATACAGGGAGGCTATATACAGGGAGGCTATATACAGGGAGGGGATCTATAGGGACAGTAGGGAGGCTATATACAGGGACAGTAGGGAGGCTATATACAGGGACAGTAGGGAGGCTATATACAGGGAGGCTATATACAGGGAGGGGATCTACAGAGACAGTAGGGAGGCTATATACAGGGAGGCTATATACAGGGAGGCTATATACAGGGAGGGGATCTACAGAGACGGTAGGGAGGCTATATACAGGGGGGGGATCTACAGGGACAGTAGGGAGGCTATATACAGGGAGGCTATATACAGGGAGGCTATATACAGGGAGGGGATCTACAGGGACAGTAGGGAGGCTATATACAGGGAGGCTATATACAGGAAGGCTATATACAGGGAGGGGATCTACAGGGACAGTAGGGAGGCTATATACAGGGACAGTAGGGAGGCTATATACAGGGAGGCTATATACAGGGAGGGGATCTACAGGGACAGTAGGGAGGCTATATACAGGGAGGCTATATACAGGGAGGGGATCTACAGGGACAGTAGGGAGGCTATATACAGGGAGGCTATATACAGGGAGGCTATATACAGGGAGGGGATCTACAGGGACAGTAGGGAGGCTATATACAGGGAGGCTATATACAGGGACAGTAGGGAGGCTATATACAGGGAGGCTATATACAGGGAGGGGATCTACAGAGACAGTAGGGAGGCTATATACAGGGAGGCTATATACAGGGACAGTAGGGAGGCTATATACAGGGACAGTAGGGAGGCTATATACAGGGACAGTAGGGAGGCTATATACAGGGAGGCTATATACAGGGAGGGGATCTACAGGGACAGTAGGGAGGCTATATACAGGGAGGGGATCTACAGGGACAGTAGGGAGGCTATATACAGGGAGGGGATCTACAGGGACAGTAGGGAGGCTATATACAGGGAGGCTATATACAGGGAGGCTATATACAGGGAGGGGATCTATAGGGACAGTACGGAGGCTATATACAGGGACAGTAGGGAGGCTATATACAGGGAGGCTATATACAGGGAGGGGATCTACAGGGACAGTAGGGAGGCTATATACAGGGAGGCTATATACAGGGAGGGGATCTACAGGGACAGTAGGGAGGCTATATACAGGGAGGCTATATACAGGGAGGCTATATACAGGGAGGGGATCTACAGGGACAGTAGGGAGGCTATATACAGGGAGGCTATATACAGGGACAGTAGGGAGGCTATATACAGGGAGAATATATAGGGAGGGGATCTACAGAGACAGTAGGGAGGCTATATACAGGGAGGCTATATACAGGGACAGTAGGGAGGCTATATACAGGGACAGTAGGGAGGCTATATACAGGGACAGTAGGGAGGCTATATACAGGGAGGCTATATACAGGGAGGGGATCTACAGGGACAGTAGGGAGGCTATATACAGGGAGGGGATCTACAGGGACAGTAGGGAGGCTATATACAGGGAGGGGATCTACAGGGACAGTAGGGAGGCTATATACAGGGAGGCTATATACAGGGAGGCTATATACAGGGAGGGGATCTATAGGGACAGTAGGGAGGCTATATACAGGGACAGTAGGGAGGCTATATACAGGGAGGCTATATACAGGGAGGGGATCTACAGGGACAGTAGGGAGGCTATATACAGGGAGGCTATATACAGGGAGGGGATCTACAGGGACAGTAGGGAGGCTATATACAGGGAGGCTATATACAGGGAGGGGATCTACAGGGACAGTAGGGAGGCTATATACAGGGAGGCTATATACAGGGACAGTAGGGAGGCTATATACAGGGACAGTAGGGAGGCTATATACAGGGACAGTAGGGAGGCTATATACAGGGAGGCTATATACAGGGAGGGGATCTACAGAGACAGTAGGGAGGCTATATACAGGGAGGCTATATACAGGGACAGTAGGGAGGCTATATACAGGGACAGTAGGGAGGCTATATACAGGGAGGCTATATACAGGGAGGGGATCTACAGAGACAGTAGGGAGGCTATATACAGGGAGGCTATATACAGGGAGGGGATCTACAGAGACAGTAGGGAGGCTATATACAGGGAGGGGATCTACAGAGACAGTAGGGAGGCTATATACAGGGAGGCTATATACAGGGACAGTAGGGAGGCTATATACAGGGACAGTAGGGAGGCTATATACAGGGAGGCTATATACAGGGAGGGGATCTACAGAGACAGTAGGGAGGCTATATACAGGGAGGCTATATACAGGGACAGTAGGGAGGCTATATACAGGGACAGTAGGGAGGCTATATACAGGGACAGTAGGGAGGCTATATACAGGGAGGCTATATACAGGGAGGGGATCTACAGAGACAGTAGGGAGGCTATATACAGGGAGGCTATATACAGGGAGGCTATATACAGGGAGGGGATCTACAGAGACAGTAGGGAGGCTATATACAGGGAGGGGATCTACAGAGACAGTAGGGAGGCTATATACAGGGAGGCTATATACAGGGACAGTAGGGAGGCTATATACAGGGAGGCTATATACAGGGAGGCTATATACAGGGAGGCTATATACAGGGAGGGGATCTACAGGGACAGTAGGGAGGCTATATACAGGGAGGGGATCTACAGGGACAGTAGGGAGGCTATATACAGGGAGGGGATCTACAGGGACAGTAGGGAGGCTATATACAGGGAGGGGATCTACAGGGACAGTAGGGAGGCTATATACAGGGAGGGGATCTACAGGGACAGTAGGGAGGCTATATACAGGGACAGTAGGGAGGCTATCTACAGGGAGGGGATCTACAGGGAGGCTATATACAGGGAGGGGATCTACAGGGAGGGGATCTACAGGGACAGTAGGGAGGCTATATACAGGGAGGGGATCTACAGGGAGGGGATCTACAGGGACAGTAGGGAGGCTATATACAGGGAGGGGATCTACAGGGAGGGGATCTACAGGGAGGCTATATACAGGGAGGCTATATACAGGGAGGCTATATACAGGGATGCTATATACAGGGAGGCTATATACAGGGACAGTAGGGAGGCTATATACAGGGAGGGGATCTACAGGGAGGGGATCTACAGGGACAGTAGGGAGGCTATATACAGGGAGGGGATCTACAGGGAGGGGATCTACAGGGACAGTAGGGAGGCTATATACAGGGAGGGGATCTACAGGGAGGGGATCTACAGGGAGGCTATATACAGGGAGGCTATATACAGGGAGGCTATATACAGGGAGGCTATATACAGGGAGGCTATATACAGGGACAGTAGGGAGGCTATATACAGGGAGGCTATATACAGGGAGGCTATATACAGGGAGGGGATCTACAGGGAGGCTATATACAGGGAGGCTATATACAGGGACAGTAGGGAGGCTATATACAGGGACAGTAGGGAGGCTATATACAGGGAGGCTATATACAGGGAGGCTATATACAGGGAGGGGATCTACAGGGAGGCTATATACAGGGAGGCTATATACAGGGACAGTAGGGAGGCTATATACAGGGAGGCTATATACAGATATACAGGGAGGCTATATACAGGGAGGCTATATACAGGGAGGCTATATACAGGGAGGCTATATACAGGGAGGGGATCTACAGGGAGGCTATATACAGGGAGGCTATATACAGGGACAGTAGGGAGGCTATATACAGGGAGGCTATATACAGATATACAGGGAGGCTATATACAGGGAGGCTATGTACAGGGAGTCTATATACAGGGAGGCTATATACAGGGAGGCTATATACAGGGAGGCTATATACAGGGAGGCTATATACAGGGAGGCTATATACAGGGAGGCTATATACAGGGAGGCTATATACAGGGAGGGGATCTACAGGGAGGCTATATACAGGGAGGCTATATACAGGGACAGTAGGGAGGCTATATACAGGGAGGCTATATACAGGGAGGCTATATACAGGGAGGCTATATACAGGGAGGCTATATACAGGGAGGCTATATACAGGGAGGCTATATACAGGGAGGCTATATACAGGGAGGCTATATACAGGGAGGCTATATACAGGGAGGCTATATACAGGGAGGCTATATACAGGGAGGCTATATACAGGGAGGCTATATACAGGGAGGCTATATACAGGGAGGCTATATACAGGGACAGTAGGGAGGCTATATACAGGGAGGCTATATACAGGGAGGCTATATACAGGGACAGTAGGGAGGCTATATACAGGGAGGCTATATACAGGGAGGCTATATACAGGGAGGCTATATACAGGGACAGTAGGGAGGCTATATACAGGGAGGCTATATACAGGGAGGCTATATACAGGGAGGCTATATACAGGAAGGCTATATACAGGGACAGTAGGGAGGCTATATACAGGGAGGCTATATACAGGGAGGCTATATACAGGGACAGTAGGGAGGCTATATACAGGGAGGCTATATACAGATATACAGGGAGGCTATATACAGGGAGGCTATATACAGGGAGGGGATCTATAGGGACAGTAGGGAGGCTATATACAGGGACAGTAGGGAGGCTATATACAGGGAGGCTATATACAGGGAGGGGATCTACAGGGACAGTAGGGAGGCTATATACAGGGAGGCTATATACAGGGAGGGGATCTACAGGGACAGTAGGGAGGCTATATACAGGGAGGCTATATACAGGGAGGGGATCTACAGGGACAGTAGGGAGGCTATATACAGGGAGGCTATATACAGGGACAGTAGGGAGGCTATATACAGGGACAGTAGGGAGGCTATATACAGGGACAGTAGGGAGGCTATATACAGGGAGGCTATATACAGGGAGGGGATCTACAGAGACAGTAGGGAGGCTATATACAGGGAGGCTATATACAGGGACAGTAGGGAGGCTATATACAGGGAGAGTAGGGAGGCTATATACAGGGAGGCTATATACAGGGAGGGGATCTACAGAGACAGTAGGGAGGCTATATACAGGGAGGCTATATACAGGGAGGGGATCTACAGAGACAGTAGGGAGGCTATATACAGGGAGGGGATCTACAGAGACAGTAGGGAGGCTATATACAGGGAGGCTATATACAGGGACAGTAGGGAGGCTATATACAGGGACAGTAGGGAGGCTATATACAGGGACAGTAGGGAGGCTATATACAGGGAGGCTATATACAGGGAGGGGATCTACAGAGACAGTAGGGAGGCTATATACAGGGAGGCTATATACAGGGACAGTAGGGAGGCTATATACAGGGACAGTAGGGAGGCTATATACAGGGACAGTAGGGAGGCTATATACAGGGAGGCTATATACAGGGAGGGGAT
Source organism: Coregonus lavaretus (assembly GCF_964263955.1). NCBI lineage: Eukaryota > Metazoa > Chordata > Actinopteri > Salmoniformes > Salmonidae > Coregonus > Coregonus lavaretus. The sequence continues at coordinate 60,299,225 of NC_139998.1, forward strand.
CTACAGAGACAGTAGGGAGGCTATATACAGGGAGGCTATATACAGGGAGGCTATATACAGGGAGGGGATCTACAGAGACAGTAGGGAGGCTATATACAGGGAGGGGATCTACAGAGACAGTAGGGAGGCTATATACAGGGAGGCTATATACAGGGACAGTAGGGAGGCTATATACAGGGAGGCTATATACAGGGAGGCTATATACAGGGAGGCTATATACAGGGAGGGGATCTACAGGGACAGTAGGGAGGCTATATACAGGGAGGGGATCTACAGGGACAGTAGGGAGGCTATATACAGGGAGGGGATCTACAGGGACAGTAGGGAGGCTATATACAGGGAGGGGATCTACAGGGACAGTAGGGAGGCTATATACAGGGAGGGGATCTACAGGGACAGTAGGGAGGCTATATACAGGGACAGTAGGGAGGCTATCTACAGGGAGGGGATCTACAGGGAGGCTATATACAGGGAGGGGATCTACAGGGAGGGGATCTACAGGGACAGTAGGGAGGCTATATACAGGGAGGGGATCTACAGGGAGGGGATCTACAGGGACAGTAGGGAGGCTATATACAGGGAGGGGATCTACAGGGAGGGGATCTACAGGGAGGCTATATACAGGGAGGCTATATACAGGGAGGCTATATACAGGGATGCTATATACAGGGAGGCTATATACAGGGACAGTAGGGAGGCTATATACAGGGAGGGGATCTACAGGGAGGGGATCTACAGGGACAGTAGGGAGGCTATATACAGGGAGGGGATCTACAGGGAGGGGATCTACAGGGACAGTAGGGAGGCTATATACAGGGAGGGGATCTACAGGGAGGGGATCTACAGGGAGGCTATATACAGGGAGGCTATATACAGGGAGGCTATATACAGGGAGGCTATATACAGGGAGGCTATATACAGGGACAGTAGGGAGGCTATATACAGGGACAGTAGGGAGGCTATATACAGGGAGGCTATATACAGGGAGGCTATATACAGGGAGGGGATCTACAGGGAGGCTATATACAGGGAGGCTATATACAGGGACAGTAGGGAGGCTATATACAGGGAGGCTATATACAGATATACAGGGAGGCTATATACAGGGAGGCTATATACAGGGAGGCTATATACAGGGAGGCTATATACAGGGAGGGGATCTACAGGGAGGCTATATACAGGGAGGCTATATACAGGGACAGTAGGGAGGCTATATACAGGGAGGCTATATACAGATATACAGGGAGGCTATATACAGGGAGGCTATGTACAGGGAGTCTATATACAGGGAGGCTATATACAGGGAGGCTATATACAGGGAGGCTATATACAGGGAGGCTATATACAGGGAGGCTATATACAGGGACAGTAGGGAGGCTATATACAGGGAGGCTATATACAGGGAGGCTATATACAGGGAGGCTATATACAGGGAGGGGATCTACAGGGAGGCTATATACAGGGAGGCTATATACAGGGAGGCTATATACAGGGAGGCTATATACAGGGAGGCTATATACAGGGACAGTAGGGAGGCTATATACAGGGAGGCTATATACAGGGAGGCTATATACAGGGAGGCTATATACAGGGAGGCTATATACAGGGACAGTAGGGAGGCTATATACAGGGAGGCTATATACAGGGAGGCTATATACAGGGACAGTAGGGAGGCTATATACAGGGAGGCTATATACAGATATACAGGGAGGCTATATACAGGGAGGCTATATACAGGGAGGCTATATACAGGGAGGCTATATACAGGGAGGCTATATACAGGGACAGTAGGGAGGCTATATACAGGGAGGCTATATACAGGGAGGCTATATACAGGGAGGCTATATACAGGGAGGCTATATACAGGGACAGTAGGGAGGCTATATACAGGGAGGCTATATACAGATATACAGGGAGGCTATATACAGGGAGGCTATATACAGGGAGGCTATGTACAGGGAGGCTATATACAGGGAGGCTATGTACAGGGAGGCTATATACAGGGAGGCTATATACAGGGAGGCTATATACAGGGAGGCTATATACAGGGAGGCTATATACAGGGACAGTAGGGAGGCTATATACAGGGAGGCTATATACAGGGAGGCTATATACAGGGAGGGGATCTACAGGGACAGTAGGGAGGCTATATACAGGGAGGCTATATACAGGGAGGCTATATACAGGGAGGCTATATACAGGGAGGCTATATACAGGGAGGGGATCTACAGGGAGGCTATATACAGGGAGGCTATATACAGGGAGGCTATATACAGGGAGGCTATATACAGGGACAGTAGGGAGGCTATATACAGGGAGGCTATATACAGGGAGGCTATATACAGGGAGGCTATATACAGGGAGGCTATATACAGGGAGGCTATATACAGGGACAGTAGGGAGGCTATATACAGGGAGGCTATATACAGGGAGGCTATATACAGGGAGGCTATATACAGGGACAGTAGGGAGGCTATATACAGGGAGGCTATATACAGATATACAGGGAGGCTATATACAGGGAGGCTATATACAGGGAGGCTATATACAGGGAGGCTATATACAGGGAGGCTATATACAGGGACAGTAGGGAGGCTATATACAGGGAGGCTATATACAGGGAGGCTATATACAGGGAGGCTATATACAGGGACAGTAGGGAGGCTATATACAGGGAGGCTATATACAGGGAGGCTATATACAGGGAGGCTATATACAGGGAGGCTATATACAGGGACAGTAGGGAGGCTATATACAGGGAGGCTATATACAGGTAGGCTATATACAGGGAGGCTATATACAGGGAGGCTATATACAGGGAGGGGATCTACAGGGACAGTAGGGAGGCTATATACAGGGAGGCTATATACAGGGAGGCTATATACAGGGAGGCTATATACAGGGAGGGGATCTACAGGGACAGTAGGGAGGCTATATACAGGGAGGCTATATACAGGGAGGCTATATACAGGGAGGCTATATACAGGGACAGTAGGGAGGCTATATACAGGGACAGTAGGGAGGCTATATACAGGGAGGCTATATACAGGGAGGCTATATACAGGGAGGCTATATACAGGGACAGTAGGGAGGCTATATACAGGGAGGCTATATACAGATATACAGGGAGGCTATATACAGGGAGGCTATATACAGGGAGGCTATATACAGGGAGGCTATATACAGGGACAGTAGGGAGGCTATATACAGGGAGGCTATATACAGGGAGGCTATATACAGGGAGGCTATATACAGGGAGGCTATATACAGGGACAGTAGGGAGGCTATATACAGGGAGGCTATATACAGATATACAGGGAGGCTATATACAGGGAGGCTATATACAGGGAGGCTATATACAGGGAGGCTATATACAGGGAGGCTATATACAGGCACAGTAGGGAGGCTATATACAGGGAGGCTATATACAGGGAGGCTATATACAGTGAGGCTATATACAGGGACAGTAGGGAGGCTATATACAGGGAGGCTATATACAGGGAGGCTATATACAGGGAGGCTATATACAGGGAGGCTATATACAGGGACAGTAGGGAGGCTATATACAGGGAGGCTATATACAGGTAGGCTATATACAGGGAGGCTATATACAGGGAGGCTATATACAGGGAGGGGATCTACAGGGACAGTAGGGAGGCTATATACAGGGAGGCTATATACAGGGAGGCTATATACAGGGAGGCTATATACAGGGAGGCTATATACAGGGAGGGGATCTACAGGGAGGCTATATACAGGGAGGCTATATACAGGGAGGCTATATACAGGGAGGCTATATACAGGGAGGGGATCTACAGGGACAGTAGGGAGGCTATATACAGGGAGGCTATATACAGGGAGGCTATATACAGGGAGGCTATATACAGGGAGGCTATATACAGGGAGGGGATCTACAGGGAGGGGATCTACAGGGACAGTAGGGAGGCTATATACAGGGAGGCTATATACAGGGAGGGGATCTACAGGGAGGGGATCTACAGGGACAGTAGGGAGGCTATATACAGGGAGGCTATATACAGGGACAGTAGGGAGGCTATATACAGGGAGGCTATATACAGGGAGGGGATCTACAGGGAGGGGATCTACAGGGACAGTAGGGAGGCTATATACAGGGAGGCTATATACAGGGAGGCTATATACAGGGACAGTAGGGAGGCTATATACAGGGACAGTAGGGAGGCTATATACAGGGAGGCTATATACAGGGAGGCTATATACAGGGAGGGGATCTACAGGGACAGTAGGGAGGCTATATACAGGGAGGCTATATACAGGGAGGCTATATACAGGGACAGTAGGGAGGCTATATACAGGGAGGCTATATACAGGGAGGCTATATACAGGGAGGGGATCTACAGGGACAGTAGGGAGGCTATATACAGGGAGGCTATATACAGGGAGGCTATATACAGGGAGGCTATATACAGGGAGGCTATATACAGGGAGGCTATATACAGGGAGGGGATCTACAGGGACAGTAGGGAGGCTATATACAGGGAGGGGATCTACAGGGAGGCTATATACAGGGAGGGGATCTACAGGGACAGTAGGGAGGCTATATACAGGGAGGGGATCTACAGGGACAGTAGGGAGGCTATATACAGGGAGGGGATCTACAGGGACAGTAGGGAGGCTATATACAGGGAGGGGATCTACAGGGACAGTAGGGAGGCTATATACAGGGAGGGGATCTACAGGGACAGTAGGGAGGCTATATACAGGGAGGGGATCTACAGAGACAGTAGGGAGGCTATATACAGGGAGGGGATCTACAGAGACAGTAGGGAGGCTATATACAGGGGGGGAAACAAGTATTGGATCCCCTGCTGATTTTGTATGTTTGCCCACTGACAAAGAAATGATCAGTCTATAATTTTAATGGTAGGTTTATTTGAACAGTGAGAGACAGAATAACAACAACAAAATCCAGAAAAACGCATGTCAAAAATGTTATAAATTGATTTGCATTTTAATGAGGACTGTAGATCATTTCACTGTCTACTCTACACCTGTTGTATTCGGCGCATGTGGCAAATAAAATTTGATTTGATTAAAACTCGTTTTTCAACCACTCCACAAATTTCTTGTTAACAAACTATAGTTTTGGCAAGTCGGTTAGGACATCTACTTTGTGCATGACACAAGTAATTTTTCCAATAATTGTTTACAGACAGATTATTTCACTTATAATTCACTGTATCACATTTCCAGTGGGTCAGAAGTTTACATACACTAAGTTGACTGTGCCTTTAAACAGCTTGGAAAATTCTAGGAAATGATGTCATGGCTTTAGAAGCTTCTGATAGGCTAATTGACATCATTTGAGTCAATTGGAGGTGTACCTGTGGATGTATTTCAAGGCCTACCTTCAAACTCAGTGCCTCTTTCCTTGACATCATGGGAAAATCAAAAGAAATCAGCCAAGACCTCAGGATAAAAAATTGTAGACCTCCAAAAGTCTGGTTCATCCTTGGGAGCAATTTCCAACGACTCAAGGTACCACGTTCATCTGTACAAACAATAGTATGCAAGTATAAACACCATGGGACCACGCAGCCGTCATACCGCTCAGGAAGGAGATGCGTTCTGTCTCCTAGAGATAAACGTACTTTGGTGCGAAAAGTGCAAATCAATCCCAGAACAACAGCAAAGGACCTTGTGAAGATTCTGGAGGAAACATGTACAGAATTATCTATATCCACAGTAAAACTAGTCCTACATCGACATAACCTGAAAGGCCGCTCAGCAAGGAAGAAGCCACTGCTCCAAAACCGCCATAAAAAAAGCCAGTCTACGGTTTGCAACTGCACATGGGGACAAAGATCGTACTTTTTGGAGAAATGTCCTCTGGTCTGATGAAACAAAAATAGAACTGTTTGGCCATAATGACCATCGCTATGTTTGGAGGAAAAAGGGGAAGACTTGCAAGCTGAAGAACACCATCCCAACCGTGAAGCACGGGGGTGGCAGCATCATGCTGTGGGGGTGCGTTGCTGCAGCAGGGACTGGTGCACTTCACAAAATAGATGGCATCATGAGGAAGGAAAATTATGTGGATATATTGAAGCAACATCTCAAGACATCAGTCAGGAAGTTAAAGCTTGGTCGCAAATGGGTCTTCTAAATGGACAATGACCCCAAGCATACTTCCAAAGTTGTGGCAAAATGGTTTAAGGACAACAAAGTCAAGGTATTGGAGTGGCCATAACAAAGCCCTGACTTCAATCCTATAGAAAATGTGTGGGCAGAACTGAAAAAGCGTGTGCGATCAAGGAGGCCTACAAACCTGACTCAGTTACACCAGCTCTGTCAGGAGGAATGGGCCAAAATTCACCCAACTTATTGTGGGAAGCTTGTGGAAGGCTACCCGAAATGTTTGACCCAAGTTAAGGTTAAGTTAAGGCAATGCTACCAAATACTAATTGAGTGTATGTACACTTCTGACCCTCTGGGAATGTGATGAAAGAAATAAAAGCTGAAATAAATCATTCTCTCTACTATTATTCTGACATTTCACATTCTTAAAATAAAGTGGTGATCCTAACTGACCTAAGACAGGGAATTTGTACTAGGATTAAATGTCAGGAATAGTGAAAAACTGAGTTGAAATGTATTTGGCTAAGGTGTATGTAAACTTCCGACTTCAACTGTATTTAGTATAGTTTTATCTAAAAAGGATAACTTTTTTTATGTTTTACTGTTTTTATTATTATGAAATCCACTGAGGAGGATGGTCCTCTCCTTCCTCCTCTGAGGAGCCTCCACTGGTTTTGACACAGCCAGATCAACAGTCGGGGCAGTAGCATACAGTGGGGAAAAAAAGTATTTAGTCAGCCACCAATTGTGCAAGTTCTCCCACTTAAAAAGATGAGAGAGGCCTGTAATTTCCATCATAGGTACACGTCAACTATGTCAGACAAATTGAGAAAAAAATGTCCAGAAAATCACATTGTAGGATTTTTTATGAATTTATTTGCAAATTATGGTGGAAAATAAGTATTTGGTCACCTACAAACAAGCAAGATTTCTGGCTCTCACAGACCTGTAACTTCTTATTTAAGAGGCTCCTCTGTCCTCCACTCGTTACCAGTATTAATGGCACCTGTTTGAACTTGTTATCAGTATAAAAGACACCTGTCCACAACCTCAAACAGTCACACTCCAAACTCCACTATGGCCAAGACCAAAGAGCTGCCAAAGGACACCAGAAACAAAATTGTAGACCTGCACCAGTCTGGGAAGACTGAATCTGCAATAGGTAAGCAGCTTGGTTTGAAGAAATCAACTGTGGGAGCAATTATTAGGAAATGGAAGACATACAAGACCACTGATAATCTCCCTCGATCTGGGGCTCCACGCAAGATCTCACCCCGTGGGGTCAAAATGATCACAAGAACGGTGAGCAAAAATCCCAGAACCACACGGGGGGACCTAGTGAATGACCTGCAGAGAGCTGGGACCAAAGTAACAAAGCCTACCATCAGTAACACACTACGCCGCCAGGGACTCAAATCCTGCAGTGCCAGACGTGTCCCCCTGCTTAAGCCAGTACATGTCCAGGCCCGTCTGAAGTTTGCTAGAGTGCATTTGGATGATCCAGAAGAGGATTGGGAGAATGTCATATGGTCAGATGAAACCAAAATAGAACTTTTTGGTAAAAACTCAACTCGTCGTGTTTGGAGGACAAAGAATGCTGAGATGCATCCAAAGAACACCATACCTACTGTGAAGCATGGGGGTGGAAACATCATGCTTTGGGGCTTTTATTCTGCAAAGGGACCAGGACGACTGATCCGTGTAAAGGAAAGAATGAATGGGGCCATGTATCGTGAGAGTTTGAGTGAAAACCTCCTTCCATCAGCAAGGGCATTGAAGATGAAACGTGGCTGGGTCTTTCAGCATGACAATGATCCCAAACACACCGCCCGGGCAACGAAGGAGTGGCTTCGTAAGAAGCATTTCAAGGTCCTGGAGTGGCCTAGCCAGTCTCCAGATCTCAACCCCATAGAAAATCTTTGGAGGGAGTTGAAAGTCCGTGTTGCCCAGCGACAGCCCCAAAACATCACTGCTCTAGAGGAGATCTGCATGGAGGAATGGGCCAAAATACCAGCAACAGTGTTTGTGAACCTTGTGAAGACTTACAAAAAAAGTTTGACCTGTGTCATTGCCAACAAAGGGTATATAACAAAGTATTGAGAAACTTTTGTTATTGACCAAATACTTATTTTCCACCATAATTTGCAAATAAATTCATTAAAAATCCTACAATGTGATTTTCTGGGGTTTTTTTCCTCAATTTGTCTGTCATAGTTGACGTGTACCTATGATGAAAATTACAGGCCTCTCATCTTTTTAAGTGGGAGAACTTGCACAATTGGTGGCTGACTAAATACTTTTTTTCCCCACTGTATATCTGACCAAATTATGAAAGACAAGCATTGTACTTTTGAATTCCGTAAAGTGAGTGTGGAAGAGGTGAAAAAAGTATTGTTGTCTATCAACAATTACAAGCCACCGGGGTCTGACAACTTGGATGGAAAATTACTGAGGATAATAGCGGACGATATTGCCACTCCTATTTGCCATATCTTCAATTTAAGCCTACTAGAAAGTGTGTGCCCCCAGGCTTGGAGGGAAGCAAAAGTCATTCCACTACCTAAGAATAGTAAAGCCCCCTTTACTGGCTCAAATAGCCGACCAATCAGCCTGTTACCAACCCTTAGTAAGCTTTTGAAAAAAATGGTGTTTGACCAGATACAATGCTATTTAACAGTAAACAAATTGACAACAGACTTTCAGCACGCTTATAGGGAAGGACATTCAACAAGCACTGCACTTGCACAAATGACTGATGATTGGCTGAGAGAAATTGATGACAAAAAGATTGTGGGGGCTGTTTTGTTAGACTTCAGTGCGTTTTTTGACATTATCGATAATAGTCTGTTGCTGGAAGAACGTATGTGTTATGGCTTTACACCTCCTGCTATATTGTGGATAAAGAGTTACCTGTCTAACAGAACACAGAGGGTGTTCTTTAATGGAAGCGTCTCCAACATAATCCAGGTAGACTCAGGAATTCCCCAGGGCAGCTGTCTAGGCCCCTTACTTTTTTCAATATTTCAGTTTCCCTGCATTAAAATAACCGCCCACTGGGAGTGCTGCCTCTGGATGAGCATTTTCTTGTTGCTTATGACCCTATACAGCTCGTTGAGTGCGGTCTTAGTGCCAGCATTGGTTTGTGGTAGTAAATAGACCGCTATGAAAAATATAAATAAACTCTCTTGGTAAATAGTGTTGTCTACAGCTTAACATTAGGGATTTTAACTCAGGCGAGGAGAACCTCGAGACTTCCTTAATATTAGAGATTGTTTACCAGCTGTTGTTAACAAATACACACACCTCCCCTCTTGAGCTTTCCCGACGTTGCTGTTCTGTCCTGCCGATGAATAGAAAAAACATTTACATGTATATTATCCATGTCCTTGTTCAGCCACGACAGAGGATAGAATATTGCAGAAACATAGGATATTACAGTTCTTCAGGTCCCGTTGATCGGATGGTCTCGAACGGAGCTCATCCAGTTAGTTCTCCAGTGTACGTTCGACAATAGAACAGAGGGTAGAGGCAGTTTATGTACTCTCCAATAGAACAGAGGGTAGAGGCAGTTTATGTACTCTCCAATAGAACAGAGGGTAGAGGCAGTTTATGTACTCTCCAATAGAACAGAGGGTAGAGGCAGTTTATGTACTCTCCAATAGAACAGAGGGTAGAGGCAGTTTATGTACTCTCCAATAGAACAGAGGGTAGAGGCAGTTTATGTACTCTCCAATAGAACAGAGGGTAGAGGCAGTTTATGTACTCTCCAATAGAACAGAGGGTAGAGGCAGTTTATGTACTCTCCAACAGAACAGAGGGTAGAGGCAGTTTATGTACTCTCCAATAGAACAGAGGGTAGAGGCAGTTTATGTACTCTCCAATAGAACAGAGGGTAGAGGCAGTTTATGTACTCTCCAACAGAACAGAGGGTAGAGGCAGTTTATGTACTCTCCAACAGAACAGAGGGTAGAGGCAGTTTATGTACTCTCCAATAGAACAGAGGGTAGAGGCAGTTTATGTACTCTCCAATAGAACAGAGGGTAGAGGCAGTTTATGTACTCTCCAATAGAACAGAGGGTAGAGGCAGTTTATGTACTCTCCAACAGAACAGAGGGTAGAGGCAGTTTATGTACTCTCCAATAGAACAGAGGGTAGAGGCAGTTTATGTACTCTCCAATAGAACAGAGGGTAGAGGCAGTTTATGTACTCTCCAACAGAACAGAGGGTAGAGGCAGTTTATGTACTCTCCAACAGAACAGAGGGTAGAGGCAGTTTATGTACTCTCCAATAGAACAGAGGGTAGAGGCAGTTTATGTACTCTCCAATAGAACAGAGGGTAGAGGCAGTTTATGTACTCTCCAACAGAACAGAGGGTAGAGGCAGTTTATGTACTCTCCAACAGAACAGGGGGTAGAGGCAGTTTATGTACTCTCCAATAGAACAGAGGGTAGAGGCAGTTTATGTACTCTCCAATAGAACAGAGGGTAGAGGCAGTTTATGTACTCTCCAATAGAACAGAGGGTAGAGGCAGTTTATGTACTCTCCAATAGAACAGAGGGTAGAGGCAGTTTATGTACTCTCCAATAGAACAGAGGGTAGAGGCAGTTTATGTACTCTCCAATAGAACAGAGGGTAGAGGCAGTTTATGTACTCTCCAATAGAACAGAGGGTAGAGGCAGTTTATGTACTCTCCAATAGAACAGAGGGTAGAGGCAGTTTATGTACTCTCCAATAGAACAGAGGGTAGAGGCAGTTTATGTACTCTCCAATAGAACAGAGGGTAGAGGCAGTTTATGTACTCTCCAATAGAACAGAGGGTAGAGGCAGTTTATGTACTCTCCAATAGAACAGAGGGTAGAGGCAGTTTATGTACTCTCCAACAGAACAGAGGGTAGAGGCAGTTTATGTACTCTCCAATAGAACAGAGGGTAGAGGCAGTTTATGTACTCTCCAATAGAACAGAGGGTAGAGGCAGTTTATGTACTCTCCAATAGAACAGAGGGTAGAGGCAGTTTATGTACTCTCCAATAGAACAGAGGGTAGAGGCAGTTTATGTACTCTCCAATAGAACAGAGGGTAGAGGCAGTTTATGTACTCTCCAATAGAACAGAGGGTAGAGGCAGTTTATGTACTCTCCAATAGAACAGAGGGTAGAGGCAGTTTATGTACTCTCCAATAGAACAGAGGGTAGAGGCAGTTTATGTACTCTCCAATAGAACAGAGGGTAGAGGCAGTTTATGTACTCTCCAATAGAACAGAGGGTAGAGGCAGTTTATGTACTCTCCAATAGAACAGAGGGTAGAGGCAGTTTATGTACTCTCCAATAGAACAGAGGGTAGAGGCAGTTTATGTACTCTCCAACAGAACAGAGGGTAGAGGCAGTTTATGTACTCTCCAATAGAACAGAGGGTAGAGGCAGTTTATGTACTCTCCAATAGAACAGAGGGTAGAGGCAGTTTATGTACTCTCCAATAGAACAGAGGGTAGAGGCAGTTTATGTACTCTCCAATAGAACAGAGGGTAGAGGCAGTTTATGTACTCTCCAACGTAGTTTCGTCAGGGCGCCCTCACGTCAGCCTCACTTACGCTGCCTTTTTCTTTTCAGAGTCGAGGAGATTAGTGGTCCGGGGTGAGCAGTATGTCCTGCGCCTCCGACTTGTTGAAGTCTTTATCTTTCATAATTATAACTGGTTTGGTGAATATTCGCTTTGTGAGGGCTGCGAGATGTTTACCAGGTTTATCTTCCATTAAGTAGTATGCTTTAATTGAGTTTAGCCTGTAGTTTTTGTCTCTCTTCAAAAGTAAAATATCATATTCCTGCTTAAATTCAGATTTATTTTTTCTTCTTTACCTCTTAAAGATTTTTTTATATGAAATATATTTTGATTTGTTTAACACTTTTTTGGTTACTACATGATTCCATATGTGTTATTTCATAGTTTTGATGTCTTAACTATTATTCTACAATGTAGAAAATAGTAAAAATAAAGAAAAACCCTTGAATGAGTAGGTGTGTCCAAACTTTTGACTGGTAGTGTATATAAATCAGAATTTAACAACAGTTGGACGGATCCTACAGCCTTCTTAGAATCAACAACCCCTGAAGCAATTATCAGCACACAAAAAATAATCACTAAAAACAGAGATCACCCAAGAAGAAATACTAGACATGGTTAAAATGAATGGCACCAGGAATGGAAGCTTTCCCATATAATTCTATTAACATTCTGGGACAAAGTAGCACCCCTATTTACACATATGACATCACACGTCACTCAATTCAGTGCTTCCTAGTTCCATGTATCAAACAGTTATTTCAGTTATATTAAAAACAATAAAACCTGGAGTGTCCCCTGCTGATTACAGACCCATACGTTTAATAAATTGTGACAGTAAAATAATAACAAAGCTCATAAGCAACAGAATGGCAAAAGTCTTACCAGACTTGATACATATCAAACAGGGTTTATATGAAATAAACACTTTCATACAAATAAAATAACATGTTTCAGTTTAACACAATACGCTAAAAAACAAGATATAGATTGATCAATAATGGCTGTTGATGCCGAAAAGGCTTTCGACTGTTTTGAGTGGCCTTTTCTATTCAAAACTTTGGAAGCTTTCAACTTTCCAGCTGAAATAATACATTTAATAATAATATTATATAAATAACCTAAAGCAAAAATATACACAAATAATACATTATCTGAAGAAATTACTTTACAAAGGGGCACAAGATAGGGATGTCCTCTATCCCCCTCCTGTTTGCACTGGCAATTTGAACCGCTTCTAGGAAGAATTAGACGGTACCCAAACGTGACAGGTATCAGTATTGGTAAACATGAATATAAAACTGAACTTATTTGCATATGATCTCCTGATATACCTGACCAATATTGAAAAGTCAATGCCCCCCTTGATAAAAAAAATGTTTCAGAATACTCAAAAATCTCAGGACATAAAAAACAAAATAATGGCAATTGGAAAATGAAAAATAATAACTCATATGATCTACAGCAATGCTTTAGGTGGACCACAAAATATAAAATACTTAGGTGCTTAATAAGTGACAACAATATATATAAAGATAACTTTATCCCATTACTCAACAATATGAAAGCAGATCTAATTAAATGGAACAATTTACATTTACATTTTAGTCATTTAGCAGACGCTCTTATCCAAAGCGACTTACAGGAGCAATTAGGGTTAAGTGCCTTGCTTAAGGGCACATCGACACATTTTTCACCTAGTAGGGTCGGGGATTAGAACCAGCGACCTTTCGGTGACTGGCACAACGCTCTTACCCACTAAGCTACCTGCCGCCCAACAATCTTCCCATAAATCTTACAGGTAGAGTAAACGTCTTCAGAATGGCATGGCTCCCAAAGGTTTTATATGTATTCTTGGTAATACCAATTACCCCACCAAAGACATTCTTAAAAAAATAAGTATACTTAGTCATAAGACTTTATATGGACAAATAAAACTCATAGAATAAAAAGGAAAGCTTTACATCTTCCTAAGTCTGAGGGTGCGACATATAGTTAAATGCACTAAAAAGGAACAATGGGTACATATTGAAGATGCGTATGCTAACCCCCAGAATCTTTTCACGTGTCTATTTTCAAAGGATAAAGCTAAGAACATTAACAACTTAATTGTTAAGAACACTATAACAATCCGGAAGAAAATGAAAAGTATTCTACAAGAACCAATATCACTCCCTGAAAACACAACCCTATGGAACAATCCTTGGATAACTTTTCAGAATTCACAGATAAATTGGCCCAGATGGAAAACTAAAGGCATAAATACCGTAAATGACTTGGTAATAGGAAATAAATGTATTTCCATGACAGAATTAAAAAGCAATTTTGGACTGACCAATGTAGATGTTTTCCAATACATGCAATTTAAAAGTTTCATATAACAACATTTTGATCTGAAATCTTTTGGACATCAGAGCAATCTTGAGGGAATCCTATTTGAGTTAGAAAATGATGTTCATATGATAGGTAAGATATACCAAACCTTGCAGAAAACCTGTACAATTTACAATCTCTTCGAAAAAAGTATAACTACTGGAACCAAGACTTAAAAAGAACTGATATTGGCAGAAGATGGAGGTTGGGACAGAACTAACGAAATGACAGTTAAGACAAATGTAAGCTTAATCCAGTGGGCAGAGTTAGAAACTTGGCTGTCAGAAGTATTACAATGTAAATGTACTTTTAATCTGTCTGTCAGCATATTTCAAGATATAGCATATGAGGGTGCAGTGAGATACCCGATGGGTTGGACGTTAACTTTTCTCGTCAGTTATCTTGAAAAAATGTATACTTAAAAACTGGGAATCAACCAATCCTTCAACGTTAACACAATGGAAAGGTCAAATGCTTTATTATCTAAATGTTGAAAGTGCGTGGGCGACAGAGAAACAAAATGGTGTGGTTTGAAGCCATGTGGCAGAGAGTGAAGCTGGCGCTGGAGATGGGGGTGTGGTCAGGTGGGTGTGGCCAGGTGGGATGTTGTTGATCTGGAGATGGGGGTGTGGTCAGGTGGGATGTCGTGGATGTTTGTGTGCGTCTGTATGTTGTGGTTTGTATGTGTATGTTGTGGATTATAAAAATAAATAAATAAATGATATAGTGTTACCACAATGTTTCCTAGCATGGCATGAGCCATAATTTCCCGTGATTCCATTCCCTGATCCCAACATTCCCATGATCCTCTGTGTTCCAGGAAGTGGTGACACTGAGGAACCTGTGGTCGCTGGGTTACCAGGTGATTGTCTCCTATGAGCACTGCGTGGTCCGCCTCTACAGCGACCTTTGGCCTCACATCCCCTACTGGTGGGCCAACAAGTGTAAAGCTGAGGCTCTGATCGAGGAGTTCGAACACAGGAAACAACATGGCCGCCCAGGTAACCTGCAGATGGCCACATTTTGCTATGAAATATTGTGCAGAGTAAGGATTATCTAACACTGCCTATGCAAATAATTTTGAAATAGAAGTGCTGCTGTGCACTTTTAGGGGCCGATTCAGACTTCGGAAATGTACGCCTTTTCTATGCACCCCTCCTACCCACTTCTCAGTATTTGGTATTCAGACGTATCTTATGGCTACCTTAAGTTACCTTATGCGCTCAGAATAAATGTAATTCAACCACTGTAACCCCTCCCACTTGCTGGCCAACAGAGTTTCTCGTGGAGTTTTCATTCAATAAGGTTTTCAGTACATCTATCTTAAGCCATCCCTTTAAATACTGTGTACCTTTTCATATTTTGAATTTTGGGCTGTAGTGACGCCGCCTTAGACCGCTGTACCTTTTAGTTAGAATTTTGTTGACAGACTCACTAGAAAACTAGAACACATCTATACACTCCTCTGTAAACTGGTCATCGCTGGATAACCGTCGCAAGACCCACTGGTTGATGCTTATTTACAAAACTCTCTTTGGCCTCACTCCTCCCTATCTGAGATACCTACTGCAGCCCTCATTCACCACATACAACACCCATTCTGCCAGTCACATTCTCTTTATGTAGTGTTGTGGCGTCTCTCTTTATGTAGTGTTGTGGCGTCTCTCTTGTTGTGATGTGTGTTTGTCCTATATTTATATATATATATATTTTTTTATCCCAGCCCCCGTCCCCGTCCCCGCAGGAGGCCTTTTGCCTTTTGGTAGGCCGTCATTGTAAATAAGAATTTGTTCTTAACTGACTTGCCTAGTTAAATAAAGTTTTTTTTTTTAATTCAAAAAATCAATATATATATCGAGAGAGCAGGTTCAGAATATTAGGGATCAATGAAAGAAAGCTATCTAAATACAGTGGGGGAAAAAGTATTTAGTAAGCCACCAATTGTGCAAGTTCTCCCACTTAAAAAGATGAGAGAGGCCTGTAATTTTCATCATATGTACACGTCAACTATGACAGACAAATTGAGCATTTTTTTTCTCCAGAAAATCACATTGTAGGATTTTTTATGAATTTATTTGCAAATTATGGTGGAAAATAAGTATTTGGTCACCTACAAACAAGCAAGATTTCTGGCTCTCACAGACCTGTAGCTTATTCTTTAAGAGGCTCCTCTGTCCTCCACTCGTTACCTGTATTAATGGCACCTGTTTGAACTTGTTATCAGTATAAAAGACACCTGTCCACAACCTCAAACAGTCACACTCCAAACTCCACTATGGCCAAGACCAAAGAGCTGTCAAAGGACACCAGAAACAAAATTGTAGACCTGCACCAGGCTGGGAAGACTGAATCTGCAATAGGTAAGCAGCTTGGTTTGAAGAAATCAACTGTGGGAGCAATTATTAGGAAATGGAAGACATACAAGACCACTGATAATCTCCCTCGATCTGGGGCTCCACGCAAGATCTCACCCCGTGGGGTCAAAATGATCACAAGAACGGTGAGCAAAAATCCCAGAACCACACGGGGAGACCTAGTGAATGACCTGCAGAGAGCTGGGACTAAAGTAACAAAGCCTACCATCAGTAACACACTACGCTGCCAGAGACTCAAATCCTGCAGTGCCAGACGTGTCCCCCTGCTTAAGCCAGTACATGTCCAGGCCCGTCTGAAGTTTGCTAGAGTGCATTTGGATGATCCAGAAGAGGATTGGGAGAATGTCATATGGTCAGATGAAACCAAAATAGAACGTTTTGGTAAAAACTCAACTCGTCGTGTTTGGAGGACAAAGAATGCTGAGTTGCATCCAAAGAACACCATACCTACTGTGAAGCATGGGGGTGGAAACATCATGCTTTGGGGCTGTTTTTCTGCAAAGGGACCAGGACGACTGATCCGTGTAAAGGAAAGAATGAATGGGGCCATGTATCGTGAGATTTTGAGTGAAAACCTCCTTCCATCAGCAAGGGCATTGAAGATGAAACGTGGCTGGGTCTTTCAGCATGACAATGATCCCAAACACACCGCCCGGGCAACGAAGGAGTGGCTTCGTAAGAAGCATTTCAAGGTCCTGGAGTGGCCTAGCCAGTCTCCAGATCTCAACCCCATAGAAAATCTTTGGAGGGAGTTGAAAGTCCATGTTGCCCAGCGACAGCCCCAAAACATCACTGCTCTAGAGGAGATCTGCATGGAGGAATGGGCCAAAATACCAGCAACAGTGTGTGAAAACCTTGTGAAGACTTACAGAAAACGTTTGACCTGTGTCATTGCCAACAAAGGGTATATAACAAAGTATTGAGAAACTTTTGTTATTGACCAAATACTTATTTTCCACCATAATTTGCAAATAAATTCATTAAAAATCCTACAATGTGATTTTCTGGATTTTTTTTCCACATTTTGTCTGTCATAGTTGATGTGTACCTATGATGAAAATTACAGGCCTCTCTCATCTTTTTAAGTGGGAGAACTTGCACAATTGGTGGCTGACTAAATACTTTTCCCCCCCACTGTAGATGCATATTAGTCTGTTTCAGCATCAATTGGTAGATAAAAAAAAAACTCTGATCTTGTAGCTTTTTCCACTTGGAACCGGTTGGTTTGCTAAACCTTATTCATGTTTTCCTCTCGCGTAAAGGTGGTGGAATTATGAGGGAATTAAATTGAGGTCAGAATACTGCGTATCTATACACACCTTCATTTACACCATCTCCACCCCAGACAAATAGCTGGTGAATAGCATGCTATTCTCATGCTTAAGTTTAATATCAGAATAGGGAATTACGTTCCATTTACGCTCGCTTATCTCGGGTCGGAATTCCCCCGTACTGAATAGTAAAACAGTTATACACTCTTATAACGTGATTAGAATGTATCTGTAATATTGTGCAGAGTTATCTAACACCGTCTACGGCATCATTTCTCACCAATATTTTCAATGAATAACATTTGTTTGTGGGAGGGGATGTGTTGTAATGAGTGTTTTTTGTAACAGAATCAAACAGAACATTGAATGATATGATCTCGTGGTTTTTGTCAGGAGGGTTCTTTGTGACGGGCATCAACCTGACAGAGGATCTGAAGTACATCTGTTCTCACCCCACTGAGTCTCTGAAGGACCTGGTGATGTCTACCTACCCCGCCCTGCTCGCCTGGGTCAGGGGTCAGAGCCCCGGCTCCGATACCCACTCCCTCAACATAATAGCTGGTGACTTTGTCTCAGAGAGCCACTTCGTACCCACCGTCATCGCACTGAATCAACATTTAATCCACTGCGCTGGTCCTCGGGATGTTAGCAGAGAAAACTGACTCATCTGCTGTGTCCCAAAGTAGTGCACTGTGTAGGGAATAGAGTGGCATTTGGGATGCATTATCTGACACATCTTCTTGCACAGAATATCATGTTTTAACTACGCTGAAGAAGAGGATGGAACTGCAGCGTGATGTAATAGAACTTTGCTTGTAAAAAAAAAAACTAACTTGAACAATAGATTCTGATAGGATATATTTGCACAATTGCCGACAGTGAAATGTTTCTGTTGAGCTGCTCTCTTCTCTTCCTGAGTTGAGCTGCTCTCTTCTCTTCCTGTGTTGAGCTGCTCTCTTCTCTTCCTGTGTTGAGCTGCTCTCTTCTCTTCCTGACCTGCACTGATTTATTTATCTGTTTACTTTGGGCTTTTGTTATCTTTACTCCTCTCTTGATGCAATGTAGCTAACCCTAACCCCCTAACCCTAACCCTAACCCTAACCCTAACCCCCTAACCCTAACCCTAACCATAACCCTAACCCTAACCCTAACCCTAACCCCCTAACCCTCTAACCCTAACCCTCTAACCATAACCAGTTTTAGAACACCTCCTCATTCCAGGGTTTTTCTTTATTTTTACTATTGTCTACATTGTAGAATAGTAGTGAAGACATCACAACTATGAAATAACACATATGGAATCATGTAGTAACCAAAAAGGTGTTAAAAATATTAAAAATATATGTTATATTTTAGCTTCTTCAAAGTAGCCACCCTTTGCCTTGATGACAGCTTTGCACACTCTTGGCATTCTCTTAACCAGCTTCACCTGGAATGCTTTTCCAACAGTCTTGAAGGAGTTCCCACATATGCTGAGCACTTGTTGGCTGCTTTTCCTTCACTCTGCGGTCCAACTCATCCCAAACCATCTCAATTGGGTTGAGGTCAGGTAATTGTGGAGGCCAGGTCATCTGATGCAGCACTCCATCACTCTCCTTCTTGGTCAAATAGCCCTTACACAGCCTGAAGGTGCGTTTTGGGTCATTGTCCTGTTGAAAAACAATTGATAGTCCCACTAAGCCCAAACCAGATGGGATGGCCTGCAGAATGCTGTGGTAGCCATGCTGGTTAAGTGTACCTTGAATTCTAAATAAATCACAGACAGTGTCACCAGCAAAGCACCATCACACCTCCTCCTCCATGCTTCACGGTGGGAACCACACATGCGGAGATCATCCGTTCAGCTACTCTGCGTCTCACAAAGACACGGCGGTTGGAACCAAAAATCTCAAATTTGGACTCATCAGAACCAAAGGACAGATTTCCACCGGTCTAAAGTCCATTGCTCGTGTTTCTTGGCCCAAGCAGGTCTCTTCTTATTATTGGTGTCCTTTAGTAGTGGTTTCTTTGCACCAATTCGACCATGAAGGCCTGATACACACAGTCTCCTCTGAACAGTTGATGTTGAGATGTGTCTGTTACTTGAACTCTGTGAAGCATTTATTTGGGCTGCAATTTCTGAGGGTGGTAACTCTAATGAACGTATCCTCTGCAGCAGAGGTAACTCTGGGTCTTCCTGTGGCGGTCCTCATGAGAGCCAGTTTCATCATAGTGCTTGATGGTTTTTGCGACTGCACTTGAAGAAACGTACCAAGTTCTTGAAATGTTCCGTATTGACTGACCTTCATGTCTTAAAGTAATGATGGACTGTCGTTTCTCTTTGCGTATTTGAGCTGTTCTTGCCATAATATGGACTTGGTCTTTTACCAAATAGGGCCATCTTCTGTATATCCCCCCCTACCTTGTCACAACACAACTGATTGGCTCAAACGCATTAAGAAGGAAAGAAATTCCACAAATTAACTTTTAACAAGGCACACCTGTTAATTGAAATGCATTCCAGGTGACTACCTCTTGAAGCTGGTTGAGAGGGTGGCTACTTTTAAGAATCTCAAATACAAAATATATTTTGATTTGTGTAACACTTTTTTGGTTACTACATGATTCCATATGTGTTATTTCATAGTTTTGATGTCTTCACTATTATTCTACAATGTAGAAAATAGTAAAAATAAAGAAAAACCCTTGAATGAGTAGGTGTGTCCAAACCTTTGACTGGTACTGTATGTATTTTCATATCTCAGGCAATGTGGCCACATGTTTTAAAATGTTCCTTTGACCTAAGCAATAATGATATGACTAATGTTCTGTCTAAAACCTCTGTAGCCGTCTTAGACTAACAAGTATACAGTAGAGCCCCTTCCATAGAGCACCAATCTATGGTTGTGTCCCAAAGGGCAGCAGATCCTAAATAGTGCACTACTTTTGACCAGACCCCTATGAGCCTGGTCAAAAGGAGGGAATAGGGTGCCATATGGAACAAACCACATTTTACAAATGGTTAGCACACTTGAGGTTAGAAAAAGCACCTACAATGAATTTCCATTAGATATCCAGTATCTGTGGTTAGGAATATCGCCCTAGTTATAACGTTAATGCTGTACCAACTGAAGAACAGGGCTGCGGCCCAAATGGCACCCTATTCCCTATGTAGTGCACTACTTTAGACCAGAGAATGACACCCTATTCCCTATATAGTGCACTACTTTAGACCAGAGAATGGCACCCTATTCCCTATATAGTGCACTACTTTAGACCAGAGAATGGCACCCTATTCCCTATATAGTGCACTACTTTAGACCAGAGAATGACACCCTATTCCCTATATAGTGCACTACTTTAGACCAGAGAATGGCACCCTATTCCCTATATAGTGCACTACTTTAGACCAGAGAATGACACCCTATTCCCTATATAGTGCACTACTTTAGACCAGAGAATGGCACCCTATTCCCTATATAGTGCACTACTTTAGACCAGAGAATGGCACCCTATTCCCTATATAGTGCACTACTTTAGACCAGAGAATGGCACCCTATTCCCTATATAGTGCACTACTTTAGACCAGAGAATGGCACCCTATTCCCTACATAGTGCACTACTTTAGACCAGAGAATGACACCCTATTCCCTATATAGTGCACTACTTTAGACCAGAGAATGGCACCCTATTCCCTACATAGTGCACTACTTTAGACCAGAGAATGGCACCCTATTCCCTATATAGTGCACTACTTTAGACCAGAGAATGGTACCCTATTCCCTATGTAGTGCACTACTTTAGACCAGAGAATGACACCCTATTCCCTATATAGTGCACTACTTTAGACCAGAGAATGGCACCCTATTCCCTATATAGTGCACTACTTTAGACCAGAGAATGGCACCCTATTCCCTATATAGTGCACTACTTTAGACCAGAGAATGGCACCCTATTCCCTATATAGTGCACTACTTTAGACCAGAGAATGACACCCTATTCCCTATGTAGTGCACTACTTTAGACCAGAGAATGGCACCCTATTCCCTATATAGTGCACTACTTTAGACCAGAGAATGGCACCCTATTCCCTATATAGTACACTACTTTAGACCAGATAATGGCACCCTATTCCCTATATAGTGCACTACTTTAGACCAGAGAATGGCACCCTATTCCCTATATAGTACACTACTTTAGACCAGATAATGGCACCCTATTCCCTATATAGTGCACTACTTTAGACCAGAGAATGGCACCCTATTCCCTATGTAATGCACTACTTTAGACCAGGGCCCATTGGGATGCAGATCAAACCTATATGAACCACTGCATGATATCAGACGCACAACTCTGAGCATGACTTATGACCTCCTATGACTGTTCTACAGCTGAGTTATGACCTTTGACCCTTAACCCTTTTAGAAGCATGTCTTCATTACTACTGAAAAGACCTGCACCTCTGTGGACAAGATGAGCCTTTCCAGAAGACAGGATGAGCATATTGAATAGAGAATCAATCTACAGAATCTTTCACCTTACAGGTTTCAAATGAAATTAACCAATGTAAAAAATAAATAAAACATGTTTGGTCTGAAAAAATTATTTTAATTCATGCTTCCAATTCAGAGATCACGGAGTTCTAAAAATAGCAAGTCAGCGGTCTGTCAAAGGGAATAGATTACAATAGATCACAACAGATTACAATAGATTACAACAGATTACAATAGATTGCAACAGATTACAATAGATTACAACAGATTACAACAGATTACAATAGATTACAATAGATTACAATATGTGTCAAACTCATTCCACGGAGGGCCGAGTGTCTGCGGGTTTTCGCTCCTCACTTGTACTTGATTGATGAATTAAGGTCACTGATTAGTAAGTAACTCCCCTCACCTGGTTGTCTTTATCGAAAGGAAAAAACAAAAACCAGCAGACACTAAGGCCCTCCATGGAATGAGTTCCCCTTGGAATAGAACAATAAAACCACAGAAGGCCTCAGACAGGTCAGGACTACTACTAACACTCAGACAGACAGGTCAGGTCATGCAGACCTTTAAACAACACACTACTAACACTCAGACAGGTCAGGTCATGCAGACCTTTAAACAACGCACTACTAACACTCAGACAGGACAGGTCATGCAGACCTTTAAACAACACACTACTAACACTCAGACAGACAGGACAGGTCATGCAGACCTTTAAACAACGCACTACTAACACTCAGACAGACAGGACAGGTCATGCAGACCTTTAAACAACACACTACTAACACTCAGACAGGTCAGGTCATGCAGACCTTTAAACAACGCACTACTAACACTCAGACAGGACAGGTCATGCAGACCTTTAAACAACACACTACTAACACTCAGACAGACAGGTCAGGTCATGCAGACCTTTAAACAACGCACTACTAACGCTCAGACAGACAGGTCAGGTCATGCAGACCTTTAAACAACACACTACTAACACTCAGACAGACAGGTCAGGTCATGCAGACCTTTAAACAACGCACTACTAACACTCAGACAGGTCAGGTCATGTAGACCTTTAAACAACGCACTACTAACACTCAGACAGGTCAGGTCATGCAGACCTTTAAACAACACACTACTAACACTCAGACAGACAGGTCAGGTCATGCAGACCTTTAAACAACACACTACTAACACTCAGACAGACAGGTCAGGTCATGCAGACCTTTAAACTACGCACTACTAACACTCAGACAGACAGGTCAGGTCATGCAGACCTTTAAACAACACACTACTAACACTCAGACAGGTCAGGTCATGCAGACCTTTAAACAACGCACTACTAACACTCAGACAGGTCAGGTCATGTAGACCTTTAAACAACGCACTACTAACGCTCAGACAGGACAGGTCATGCAGACCTTTAAACAACGCACTACTAACGCTCAGACAGGACAGGTCATGCAGACCTTTAAACAACACACTACTAACACTCAGACAGGACAGGTCATGCAGACCTTTAAACAACACACTACTAACACTCAGACAGGTCAGGTCATGCAGACCTTTAAACAACGCACTACTAACACTCAGACAGGACAGGTCATGCAGACCTTTAAACAACGCACTACTAACGCTCAGACAGACAGGTCATGCAGACCTTTAAACAACACACTACTAACACTCAGACAGACAGGTCAGGTCACGCAGACCTTTAAACAACACACTACTAACACTCAGACAGGTCAGGTCATGCAGACCTTTAAACAACGCACTACTAACACTCAGACAGGACAGGTCATGCAGACCTTTAAACAACGCACTACTAATGCTCAGCCAGACAGGTCAGGTCATGTAGACCTTTAAACAACGCACTACTAACACTCAGACAGACAGGTCAGGTCACGCAGACCTTTCAACAACACACTACTAACACTCAGACAGGTCAGGTCATGCAGACCTTTAAACAACGCACTACTAACGCTCAGACAGACAGGTCATGCAGACCTTTAAACAACGCACTACTAACACTCAGACAGGTCAGGTCATGCAGACCTTTAAACAACGCACTACTAACACTCAGACAGGACAGGTCATGCAGACCTTTAAACAACGCACTACTAACACTCAGACAGGTCAGGTCAGGTCATGCAGACCTTTAAACAACGCACTACTAACACTCAGACAGACAGGTCAGGTCATGCAGACCTTTAAACAACACACTACTAACACTCAGACAGACAGGTCAGGTCACGCAGACCTTTAAACAACACACTACTAACGCTCAGACAGGACAGGTCATGCAGACCTTTAAACAACGCACTACTAACGCTCAGACAGACAGGTCATGCAGACCTTTAAACAACACACTACTAACACTCAGACAGACAGGTCAGGTCATGCAGACCTTTAAACAACACACTACTAACACTCAGACAGACAGGTCAGGTCACGCAGACCTT
This sequence comes from Coregonus lavaretus, assembly GCF_964263955.1. Classification (NCBI taxonomy): domain Eukaryota; kingdom Metazoa; phylum Chordata; class Actinopteri; order Salmoniformes; family Salmonidae; genus Coregonus; species Coregonus lavaretus. Next base: position 60,323,847 of record NC_139998.1, read on the forward strand.
TAAACAACGCACTACTAACACTCAGACAGGACAGGTCAGGTCATGCAGACCTTTAAACAATGCACTACTAACGCTCAGACAGGACAGGTCATGCAGACCTTTAAACAACGCACTACTAACGCTCAGACAGGACAGGTCATGCAGACCTTTAAACAACACACTACTAACACTCAGACAGGACAGGTCAGGTCATGCAGACCTTTAAACAACGCACTACTAACGCTCAGACAGGACAGGTCATGCAGACCTTTAAACAACGCACTACTAACGCTCAGACAGGACAGGTCATGCAGACCTTTAAACAACGCACTACTAACACTCAGACAGGTCAGGTCATGCAGACCTTTAAACAACACACTACTAACACTCAGACAGACAGGTCAGGTCATGCAGACCTTTAAACAACGCACTACTAACGCTCAGACAGGACAGGTCATGCAGACCTTTAAACAACGCACTACTAACACTCAGACAGGTCAGGTCATGCAGACCTTTAAACAACGCACTGCTAACACTCAGACAGACAGGTCAGGTCATGCAGACCTTTAAACAACGCACTACTAACACTCAGACAGGTCAGGTCATGCAGACCTTTAAACAACGCACTACTAACACTCAGACAGACAGGTCAGGTCATGCAGACCTTTAAACAACGCACTACTAACACTCAGACAGGTCAGGTCATGTAGACCTTTAAACAACGCACTACTAACACTCAGACAGGTCAGGTCATGTAGACCTTTAAACAACGCACTACTAACGCTCAGACAGGACAGGTCAGGTCATGCAGACCTTTAAACAACACGCTACTAACACTCAGACAGACAGGTCAGGTCATGCAGACCTTTAAACAACGCACTACTAACACTCAGACAGACAGGTCAGGTCATGCAGACCTTTAAACAACACACTACTAACACTCAGACAGGTCAGGTCATGCAGACCTTTAAACAACACACTACTAACACTCAGACAGGTCAGGTCATGCAGACCTTTAAACAACGCACTACTAACACTCAGACAGGTCAGGTCATGCAGACCTTTAAACAACGCACTACTAACACTCAGACAGACAGGTCAGGTCATGCAGACCTTTAAACAACGCACTACTAACGCTCAGACAGACAGGTCAGGTCACGCAGACCTTTAAACAACGCACTACTAACACTCAGACAGGTCAGGTCATGCAGACCTTTAAACAACGCACTGCTAACACTCAGACAGACAGGTCAGGTCATGCAGACCTTTAAACAACGCACTACTAACACTCAGACAGGTCAGGTCATGCAGACCTTTAAACAACGCACTGCTAACACTCAGACAGACAGGTCAGGTCATGCAGACCTTTAAACAACACACTACTAACACTCAGACAGGTCAGGTCATGTAGACCTTTAAACAACGCACTACTAACCCTCAGACAGACAGGTCAGGTCATGCAGACCTTTAAACAACGCACTACTAACACTCAGACAGACAGGTCAGGTCATGCAGACCTTTAAACAACACACTACTAACACTCAGACAGGTCAGGTCATGCAGACCTTTAAACAACACACTACTAACACTCAGACAGGACAGGTCATGTAGACCTTTAAACAACGCACTACTAACGCTCAGACAGGACAGGTCAGGTCATGTAGACCTTTAAACAACGCACTACTAACACTCAGACAGGTCAGGTCATGCAGACCTTTAAACAACACACTACTAACACTCAGACAGGACAGGTCATGCAGACCTTTAAACAACACACTACTAACACTCAGACAGGTCAGGTCATGCAGACCTTTAAACAACGCACTACTAACACTCAGACAGACAGGTCAGGTCATGCAGACCTTTAAACAACGCACTACTAACACTCAGACAGACAGGTCAGGTCATGCAGACCTTTAAACAACGCACTACTAACACTCAGACAGGTCAGGTCTTGTAGACCTTTAAACAACGCACTACTAACACTCAGACAGACAGGTCAGGTCATGTAGACCTTTAAACAACACACTACTAACACTCAGACAGACAGGTCAGGTCATGCAGACCTTTAAACAACACACTACTAACACTCAGACAGACAGGACAGGTCATGCAGACCTTTAAACAACACACTACTAACACTCAGACAGGACAGGTCAGGTCATGCAGACCTTTAAACAACGCACTACTAACACTCAGACAGGACAGGTCAGGTCATGCAGACCTTTAAACAACGCACTACTAACACTCAGACAGACAGGTCAGGTCATGCAGACCTTTAAACAACACACTACTAACACTCAGACAGACAGGTCAGGTCATGCAGACCTTTAAACAACACACTACTAACACTCAGACAGACACGACATCACAAGACATCACAGTACAGTTGAAATATATTTAGCAAGTTGAAATCCTATATGGATGGTGTTAAAAGATAGATGGGAGGTGTTGAATGGAATTGAAGGATGGGACTAATAACAACTAACAACAAACAATAACAAGATAACTAATAATGTAGGCTCGCTGTGTCCATAATAAGTGTATGGGTTGTAGGTTGGGAGCTTTTGTGAAGGAGCACAGTTAGAAAGATATGGCATATAGAAGCAAACCGGATGGACATCATGAAAATTATCGGAGATGTTGAGAGTAGAAGAAGTTCAGGAGAAAGAACAAACAAAATGTAATTACTGTAAAATTGACTGTGTCCATAAAATGTAGATAGTGGGTATGGGCTGGAAGTAGAGGCCTAAGCGTTGTTGTTCACTAGTTTACTCCAAGTGGGGAAAGGGTGGCGGGGTTGGAAAGTAATAAAGGGGAATATATATATTTTCTTAAAGGATATGTATGTGCTGTTTTGCTAGCACAGACTGGAACATGTTCCGGGATTCTTCAGATAGCATTAAGGAGTACACCACATCAGTCACTGGCTTCATCAATAAGTGCATCGATGATGTCGTCCCCACAGTGATCGTACGTACATACCCCAACCAGAAGCCATGGATTACAGGAAACATCCGCACTGAGCTAAAGGGTAGAGCTGCCGCTTTCAAGGAGCGGGACTCTAACCCGGACGCTTATAAGAAATCCCGCTATGCCCTCCGATGAACCATCAAACAGGCAAAGAGTCAATACAGGACTAAGATTGAATCGTACTACACCGGCTCTGACGCTCGTCGGATGTGGCAGGGCTTGAAAACTATTACAGACTACAAAGGGAAGCACAGCCGTGAGCTGCCCAGTGACACAAGACTTCCAGACGAGCTAAACCACTTCTATGCTCGCTTCGAGGCAAGCAACACTGAAGCATGCATGAGAGCACCAGCTGTTCCGGATGACTATGTGATCACGCTCTCCGTAGCTGATGTGAGTAAGACTTTTAAGCAGGTCAACATTCACAAGGCCGCAGGGCCAGACGGATTACCAGGACGTGTACTCAGAGCATGTGCTGACCAACTGGCAAGTGTCTTCACTGACATTTTCAACATGTCCCTGACTGAGTCTGTAATACCAACATGTTTCAAGCAGACCACCATAGTCCCCGTGCCCAAGGACTCTAAGATAACCTGCCTAAATGACTACCGACCCGTAACACTGACGTCTGTAGCCATGAAGTGCTTTGAAAGGCTGGTCATGGCTCACATCAACACGGCACAGGTCCTAATCCAGGCACTTGTCATCTCCCGTCTGGATTACTGCAACTCGCTATTGGCTGGGCTCCCTGCCTGTGCCATTAAACCCCTACAACTCATCCAGAATGCCGCAGCCCGTCTGGTGTTCAACCTTCCCAAGTTCTCTCACGTCACCCCGCTCCTCCGCACACTCCACTGGCTTCCAGTTGAAGCTCGCATCTGTTACAAGACCATGGTGCTTGCCTATGGAGCCGTGAGGGGAACGGCACCTCCGTACCTTCAGGCTCTGATCAGTCCCTACACCCAAACGAGGGCACTGCGTTCATCCACCTCTGGCCTGCTGGCTCCCCTTCCTCTGCGGAAGCATAGTTCCCGCTCAGCCCAGTCAAAACTGTTCGCTGCTCTGGCACCCCAATGGTGGAACAAGCTCCCTCACGACGCCAGGACAGCGGAGTCACTCACCACCTTCCGGAGACATTTGAAACCCCACCTCTTTAAGGAATACCTGGGATAGGATAAAGTAATCCTTCTACCCCCCCCCCCCCTAAAAAAAAAAAAAAAAACTGTTGTAAAGTGGTACGTGTTGTCCCACTGGCTATCATAAGGTGAATGCACCTATTTGTAAGTGGCTCTGGATAAGAGCGTCTGCTAAATGATGTAAATGTAAATGTAAACACCATTATCCCAGAAACCCTAGACCCACTCCAATTTGCATACCGCCCCAACAGATCCACAGATGATGCAATCTCTATTGCACTCCACACCTTTCCCACCTGGACAAGAGGAACATCTATGTGAGAATGCTATTCATTGACTACAGCTCAGCGTTCAACACCATAGTGCCCTCAAAGCTCATCACTAAGCTAAGGATCCTGGGACTAAACACCTCCTTCTGCAACTGGATCCTGGACTTCCTGACGGGCCGCTCCCAGGTGGTAAGGGTAGGTAACAACACATCTGCCACACTGATCCTCAACATGGGGGCCCCTCAGGGGTGCGTGCTCAGTCCCCTCCTGTACTCCCTGTTCACCCATGACTGCATGGCCAGGCACGACTCCAACACCATCATTAAGTTTGCCGACGACACAACAGTGGTAGGCCTGATCACAGACAACGATGAGACAGCCTATAGGGAGGAGGTCAGAGACCTGGCCGTGTGGTGCCAGGATAACAACCTCTCCCTCAACGTGACCAAGACAAAGGAGATGATTGTGGACTACAGGAAAAAAAACAGGACTGAGCACGCCCCCATTCTCATCGACGGGGCTGTAGTGGAACAGGTTGAGAGCTTCAAGTTCCTTGGTGTCCACATCACCAACAAACTATCATGGTCCAAACACACCAAGATAGTCGTGAAGAGGGTACGACAAAACCTATTCCCTCTAAGGAGACTGAAAAGATTTGGCATGGGTCCTCAGATCCTCAAAACATTCTACAGCTGCACCATCGAGAGCATCCTGACTGGTTACATCACCGCCTGGTATGGCAACTGCTTGGCCTCCGACCGCAAGGCACTACAGAGGGTAGTGCGTACGGCCCAGTACATCACTAGGGCCAAGCTTCCTGCCATCCAGGACCTCTATACCAGGCGGTGTCAGAGGAAGGCCCTCAAAATTGTCAAAGACTCCAGCCACCCTAGTCATACACTGTTCTCTCTGCTACCGCACGGCAAGCGGTACCGGAGTGCCAAGTCTAGGTCCAAAAGACTTCTCAACAGCTTCTACCCCCAAGCCATAAGACTCTTGAACAGCTAATCATGGCTACCCGGACTATTTGCACTGCCCCCCCACCCCATCTTTTTACGCTGCTGCTACTCTGTTAATTATTTATGCATAGTCACTTTAACTCTACCCACATGTACATATTACTTCAACTACCTCAACTAGCCGGTGCCCCCGCACATTGACTCTGCACCGGTACCCCCCTGTATATATAGCCTCCCTACTGTTATTTTATTTTACTTCTGCTTTTTTCTCAACAATTTTTTGTTGTTTTATTCTACTTTTTTATAAAAAATAAATGCACTGTTGGTTAAGGGCTGTAAGTAAGCATTTCACTGTAATGTCTGCACCTCTTGTATTCGGCGCATGTGGCCAATAAAATTTTATTTGATTTTATTTGATTTATGTGTTTGTATGTATGTATGTATATATGTGTGTATGTGTATGTGTATACAGTGAGGGGAAAAAAGTATTTGATCCCCTGCTGATTTTGTACATTTGCTCACTGACAAAGAAATGATCAGTCTATCATTTTAATGGTAGGTTTATTTGAACAGTGAGAGACAGAATAACAACAAAAAAATCCAGAAAAACGCATGTCAAAAATGTTATAAATTGATTTGCATTTTAATGAGGGAAATAAGTATTTGACCCCCTCTCAATCAGAAAGATTTCTGCCTCCCAGGTGTCTTTTATACAGGTAATGAGCTGAGATTAGGAGCACACTCTTAAAGGGAGTGCTCCTAATCTCAGCTTGTTACCTGTATAAAAGACACCTGTCCACAGAAGCAATCAATCAATCAGATTCCAAACTCTCCACCATGGCCAAGACCAAAGAGCTCTCCAAGGATGTCAGGGACAAGATTGTAGACCTACACAAGGCTGGAATGGGCTACAAGACCATCGCCAAGCAGCTTGGTGAAAAGGTGACAACAGTTAACAGTTGGTGCGATTATTTGCAAATGGAAGAAACACAAAATAACTGTCAATCTCCCTCGGCCTGGGGCTCCATGCGAGATCTCACCTCGTGGAGTTGCAATGATCATGAGAACGGTGAGGAATCAGCCCATAACTACACGGGAGGATCTTGTCAATGATCTCAAGGCAGCTGGGACCATAGTCACCAAGAAAACAATTGGTAACACACTATGCCGTGAAAAAAAATCGAGCTCTTTGGCATCAACTCAACTCAACTCAACTCGCCGTGTTTGGAGGAGGAGGAATGCTGCCTATGACCCCAAGAACACCATCCCCACCGTGGAGAGTTTGGAAT